>NC_141550.1:60056000-60380500 GCF_021556685.1 Rattus norvegicus
TAGTTGAAATAATTTCATTGGGTTTTTTTTTTATCAAAGCCAGCACCCTATGATGATCCTGACACTATGTCAGATCTGTCAGCATAAAAGCTACATTTCTGCTTAATGTTTTCATATTGTAAAAACAATGTAGTAATTCTTTTTCATATTTGACTGGTTGATCATTTTGTAAGTAAAGTACTATAGTTCTCAACCTTCATTTTCTCAAGCATCCTTCAGTCCAGCGTTGGAGTGAGAACATTGACGCTGTTACTGGCTCGTTCTCAACATCACTGAGATGTGTAGGCAGATGGTGGCCCTGGCCACCATTCCATTATAGACAAATAAAGTTTAACAATATTCTCAGATGGGAAGCTTCCCTCTCACCTGGTTTAGAAGCATTTTACACTTTTAAGCTTTTAAACTTAAAGGTAACCTGTGTGGCGCTGCACCAAGTTCTCGGTTGTATGGATAGCTCTCTGGGGTTTGCACTTGCTGAAGCTCAAGTGTGCTTTTTCTCCAAAGTTCAGGAGTTGGAAAGTTGTTTCCCAGGGTGACGGTTTATAGAGGCGTCATGGAAATTTGGAGAAGTGGGACCGGGTAAGGGGGAGGGGATGCTTTTTTATTGTGCATGTGTGTGCATATGGAATAAGTGCATGTCTTTAGGCCCGTGTGTGTGTGTGTGTGTGTGTGTGTGTGTGTGTGTGTGTGTGTGTGCGCGCGCGCGCGCGCGCGTGCACGTGCCCGTGAGCCAGAGATTGATGTCTGGCATCTTCCTCAATCACCCTCTGTTTTGTTAACTGAAACAGGGTCTCTCACTGACTCAGAGTTAGCTATTTTGGCTAGTCTGGCTAACCAGCTTCCCTATGTGCCCCTCTGACTCTGCCTGTAGAGCTGTTGGATAGTAGGTAGGCCTCCATGCCAACCTTGCCAATGACACTTGCCATAAGGTGACATAGCCAAAAGGAACCTTTCCCCATAGCCTGCACACTGATTTTTGGATGTTCAGCCTCCAAAATTGTTAGCTAAAACCCCATATTTTCTCTTTGCGAGGTTACACTGCCTTGAGTATTTCACTGTAGCAGCCCAAAATGTACAAACACAGCTCCTTGGGGTTGGGGATTTAGCTCAGTGGTAGAGAGCTTGCCTAGGAAGCACAAGGCCCTGGGTTCGGTCCCCAGCTCTGAAAAAAAAAAGAAAAGAAAAACAAAACAAAACAAAACAGCTCCTAGGGTTGCCTTGTGGACCACTGGGTGGGAGAACCTAGATTGTGGCCTGTCTCAATTGAAAGAATCAATACATATTCATTAAAAATCAAATCAGAAATGAAATGTATCTAAGGTTTTGCATTAAAATCGCCGATCATGCCAATTCACTTTCTAACACATCGAATCATATTAATTTGTTGGTTTCGTAGACAAACAACTGGGTCATGATACCCAATAATAAATGGAAACCCAGAAAATTCAAGGTCAGAAGCTGACAGTGCCAAAAAGAGTGTAGGCTGGTTCCACATAGCTTATTTACCAAAAATGTCCAGGTCCCTGCTGTTGCTAAGGTAACAGTAGCTCTGTTGATAGCCTATGTGCTATCTGCAGTGAACATGATAGCCTGCAATACATGACTCTGCACTTCCATTAATAGGCTGCCCCACTATCAGAGCAACCAGACTCCAGACCTTCGCTCAGCTTGGCTGGACACCAGGTGTGTAGAGTCTGGAGATAACGTGGGCAAAGCCGGCATCTGGCTGGGAAATGCTGGCTGCAGATTCATTGATGGCCAGTCCAAGCTACTGAGGCTTGATCTTTCCTTCCTGCACTTTTATCTTGAAGGTGATACAGTGAATTCGTGAGATGAAGGACCTTGCTGAGGATCACACAATAGGACCAAGGTTATCAACTCAAGGCAATGATACACTTTGTTCCAGAACCCACCACCTCAGGCTTCCCACTTTGAAGGCCCAAGAGACAGTGAGCCTGGACCCTTCTAGTCAGCAGAATCCACCATTTCAGACAGTCTTCAGGTGGGAGCCTTCTCTTGGCATGGATGCTTTGAAACATGACTCTTCTGCTTCTCATCCTCTGTGTTGAGAGAGGCAGGTTCCCCTGTAGGCATGATGCCTCTGGCTGGATGCTGAGGACCACTTGTACCTATTAGTACTGGCCCTTATGCTTCTGCGGATCTCCTAGGATTTCTAGTGCCAAGCTTGTATCTTTCCCAAGTGTGGACATTTGGGCACAGCTTGTGTTCTACCTGACTGCTTTCTGTCCAGGTTCATTGCCTGATTCATAGCTTTTGCCTATGCCCAATTCTGAGTTAACCTTCTCCTTATTTCTTCATGCTCTCTGAACACTTCAAGCCTTGCTTCTGATGGACTACCTTTACCCTTACAGTGACCTAAGCCTCTGTAAAACACCAGGCTCACCTTTTACTGGAATGTGTTTCTCTAATACTGCTTTAGTGTTTTTTCATGTGCTGTGAACTCAGCCCCATATAGACAGGAGGTTGGTGTGGTTGTGTTTGCTCATTAGCTCATTACTAGTTATTTAACTGGTCTTTCTGGGGGCTGGGAAGTACAAGGTTTACAGTTCCCATATTCCCTGTCTAGAGCAGGCTTCCTGCCACAATTTCATGTGGATGAGTAAGACTAGCTAGTGTCCCTTAGGTCTTTCTATTATAATTTTAGTGTGTGTGTGTGTGTGTGTGTGTGTGTGTGTGTGTGTGTGTGTGAGAGAGAGAGAGAGAGAGAGAGAGAGAGAGAGAGAGAGAGAGAGAGAGAAAGAGAGAGAGCGCACTAGAGGTGTTAGGCACTTAGGAGCTACAGTTACAGGAAGTTGTGAGCTGCCAGATGTAGATGCTGGGAACCAAACTTGGGTCCTCTACAAGAGCAGTACATGCTCTTAGCCTCTGATCCATCTTGCCAGCCCCTTGATTTCTTTTTTACTGTTCTTAGGAGGTAATTATCACGTTGGTCCTTGGGTGACAACATATGAACATGATGGACACATATATTTAAAGCATACTATTGAAAATGCCTTGATGCTTACATTTTCCTCTCTAGTTCACAAAATACCTGTCACCTCTATTTACAGACACCCCCAATATCTTAGAGTCTGGGTATTGGAACGCTCTTCCAGGATGTTAGCCATACCTTGAAGACCAGTGCTGGGCACGAGAGTGTTTTAATTTTTTTTCATTTATTAATATCACTCAGAGCACCAGATTGATCATTGTCTTCACCTTTGAGGAGCCAGTGTCCTCCTGGCACTCCCCATGGTTCTGATGAGTAACCAAATTCTGAAATCAGTCAGTTCATATACATCAGAGAGGATGATAAGCTGGTGCCCTGGTAAGCCTCTGCTATGCCTTCTTGTGCTTACCAGTGGCCACCTGAGTGGCTTTTCCTCATTGCTAGAAAGTTTGTCTTGGCCTGAACCAAATTTGGACCACAAATTACCAATAGAATTCGAATATATACAAAAACAAATGCTAGAGTGTTGTGGTTCTGTCATCAGTAGCTTGGAAAGTCTGAGCAAATATCAATCATCCATCTCAGAGCGAAATGCTTATTACTCTATGTTGGTCTGGGGGAAATTTCTAATAATGTAATTAATCAGGGACAGTGAGAGCATAATGCTATGGTTCCTACAGGGAACGATAGGTCTTGATGCTTCAAAATAGGTAATGAAATGATTTTGTAACTCGTTATCTCTGCTCCTGCTTTCTTCCTTTAGACTTGGGTCTCCAGAGGGCCAGTTGCTCCTTCAACAAATGGAACAATTTCTATTTTTACCAAAACCAAAGGACAGTTGGCATCATTGAGAAAAATGCTGAGCTTCTGCCTTTCAACATGGCGGAAGGTCCTTAACAGTGGTAGTGGGGGACAGAATCACTGTGAGATAGTTTCTTACAGGTTTGTTCAATAATAGGAAATCGGAGTCCTGCCAGATACAGAGACAAGGCGCTGTGGGGTTTTAACTTGTTTAGTGTATGCATTTGTGTGTGTGTCTCTGTGTGTATGTGTCTGTGTGTGTGTGTGCGCGCGCACGCTATTTATAAGCTTATGTGAACATGTGTTTATGGAGGCTGGAAGGCTGCTGGATTCCTTCTTGGTTATTCTTCACTTTTAGAGACACATTCTCTCACAGCTCATTACTTCATCTACTTACTGAAGCTCATTACTTTGGCTGGCTACTTAACTCTGATAATCTGGCCTCCATTCCCGTGCTGGGCTTATAGCCATGCACAGACACACCCAAATTTTATGTGCGTGCTGGGTCCTTAAACGCAGGTCTTCATGCTGTGAATCAGGTACCCTATTCATTGGGTCATCTCCCAGATTTAACAGGCTTCTTTATTTATATGGACAAAGGGAAGAATTGAAAACACATACTGGAAAAAAACTGACAAGTGTGGCTTTTCTTGTTTTTTTTTAATTTTATTTTTCTTGGATGTTTTATGTATTTACATTTCAAATGTTATTCCCTTTCCCTGCCTCTCCCATACCCGCTTTCCCCTCTCCCTGCTTCTATGAGGATGCTCCTACTACCTCCCACACACTCCAACCTCAATGTCCTGGCATTACCCTACATTGGAAAATGAGCCTTCACAGGACCAAGGTCTTTTTCTCCTCTTGATGCTGGACAATGCCATCCTCTGCTTCATATGTGGCTGGAGTCATGGGTCTCTCCATGTGTACTCATTGGTGGTGGTTTAGTCCCTGGGAACTCTGGTTGGTTGATATTTTTGTTCTTCCTATGGTGCTGCAAACCCCTTCAGCTCCTTCAGTCTTTTCTTTAACACCTCCATTGGGGTCCCCCTGTTCATGGTATTGGTACAGAGACAGGCAGGTAGATCAATGGAATAGAATTGAAGACCCAGAAATGAACCCACACACCTATGGTCATTTGATCTTTGACAAAGGAGCTAAAACTATCCAAGGGAAAAAAAGCATTTTCAACAAATGGTGCTGGTTCAACTGGAGGTCAGCATGTAGAAGAATGCAAATTGACCCATTCTTATCTCCTTGTACAAAGTTCAAGTTCAAGTGGATCTTGGACCTCCAAATAAAACCAGATACACTCAAACTAATAGAAGAGAAAGTGGGGAAGAACCTCAAACACATAGGCACAGGGCAAATTTTCCTGAACAGAACACCAATGGCTTATGCTCTAAGATCAAGAACTGACAAATGGGAACTCATAAAGTTGCAAAGCTTTTATAAGGCAAAGGACACTGGCATTAGGACAAAATGGCAACCAACAGATTGGGAAAAGATCTTTACCAATCCTACATCCAATAGAGGGCTAATATCTAATATATTCAAAGAACTCAAGAAGTTAGACTCCAGAGAATCAAATAATCCTATTAAAAATGGGGTACAGAGCTAAACAAAGAATTCTCAACTGAGGGATACTGAATGGCTGAAAAGCACCTAAAGAAATGTTCAACATCCTTAATCATCAGGGAAATGCAAATCAAAACAACCCTGAGACACCACCTCATACCAGTCAGAATGGCTAAGATTAAAAACTCAGGTGAAAACGGATGCTGGCCAGGATGTGGAGAAAGAGGAACACTCTTCCATTGTTGGTGGGATTGCAGACTGGTACAACCATTCTGGAAATCAGTCTGGCAGTTCCTCAGAAAACTGGACATAGTACCACCTGAGGACCCAGCTGAACTACTCCTGCGCTTACACACAAAAGATGCTCCAACATATGACAAGGACACGTGCTCCACTGTGTTCATAGCAGCCTTATTTATAATAGCCAGAAGCTGGAAACAACCCAGATGCCCTTCACAGAGTAACGGATACAGAAAAAGTGGTACATTTACACAATGGAGTACTTCTCAGCTACTAAAAACAATGACTACATGAAATTCTTGGGCAAATGGATGGAACTGGAAAATATCATCCTGAGTGAGGTAATCCAATCACAAAGGAATATACATGGTATGCACTCACTGATAAGTGGATATTAGCCCAAAAGCTTGGAATACCTAAGAAAGAATTCACAGATCATATGCAACCTAAGAAGAAGGAAGATCAAAATGTGGACGCTTCAGTCCTTCTTAGAAGGGAGAACAAAATACTCATGGGAAGAAATATAGGGACAAACAGTAGAGCATGGACTGAAGAAAAGGTCATCCAGAGACTGCCCCACTTGGGGACCCATCCCATTTGTAGCCACCAAGCCCAGTCACTATTGCTGATGCCAAGAAGTGCATGCTGACAGCAGCCAGATATGGATATCTCCCGAGAGGATCTGCAAGGGTCCTACTGATACAGATGAAGTGTGGCTTTTCTTAACAGAGGAAGCTTGAGAGATGCCACCACAATTCAATTGCTTGTTGTATGAGGTTTTCTTTGTTGTGACAAATACCTGACAGACACAGTTTAGGGGAGACTAGTTCTGGGTTATGGCTTCAGATAAATGGGACAGAGTAGTTCACATCATGGCAGCCAGAAGCTCCACCAGGCTTCCTTGCTGCAGCTCCCTTTTATCCCTTCAAGGCCCCCAGCCTGTGGGGCGGAGCCATCCATACTCAGAATAGATCCTCCCCCTTCAGTCAGCACTCTCTGGAAACAGTCTCAGGCACAGAGATTTTCTTCACTAACTTCTAGGCCTTTCTCAACCCAATCAAGTTGACTATCAAAACCAACCATTGCATTTATCCGTGGACTCTGGAAACCTTTAGCTGGACCTAAGTCCCTGCCATCCTGCAGGAAACACTGTGTTGTATTCAGGGACCCTTAAGCTTGGGTCCATACATAAACAATCTCTGCCTGTTTGAGGCACCATTGTTCTGCCTCCTCTCTAGCATGTCCTGGACCCTAATATGATCTGCAGTATGAACTCCAGCATAGGAGTACAAAGGGTGATTTTTAACAGCTACTCAATGATACAAACCACCAGCCAAACTCAGCACTTCCAAGTTCTGTCAATTAAAAAAAAAAAAAAAAAAAGGAATCACACAGAGACTTTGTCGAAACATGGATATTTGTGTCCACTCCTAAACAGCTCTGTCAGACAGGAGACACTAGCTTTCAAGACTATCCTCACCTGGGCAGGGCAAAGGCTGGAGCTCAGGCTTGCCCTGCAGCTGCTGCACCAGGCTGGACTCTGAATTTTCCTGGGTGACCCCCAATGCACACACACTGTTAGAAGAGCTGCCTTCATCGCTCTACCCAATACCCAGGCTACAGGCCTGACTGCTAATCACAGGAATGCTCAGGTCAGACGCAGGACCTGACCACGGGCTTTTGTTATGCTGGAGTTGCTACACTGTGCTGATCTGCTATTGAACCGGGCAGTCACTAATGATAAATAAGAACAATCTTCAGTGGGGCTACGCTATCACATGCCTAGCTGGGACTCTGCTTAGCTGCTACGTCCACGCTCGGCCAATTCATCTCCTCTCTATCCACAGTCAGTTAACTCATCTCTCTGTTGTCCAAATATTCCGTGGAGGCAGTTCCAGGCACTGTGAGGTAGGTTCAAGGGCTAAGGGATTCTATGCATGCGTGTACACATGCGCAGTTTTAAATACACAGAGCCATCACACTTAAAGGGAGTTCTTGTTTAATAAAATCAAAGTATGTGCAGGTTCTGCTTAAGTGGAATTGGGACAATGATTGCCCATTTCATTGACTAAATATGGAAGCGACAATAAGCTACAAGCTGCCGAATGTTCTTCAGCTTTTCCTTTATCTGCACACAGAGATACATGAGGACGTGTCCGAGAACTTGAAGATGTCACTCCAGGATGATTAAAATGATGCAAAATTTCCCTTTTCTTCATCCCCTATCCCCCATCCCTTCCTTCCTCATTTTTGGTGTGTCTCTGTCTCTGTCTCTATCTCTCTGTCTCTATCTCTCTGTCTCTCTCTGTGTGTCTGTGTCTCTGTCTCTCTCTCTGTGTCTATCTGTGTCTCTGTCTCTCTCTCTGTCTCTCTCTGTGTGTCTATCTGTGTCTCTGTCTCTCTCTGTCTCTCTCTCTGTGTCTATCTGTGTCTCTGTCTCTCTGTCTCTCTCTCTGTCTCTCTGTCTCTCTCTGTCTATCTGTCTGTCTGTCTCTGTGTGTGTGTGTGTGTGTGTGTGTGTGTGTGTGTGTGTGTCGGTCTATGTCTGTGAGTGTTGGTGTATGTCTGTGTCTGTGCATCTACATGTTATGTTATTGTGGGTTGAACTCAGGGCATCATGTGAGCTTTGTAATTGCTCTATTACTGACCAACATCCTCCATGTCTCCACTACCTCCCTTCATATTTTTACTTTAAACAGGGTATCATAAGCCTGCCTAGGCTGACCTTGAACTTTGTGCAGACCAGGCAAGCCTTAATTGGTCATCCTTCTGCCGCAGCCTCAGGGGTGTAGCATCAGGCCCTGTTGAAGCGGCACATTTCTTGTGTACTTTCTGAATCTGTTTCTTGTATCACAGCCTGCCTACTTCTCCCCTCGTTTCCCCAGCACAGCAGCCAATGGTGGCTCGCCACTTACAAGATGCACTGGACAAACCCTAGACGGTGACTTCTAGGGATAGAATGTGTCTCTGAAGAAATAACAAGCTCTCTTCTTTGGTTGTGAGTCCAAAAGAGCCACTTGATAAGTACTACCTAGGGAGAAGGCACAATCTAAGATAGACAGAGCAGCCTCTTAGCCTGGATAGAAAAGAAAATGGCTTGAAGTCTAGAATAGCCCTAATAGTGAATGTCCAAAATCCAGTATAAGGGCTGAGACCGGAGGATCACAGGTTCAAGGCTATGCTTGGCTGTACCCTATGAAAGTGATCCCTAAATACACATGGAAAAGAGTCCTTGCTTCCTGTGCTGGCAGGACACCAGGAGTGCAAAGAACTTCAAAAGCAAAGGAAATTTTAAGTGGCTCACCAGAAGCCCGGAGCCTTCAGTATTCTTTCTGCTGGGGACTGGTGCAAAGTTAGTTCCACTCTGTATGTGACATGAGCCAGTTTGCCTAGACGCTTTATCAATAGAACCCTGGCAGACTTCCACAGTGGCAGTGCCCAGACACTGCAGAGCAATCTACATTTGTCAATAAATGCAGGATCTCTTTTTCATATTGATTCTGGAGTGAGGATGTGGACCCCTTCCTGCCTTTCCTTATCGCCCACTGACCTGAGGGGAAGTAAGGTGGGCTTCAGGGAAAGGTGATGAGAAGAGTTTTGGGAAGTTCCTGCTGTAGCTTCAACCTAAGAAGGCACCCAGAGGCTTGGGTGTTGAAGACTGTCTCTCCAGTTGGTGGTAATGGTTTTGAAGGCTGTAGGTGTTGGGGAGGTGGGGCTTAGCTGGCACCAGTGGGCTATGAGGGCCTGGCCTCTGAAAGTTATAGTTTTCAATTCCCAAGACTCTCTGCCTTCTAGTACAGAACAGTAAAACACTTTCTGCTACATGGTCTCGCCGCAGTGCTTTCCCTGCCTAGAGAGATTGAAATTTTTCTGAATCCACAAGCCAAAAAAATCTTCTCCTTTAGGATGCTGCTGTCAAAATTTTGGACCCAGTGACCCAAAAGTAACTAGTAAAGCTTGAAGAGACACAGATCTCTTCCTCCTTAAAGCTGCTGCTACCTCTTCTTAATTTCCTTAATCCCAGGGCCTCTCTGCCCTTCAACCTTCAGGGTTACATATTTCTCTGGGTTTCATTCCTTCTAAATCTACAGCTTTTATTAACATTTCCAATAAACCTGGGAAGTCTAAGAAGAGTTAGGTTTGAACACCTAGTCTCACAGCTTGGAGTCAGGGATAGAGTCTGAAATTCAAACCGGAAAACCACACAGTCCAGCCTTCCATCACCATACATGATAGAGTGGTTCCTCACACTTCTTAATAACATGCTTGTTGGTGGCTATATTAGTTTAGAACATTGCATGGGATGATAATCATGGATTCATAGGTAAATGTAGCCAAACTCGAGTGAGCACAAGCCTAGGGTTGTTGTGTATTGTAGTTAGAGTGAGCTTTGTCTCCCATGGAGTCCTGTATTTGAACACTTTGTTCTAAGTTGGTAGCAGTTTGGGAAGGTTATGGAAACTTTGAGAAGTGGAGGAAGTACATCAGAGGGAACAGGCTTTGAGGTCCTACAGCCTTGCCCACTCCCTACTCTGTGCCTGCTTCTACTGTGGAAGGAAATGGGATAGTCCTGTGTCTTCATTAGGATCTTCACTGCTGATAACAGACACCGTGACCAAGACAACTCTTATAAAGGAAAACATTTAATTGGGGCTGGTTTACAGGTTCGAAGGTTCTGTACATTATCATCATGGCAGGAAGCATGACAGCACCTGGGCATACATGATGCTGGAGAAGGAGCCAAGAATTTTAGATCTTGATGCAAAGGCAAAGAGTATTTCATAGGCAGCTAGTAGAAGGGTCTCAAGCTTACCCTCACAGTGACACACTTCCTCCAACAAGGCCACACCTACTCCAACAAGGCCACATCTCCTAATAGTGAGACTCCCTGTGCCAAGCATATTTAAATCACCACAGCTGGCTTCCTGTTCCTGCTGTCAATCTTTCTCTCCGTGATAAATCCCACCCCTTTGGAACCATAAGCCAAAATAACCTCTGTTCTCCTCTAAGTTGATTTGGTCACGGTATTTGAACACAGCTACAGAAATGTGAATGAGGTGCTATGATTTATGTTTTAAGTGTGAGGGAAGGTCTATAGGGTTCAGGCCAAGTCTATGCTTGGTGTTTTTATGAAATAATGGAGACTCCAGGAGGCAGAGCCTAAGAGGATGTCTTCCATGTGCCTTCAATGGAGACCGTGCAGCCTCAGCCCCTTTCTTCTCTCTTTCATTATGAGGTGAACTGCCTGGCCCTATCATAGGTGGCCCCTAGGATTGTTGTCTCATCCATGCAATAAGGACAGCTGTTCACAGACTGAAGCCACTGCAACAGTGAACTGAACAATTCCTTTCCTCTTTAAAAGTCGATTCCATTTGTAAGGCACCTGTTGCAGCACACGAGCTCTGACTACCCCTGGGGTTGTCTTCAGGATATAGATGTGACATGCCTATTTTTTTTCTTACATTAGAAAAGGCAACTGGATGATGAGTCAAAGTTCAAAAGCGTTTGCAAAAATGTGGTGAAAATTACCTCTGCAGACCTGGTGCTCGTTGCCCATGTCTGCCAGCCTGTCCTCGACCTCTTAAAAATAGCATTATCAACCAGGGGACAAGCCTTTAAAACGTAAGCCTTTGGGGGCATTTCGGGGTCAAACTGACACAGGCACAGGCCTTTAGTGAGGAAGCAGCATGGCTACTTTAGAAACACAGGGCAAGCTGTGAGCACTGTATAAAACCATACATGTGAGTCCATGTGGGGAAGTATTACCAAGATCCAGGCTACTACAGAATGTAAGATTCACAAATCATCTGTCATGAAGAATATAGAGAGAATATATTGTGCAATGTATGGATGCATCACCTATGGATTAAAAAAAATCTATGGCCTATAGGAAAAGGTAGAATATGATGGGGGGACATCCAGGAGGCAGAATGAATTCTGGGATAGAGCCAGGTGCAGAAAGATATGCCTTGGAAGATGTGAGGAGACAGAGCCTAGCTATATAGCCAAAAAATATTTGTAAGTATATTTTGAGTCTAAGTTTTATTTATGGGAGCATAGGACTGGAGGGAGAGCTAGGCATAACTTCTACAGAAGATTGCTCTTGAAGACATTGACATCTGATTTCTTTTCTTTTTTTTTTTTTATTAACTTGAGTATTTCTTATTTACATTTCGAGTGCTATTCCCTTTCCCGGTTTCCGGGCAAACATCCCTCTAATCCCTCCCCCTCCCCTTCTTCATGGGTGTTCCCCTCCCCATCCTCCCACCATTGCTGCCCTCCCCCCAACAATCTAGTTCACTGGGGGTTCAGTCTTAGCAGGACCCAGAGCTTCCCCTTCCACTGGTGCTCTTACTAGGATATTCATTGCTACCTATGAGGTCAGAGTCCAGGGTCAGTCCATGTATAGTCTTTAGGTAGTGGCTTAGTCCCTGGAAGCTCTGGTTACTTGGCATTGTTGTTCATAAGGGGTCGAGAGCCCCTTCGAGCTCTTCCAGTTCTTTCTCTGATTCCTTCAATGGGGTCCTATTCTCAGTTCAGTGGTTTGCTGCTGGCATTCACCTCTGTATTTGCTGTATTCTGGCTGTGTCTCTCAGGAGAGATCTACATCCTGTCAGCCTGCCCTTCTTTGCTTCATCCATCTTGTCTAATTGGATGGCTGTATATGTATGGGCCACATGTGGGGCAGGCTCTGAATGGGTGTTCCTTCTGTGTCTGTTTTAATCTTTGCCTCTCTATTCCCTGCCAAGGGTATTCTTGTTCCCCTTTTAAAGAAGAAGTGAAGCATTCACATTTTGATCATCCGTCTTGAGTTTCATTTGTTCTAGGCATCTAGGGTAATTCAAGCATTTGGGCTTGAACACCCAGCGGCCCTTCAGGTAACACAACATGTCAAGTTGAATGAAATCTGTTTCATGAGGATGTGGTGTTTGCTAAGTCTTAAAGACAGTGACATTAGCCAGAAAGAAACAGGCCATGTCTTGCTATCTCCTCCAAGGCCAGCCAAGCTGTCTAGCTAGAAGGAAACACAGGCAGGGGGTGAGGATGGGGGGTTATGTTTGGAGATCTCTTAATGATTCTAGAAGGTTCACAAGGAAATGAAGAAACAGCACTTGCTGGAACCTTTGACAATGCCTCCCAACCTTATCTACTTAGTTAAAATGCATTTATATTCTTAGTACTACTAAAGTTATTAAAAGAGGGAAGCTCAGGTTTGGAATACAAAACTTAAAATATCCAGAAAAGTATGGGACAAGTATCACTTTTTTCTTTTTTCTTTTTTTTCTTTCTTTCTTTTTTTTTTTTTTTTTTTTTTGGTGGTGGTGGGACTATGTTTGCTTTATTTGTTATTTTGTTTATTTACATTTTAAATGTTATCCCCCTCCCAGTTCCCCCCAAAAATCCTCCACTCTACTCCTCCCCCTGCCTCCACTAGGGTGCTTCCCCACCCATCCACCCTCCCACCCCACCACCCTATCATTCCCTATGCTGGGACATTAAGTCTTCTCAGGACCCAGGGATTCTCCTCCCATTGATGCCAGACAAGGCCCATCCTCTGCCACATATACAGCTGGAGCCATGGATACTTCTATGAGTACTCTTTGGTTGGTGGTTTAGTCTCTGGAAGCTCTGGGGTGGGAGTGTCTGGGTGCTTGAGATTGTTGTTCTTCCTATGGGGTCGCAAACACCTTCAGCTCCTTCAGTCTTTCACTCACCTCCTCCACTGGGCTTCCCATGCTCAGTCTGATGGTTGGCTGTAAGCATCCTCCTCAGTATCCTTAAGGCTCTGACAGAGCCCCTCAGTAGACATCTACATCAGGTTCCTATCAGTAAGTACTTCCTGGCATTGGCAAGTATCTGGGTTTGGTGGCTGTACACGGGATAGACACCCAGGTGGGGCAGTCCCTGGAAGCCCCTCCCTTAGTTTCTGCTCCACTCCTTTTCCCTGCATTTAGACAGGAGCAATTCTAGGTTAAAATTTTGTGAAGGGTGAGTGGCCCCGTCCCTCAACTGGGGGCTGTGCCTAACAAGAAATTAGACTCCAGAGAACCAAATAACCATATTAAAAATGGGGTACAGAGCTAAACAGAGAATTCTCAACTGAGATATCTCGAATGGCTGAGAAGGGCTTAAGGAAATGTTCAACATCTTTAGTTATCAAGGAAATACAAATCAAAATGTACCTGAGATTCCACCTCACACCAGTCAGAATGGCTAAGAAAAAAAAAAAAACCTCAGGTGACAGCAAATGCTGGAGAGGATGTGGAGAAAGAGGAACACTCCTCCATTGTTGGTGGGATTGCAAGCTGGTACAACTACTCTGAAAATCAGTCTGGCGGTTCCTCAGAAAATTGGACATAGTACTACCTGAGGATCCAGCTAAAGCACTATTAGGCATATATCCAAAAGATGCTCCAACATATAACAAGGACACATGCTCCACTATGTTCATAGCAACCTTATTTATAATAGCCAGGAGCTGGAAACAACGCAGATGTCCCTCAACAGAAGAGTGGATACAGAAAATGTGGTACATTTATACAATGGAGTACTACTCAGCCATTAAAAACAATGACTTCATGAGATTCATAGGCAAAAGGATGGAACTAGAGAATATCCTGTATGAAGTAACACAGTCACAAAGGAACACCCATGGTATATACTCACTGATAAGTGAATATTTGGAAAAAGGCTTGGAATACCCATGATACGATTTATAGACCATATGAAGGTCAAGAAGAAGGAAGACCAAAGTGTGGGTGCTTCAGTCCCACTTGGAGGGGGAAACAAAATAATCATGGGAAGGTGGGAAGGACTTGGGAGGAAAAGAGGAGGATGAGAGGAGAAGGGGGGCAGGATTAGGTGTGGGAAGAGACAGGCAAGAAGCACAGAGGGTCAGGAAATTGGACAGAGGTGCATAGCAATGGGAATGGGAATTGGGATTAGCCACCAGAGAGTCCCAGATGCCAGAAGAGCAAGAGGCTCCCAGGACCCAATGGGAATGACATTAGCTGAAATATCCAGCAAGGGGAAAAGAGAACCTGTAGAGACCATATCCAGAAGTTAAAGTGTAACTTTAGTGAAAATGACACTGTTAAAATGCTAATTCATTAACATGTGACATGTACAATGTGTCACATTAGATGTGCTGTACAGGAAATATCAGAGAATATATTACAACCATATAGCTGCCATTATGTGTTTGCTTTTTCAATTGTTTTGGGTCAGAGCCTTGCTATGTAGCTAGGGCTGACCTCCATGCCACCCTCCTGTTCTCACACCTGAGTACTGGAAATACAAGCATACGCAACGGCTAGTATCACTTTTGAAGATGAAATTGGGCATTAGTAAAAAAGTACATATGGTCAAAGTTGGTTCAGTCTTTTTGTGTATAGACAGCCTATACCAGTTTGCCACCGTCAGTTTAATAACTCAATGTGTCACCTGCCATGACAGGCATTAATTTTGTACGTTAACTCCGAGAAACGTATCCCAAGAGAACACTGAACTAGATACATGCAGACACATGGCAGAGATTTTTACTGATGCTTTGTGTTTAATCGTAGATTGGGAATGTATGCAATTGGAGAACAGAGACAGTGCTTCCAAGCAATGGGGTACTAGTGTACTGTTAGAGTGCTTCTACTCATCCCTGTTTATTCTGCTTCTTGCTATACTTACATCCCTGACCTCTTCCTTCTCCTTCCCCTGTAGTCATGCTACAAAAGACACTGTCTCTGCCAGTTGTTCATTATGCCATATTTGTCACTCTCCTGCTTTAAACCTGCTTCAAATGCCCAGAAGAGTTCTGGACACACGGTGAGCACTCAGTGAGTGACTCCTGCAGGACAGTGCCCTGCATAGCAGCTTCTAGGTGAAGCGGCAAACACATGTTTGAAGCATCCAAGATAGTTTTATAAAACTGCTTCTATGAAGGCATATGCGCATTCATACTTTAGATGTGACTTCTCTTTGAGTGTGTGTGTGTGCGTGTGTGTGTGTGTGTATGCGCGCATGTATGAAATTCAACAAGGATTTTCTTCAATCCCTTTCCAAGTTAATTATCTTTGAGACAGAATTTCTCACTGACCCTGGAGCTCCCTGTTCCAGCTCCACTGGGACCAGAAAACCCTTGAGAAACCCCTTTCTCACCTCCCCAGAATCGCGATTCCAGGCCTGTGCTGTGACAGTTTGATTTTCATGTTTCATTTTAGGGATTGGAACTCAGGTCGTTGTGTCTACACATTGTTAGGGTTTAAATCTCCCCCGTGCCCAGACAGAACACACCCAGACAACATGGTTCCATGTGGAGCGGTTTAATGAGAGAAGAGGACAGGAGAGGGAAGACAGCCGGCCATGCATGTGGAGGGAAGGGGTAAGGGGGGAAGGACAGAGAAGAACAAAGAGTAAGAGGGGTAAGTAAAAGGGGAAGAAGAGGAAGAGGAGGGGGCAAGCAGCCCCTTTTATAGTGTCAGGCACAGCCGACTGTTGCCAGGCAACTGTGGGGCGGAGCATACCTGGCTGTTCCCAGGTAGCTGTTGGGGTGGAGCTTAGACAGAATACCAACACACATTAAGCACTTTCCCTACTGAGCCATCCCACAGGCCAGAGAAGTGGCTTTTTAAATCCCGTGAAACATCAAAGATGATGCGGACAGCATCTGTCACTGACAGTGGGCCCTGGGCCCCAGCGAACAACAACGTGCCCACTCTGTCAAAACTTATACAGAATGCTCTTTGCTTGAGAGCGGAGCTATTTCAGGCTTCTGCTGTTGACTGTTACTCTGATTTTAGTTTTGGAAGCGTTGTGATGGTTATGATAGAAACTGAGGAGATCTCAAGCAAAAAGCCTTGTATATAAGTTTTGACAGAGTGAACACGTATATTACTAATGTGATACCTGACCCCCTAGCACCTCAGGATATCCCCAAAGGTTCCTCCCTGAGAGGTCCCATGGCGGAGGAGGTCCCTGGTGAAGCTTTGTGGCGAGGATCACAGGAAACTATGTGTAAGCCAGAATTGGAGGCCAGGCAAAGGCCAACATTCCAATGCCTCTGGCTTAATAGAGCTGAACCTGGACAAGGTATTTAGTATTTACAACGGAGTCCAAGGAGACAGCCAACTTGATGTCTTCATATTCCTGGGTGAGGAAAAAAAATAAAACAGAAAATTACCTACACTGTGGGCTTGGTGTGTCCAAATCCCAAAACTAAGAGGATAGGAGTCAAGATGCCGCAGTCGATCTGCTTTAGCCACTGCACCGATGAGGGTCCAGGTTGATGCACAGGCTTCTGGAGGTGAGTTGGGACAGAGCCCTTTTGTTTCTAGTAGTACTTACCTTGAAAGCTGTGTGTTCTGTATTGTTATTTAAAAGCCCCCAAGTTTTGGTGGCATTAGGGAATTCTTGAGCAAGTCAGCTCCATTACTGGGACTATTCTGGGTGGGTTTTTTCCCTTGAGCCCTTTGTTTAGACTGCTATCTGCTATGTCTTCAAAGAAGCAATTGTTTTTCAAATGTAATTCCTTGTCTCCCACTCTGTGGTCACCAGTGAACTGAAAGGATTTGAGGAGGGACACAGCCGAGCCTGGGACTGAATAAAGCCCTGTGAACCTGCAGTGAGGCCTAGGAGCCTGGCTCCTGTTTTCCCTGCAGGCAACCGCATGAAAGAGAATCTGAGGCGAGATAAAAGACAGACATCAACCCGCCCGGCTCCGGGAGCTCTGGCGCTGATAGGGAAAGGAAAACTCAGCCGATTATCCTGGGTTCTCAGATGCAGCTTCTTCCAGTTCTGGTGAGTCAACAAAGAGTGCTTCTTCCAGGGGCTTTGAGGGCTGGTCTGCGTCAGAATCCTTGTCAACAGTTGCTTGGATGGAGAGCAGCAAGGAAGGAAGAGAGGTCTCCATTCCATCCCAGGTTGTTCGATGGCCCTCTGAGTGCTGACACTGGACTACATCCCCACATACTCACTGCTCTAGTCTTAAGGCATGCTGCAACTATTAAAGTTTTGATTCTTCTCCTTCCCTTTCCCCTCCCCACTCCCCTTCCTCCTCTTCCTTTACTTCTTTCCCTCCTCCTCCTCCTTTCAGAAACAGGGTCTCATTACGTACCCCAGGCTAGCCTTGAAATCAAGGTAACCCTTTTGTTTCTTTGCCTTATTCTGTTTTGAATAACAGGATTCAGTAAGATATGGCCTGTAAGTTGAGAGTGGAGTGAAACCAGTGAATGTTCCCTAGAAAGGTACTCGTCCCCGGGTGGGCTCGAACCACCAACCTTTCCGTTAACAGCCAAACTCGCTAAGTGCTCAAGCAGGCTTTGCTTTTGCTGAAAAAGGTCTCGATCGACCTGAGCCAAGACAACAAGTGTTCTTTCCTTTCCACTACCCGGTGTCTCCTAGTGTGTCCTCCTATTTAACTCCCTTTGCTGTTTAGAATAAATGGGGAGGGGTTGGAGAAATGGTTCAGAAGTTAAGAGCGCTTACTGCTCTATCTGAGCATTCCAGTGCCAGCACCCGTGTCTCAGGCAGCTCGTAATGCCTGGAACTGCATCTCCAATTGACCCAGTGCCTCTTTTTGGCCTTTATGGACACATACACACACACATACATACATACATACATACATACATACATACATACATACATACATACATACATGATCTAAAACAACTTTCAAGTGAGGATAGTCTTATAGCTGACTTTCCTAGATCCTCTTCAAAGACCCTCATTGGCAGTTGTACTTGGATATAGATCCCCTGTATAGGCCTGTCCTGTAAGAAGATCCCAACAATGTAACAATCCCAAGGTTCTGCCATTGACTCCTCTTCCCATTTCCCATACAAGCACAATCCTAGATAAAACCAAACCAAACCACATAAAACCTCTGACTACCTCAGTTTTTCGTGTCCCCTGTTCACACTCTGCCCACTGCACAGGGCGCTTATGTTCTGGCAAAGATCCCGGATGCTAGCACGGCCATATGCCTTTGTTTGCTCAGCACATGCTGCTCTGCAGTAATTATTAATAGCACCACTGTTTGCTGTCACGTGTACCTCCATTGAAAACTAAGTTATTTGGTTTCTAATAACAGTGGCCTCCTGGTAGCCAAATCTCAAGGCTTCTTTTCTTTCTTAATATTTCTTGGCCACTCTACAGCATTTGACAGTGTCAGGCAATCCCACAGTCCTCCCCTGGCCAGCCGGATACCATTGTCTCCTGGGTGTCTGTTGCTTGTTTTGTTTTAATGAAGTTCTCTTTCTTTCCTGCCTGTGTTGTGCCCTGAGAGTCTTGTCACAGCCTCTTGGAGCTTCATATGTGCTCCTGGGAATGATCACCCAGCCCCAGGTCACCAGTTCCAATCAGTCAACTGAAGAGTCTCTCTCCCTCTCCCTCCCCCTCCCCTTTCCTTTCCTTCTCTTCCTCCTCTCCTCTATCCCCAACCCCCTCTTCCTCCCTATCCCTCTCCCCTTCTCTGCTCACCCATTTTCTGAGGCTCTTGTTCCTTATTCTCCCCAAGGAGTGTGCCACCAGCCCTAAAAGTCACTGTATTTGTTCCCAGGAGACACGGTCAACAGTGTACATTTTGATCAGTGTTGTAGCTGTGGCCTCACTGTGTCCAATCCTCCACAACTTGGCAAACTCTTTAGTTCAGAGATCTCAGGACTATAATCCCAGCACTCAAGAAGCATGAGCCTGAACCCAGCCAGGACTATCGAGTGAGTTTCAGGCTAGCCTGGACTACAGAATGAGACCGTGTCCCCAAAACACAACAAGGCAAAACAAAATCAATCAAAGAGTGAGCCACATTTGGATCCAAGGTCAAGGTGGAAATGTTGGGCCTAGAAATGCTCTCTAACACTCTGGGGCACTAATGCCCAGGAGCACAGTTCACAGACAGGAGGAGGATGTTACAGGCTCGACCTTCACTCAGCTTTGCCCACACCACTACCCCAGCTTTCCATAGAGGTGCGCACCTCTCTACCCCTTGTCTTTGATTTTAGACATGGCCATGTGACTGGCTTGGACCAATAGGAGTGGGTGGCGCTGGCCAAGCCCATCCTGAGCTCTACTAGTAGAGGCTTTGTCCTTTACTTTCTGTCACCTTGCACATCTGCCACTGGCAGGGCAGGGCAGGCGTCTGGAGATCCAGCGACACCCTTAAGTTGCCTTGGAATTAGTGCTGAATTTAGACTTAAGCCAAGATCTCCTTTCCCCATCCTTTCTTGCTGCTCCCTGAGGCTTTAATAATGGCTTTCTTCTACAGCATCTAGCAAAACACAGTTTTAAAACTAGAAAGCCTGTCTGAGAGGAAGCACAAGCAGTACATCCAAAATCATAGCTGGGCAGCAGCGGTGCTCAAATCTCAGCACTCAGGAGAAAGTGGCTGGCAGATCTCTGAGCTTGAGGCCAGCCTGGGCTACAGAGTGACTCTCAGGGCACACAAAGCTACACCGAGAAACCCTGTTTCAAAAAAACCAAAACAAACAAAAAAGTCAATACAACTCCAAAAGATACGAACATCTTATAAATTCAAGGTCATTTTTCTCCCTCTGCCTCCCCACCAGGGCGGGAGGTGAGGGGGGCTTAACTGACAGTCTCCTTTAACTTCATGCTTAACTGCTAAAGACACAGCAATGAACAAAGCATGCAACTGCACCCCTCATGAGGAGCTGACGGGGAGGGAGATACCAACCATTTACAGTGGCCTAGGGCTTATCGGCAAGGGTTGAGTCATACTCTGGCTGGGGCAGTCTCACCCAAACAGCTATTCATTTTTTACAAATACGTTTTATTTGCTCTTTGAAAAGATCATACGTGAGTACAATGTACCTTAACCCTATCCACACTCTTCCCCTCCAGCTTCTCCTAGCTGCCCCTGGCACATTACCCACTTCTTTCTTTCTTCTATAGAGCCCATTAAGTCCAATTAGTGCTACCCCTCTGGGAGTGGTTGTGGGGCATGGACAGTTGACCACGACCTCCAAGGAAAAGTCACCCTTCCTCACCCTGCAGCCAATGGCTCTTCTGCTAGGGATGGAGCCTGGAGTGCCTCCCCATCCATGATAGATTGTTAACTGTTCCGTCTCCTGCAGGGAAGCACATCTGGAGCCTGTGTGAGCATGCGCAGCAGCTATGCCCAGAAGACAGTGTTCCACGGCTGTCTTTCCTCTGGCTCTTATGCTATTTCTACTCTTTTCCCCCGTGATGTTCCTAGAGCCTGATTGGCGTGATCCAGAAAGAGGTTGATATACATGGCCAGTTTAGAGTTAGACACTCAGCACTTGGACAGTTCTATGTCTCCACTGATTGCTTTCCACTGCAAACAGAAGTTTCCCTGACCAGAGCTGAGAGCAGCCTGCCGGAGTCCCCGGGTATAAACACAAACTGTTTAAAAGGCAAGTAGAGTTCCTTGGCTTCAGGCATGCTGCAGGCTTTGGGTCCCAGGCAAAGCGCAGGCCTTCTTGGAAATATACTCATTCACACAGGGACTGAATTTCATACGTGTGGGAGGGAGTGTGTGCAGTTCTGCCTGATGCTGCTTTCCCTGGGCACCTGGAAGTCATTTTGGGTTCCTTGGTTGTTTGGTTCCCTCCACTTTCTCTGATTATGTACAAGTTAATTGCTACACATTGCCTAGCAACAGAATTGCATTTTGAGCACTATGGTACATAACCTCTTACTGTCTTTCAACCCCACTGATAGAGAAATGAGGGAAGGGAGCTGCATGGGAGGTCTCAGATGTTCTGGAATATCCTGTTTTCCTTGAATTGGCCAGATCTCCAGTGGCTGATACTCAAATGCAATCTAAACAGATCTCTCGTACAGTCACAGCTTCTAAGTTACTCTCCATCCAGGATGCAGAAGAGAAGTACAGTGTACCAATTCATTCAACAAACACTGACACAGAGCTTCCTCTGCACAGCCTTTGTGGAGAGACCTGAGGAGAGTAAGCAAGAATACAATTCTTGTACTTAGGGGACGTCTAGTGCAGGATAGAGTTGGTTGAGTATAATGAGGACATGAATGACGAAGAAAGAGACATCAAGCAAGACAGTAGCTTCAGGGGATGTAACTGCTCTTCTCCCCCAACTATCAGAAAAGTCGTGGGGAGCTGGAGCGGCTCAGTAGTTCAGCATGCTTGCTACTCTTCCAGAGGACGTGAGTTCCAATCCCAGCACCCGCACCAAGCAGCTCACTCCTGTAACCCCAGCTCAGGGAACCAATCCTCTTCTGGCATCCATAGGCATCTGTATTCGTGTTCACATAACCACGCACAGATACACATGCACACATGTAACTAAAATAAATCGTTTTCAAAGACACCATAATGAGTTATTTTGAAATGCTAACATTAAGTTCAGCTTTCTTAGAGCAGAAATACAGAGCAGTGGAGAAAACTTAGCGGTGAACTGGGCTATGATAGCCTGGATATCTCTCTCTCTCTCTCTCTCTCTCTCTCTCTCTCTCTCTCTCTCTCTCTCTGTGTGTGTGTGTGTGTGTGTGTGTGTGTGTGTGTGTGTGTCCATAGAGAAGTACTTTAGCCCTCTAGCCACTCTGTGCCTCAGTCTCCTGCCCTGGAAAGTCAGGGGGGGCAAGAAAAGCACTTGGTGTATACAGGTATCATTCAGTTATCAAATAGTGTTTGGTTTGGTTTAGTTTATGCAAACAAAGTGTCCAGATTGTTGTCTAAAATATTGGATCCCATCCAAAGACAGACAGTGCAGTCTTGGCACTAGCCTGGCTACATGGTCAAGGACCATTTTAAAAACATGATACGTTACATACAGACTCTTTCCAAGAAAAGTACATATATCCAGAGGTCAGGTTACTAACACCCACATCAGAACTCCGTTTTGTCTTGCTTTTTATTATTTTGTTATTAAGGCTCATTCGATAATGCTTGTTTTTCTGGGGCATATGTCTTTTGTTGTGTTCATAACTGTTCTAATTCCTTACTGCCTCCTTTAACTCATACTGCACTTAAACACACATCATCAAGTGAGCTACAGGAAAGCAATACCTTTCAAATAAAAAGGAATCATGCCAGGGCACATCAGTATAGTCAGTACATAACATGTATGTGTGTGAAAATATCCTGTGCACAGTAAATGCTCACAATGAAAGCTAACGAAGAAGCAGAAAAGTATCTACCTGTTGCCCGTACAGCAGGTTGCAAACCTCAGATCTCATAAGGCAGTGTTGCACACTGTCTGCACACCCCAAGTCTCACAGCGGCTACTTCTCTGCAACTTGGCAAGTCCCTTTTACCTAAGGTGTGTTTGTGCACACAGGGTTTGCCTTTCAAGGGGTACACTCAGATTGCTCTCGGATACACTCAGATTACATGCAGATTACACTCAGATTACACTTGGATTGCACTTGGATTACAGATCTGCTGGAGTTTCTACATTTGATCATTTCAAGGTGGCAGTAATCCTTATGGCAAGTTGACAGACAAAAAAGTCAATTTAATCAATGAACTCTATAGTCATCCTTAGTATGCACAGAGCAGCCTCTAAGTCCTGTGCTATGTAACACTCCAGAATAGGGACTGTAGCTTGCCCTCCCAAACACTTTATAGTTTGATAATGTCCAGATGATCTTGACTCCTGACCAATAGCCAGATGATATCATTTATAGGGCAGCCCTTCTATGTTTTGTGTCCTCGGTATATTAATCTAAGCAGTAATCACATTTTAAAAATATCTATTATCTTTTTGAGGTCTCTAGTGAAAGATTTTACTGACGTGATAACTCATAAGGTTTTGTAGAAACTACAGTTAACAGGAACATGTTTTCTTATTCACTCAGGCTAATTATGAGGAAGGGATATATGTTGGAAGAGAGTCTCATTTTTTTCTCCTCAAGCCTATAAAGGGAAGCAAAGTCCATACAATTGTATTTAAGAGGTCTCTTCCAGGTTGAAGAGACAGCGCAGTGGAAAAAGTGTTCTGCACAAGGATGAATGCCTACGCACATTCCAAAGACTGGACGCAGTGGTGCAAGTCTGTGAGTTCAGAAGCAGCGGGACAGAGACGGGTGAATCCCCATGGCGCCTTGTTAGTCAGCCGAGCTCCAGATTCAGGGAAGACCCTGCCTCAAAACTAGGGAGGGCAAAGATAGAAGAAGATACAGATTCTCAGCTTTTAGTATCCACATGTGTACTCATGGGTGAGTGAGCCTGAACACATACACACACACACACACACACACACACACACACACACACCACATACATACACACATACACACACACCACATACATACACACACACCACATACATACACACACACCACATACATACACACACACCACATACATACACACACACCACATACATACACACATACCACATACATACAACTACCACATACACGGACAACACATATATACAACATCATCACATGATGCACACGAAAGACATATCTAACAGCTAAGCGTAGTGGTGTGATCCTATAACCTCTGCACTTAGGAGGTGAAGGAAGATCTGTAGTTCAAGGCTGACCTCGCTCTATAGCAGGTTGGGAGCCAGTGTGGGCTGCAGGAGAGCATATTTTTTAAAAATAAACAAAATAAAATAAATATGGATTATTCTCTAAAACTTTTGTTTTTTAACCCGTTTTCCCCAAACATTCTTTAGTAGTGCTAAATGTTATCAAGTAGGTGAGTTTTCCTCATTCTGCAGGGTGGATGGCATCCAACACTCAGCTCTCATCTAGATTTCACTTTACAGATTACAGGGTGGGTTGAGTTAGTTACGAATACAATGTCACCGACATCATGGTGACCCCACAGGTACTGACATGATAATAGTGGGTGACTTCGATGCTCTGCTCTCACATCTAGATTGATCTTTCAAACTAAAAATATGTAAAGAAATGTCAAAGATAAGTTATTCTATAGATGAACAGGACTTAACAGAGATCTAAGAACATCCCAGTCAATAGATAAAGAACACACATGGACCATTTCATAAAATTGATCAGATTGTAAGACACAAAGGGACCTTAACAAATATAAAACAAAAATGAAGTCATTCCATATATTTATCAAATCATAGTAGTAAAAAAAAACAGAAATAAACAGCAAGAAAAACCTCAGAAACAACAGAATCACACACATGGCAAGAGTCTCAAGAAGGAATTATCTAGACTAGGTTGACCTGACTATGGGGGTAGGCTGTCTTGATTATTTTTGTCTATTAATTGATGTCAGAGTGCCCTGCCTATTGTGGGTGCCACCATTCTCTACACAGGAGGTCCTGAACTGTATAACAAAGCTATATGAGCATAAGTCTGCCTACCAGGTAGCAAACAGCCCCGTTTCTTTGGCTGTGAAGTGAGTTCCATAGCCAGAATACCCAACTGAATAATGCAGGCCTGCCTTCAAGTTTCTGCCTTATCGTCCCTCAGTGATGGACGACATTGGAATTATAAGCCAAATAACCCTTTGCTTTCCTTTGTTGGTTTTGATTAGAGTGTTTTAAAGTCAAGCAACAGAATGAAATTAGAACAATCAGGTTAAGACATATCACTGGATTCAGATCACAGTCAATGTATAATAAATACAACTGTTATAATTATTATTATAAGGTTTGCCAAGCTTTCTTAATGTTCAGCTGGCATTATTGATTATTGATTAGGTGTATTATTTTAGTAGAGGAGGGAACATGATTTTTCTAGGTCAATCCACCTTTCTGTTTTTATTCATTCAGTTATCTTTAAGACAAAGCGTTCTCCCATCACTTGGCTTTTTTGAAAAGTGTAAAGCTTGTACTTTATAATCCATTTTAAGGGCATTTTTCTCTCCTAATGGGCTTCATGTGTTTCCAGTCATTGGACCCTGTAAACTATTCTGTAACAAATATAAGTATCACTTCACGGTTCTGCCAGGGTATCTTTGAGTTATATTTCTAGAAATAAGTTGAGGCCAAAGGGTTAAATGCAGAACTTACAGGTATAATGGACTTTCCGCCATAGCAATCCTCTCACTCCTTTTATACAGTGATTATAAAGTGAGCATTTCTTAGCTTTGCTAATAGATATTTCGAGAAGTCTGGAGGTTTGTGGGAGCAATGAATGTGCATATATGTGCATGTGTCCATGGAGCAACAGGTTGATGTCAGGTGTCTCCTTCCAAACTCTCTGCCTTATCACCTTTTTGTAGACAGGGTCT
Source organism: Rattus norvegicus (assembly GCF_021556685.1). NCBI lineage: Eukaryota > Metazoa > Chordata > Mammalia > Rodentia > Muridae > Rattus > Rattus norvegicus. Next base: position 60,081,737 of record NC_141550.1, read on the forward strand.
CTCACTGACCAGTTATCTAGACTGAGTGACCTGGGAGCTCTGGATTTTTTTCTGCTTGTCTCCACACCACCATTGCTCTGTAGATAGGTGTTGCTTGGAAATTAAAAAAATGGCTGAATTTTACTCCTTTAGGTCCAGCACTGCAGTGCCCCAAGGTATCTGGAAGACATCTTGCCAGAAATATACATCCCAATTCTGTGGTGGCCCAGTGTCTCTAGCCGGCACACACTTTCTTAAACTTAATTCGCCACATGAAAGAACACACAACACAATAACCTCTGATCCAATTGATAAGATATAATTGCCCACCTAAACATACAAAGCCCTGTACACATCCATCCTTTAAGAATATTCCTAACAACCTGTAAATACACAAAGTGGAGTCTTAACATCATCCTCCATGTTCTCTCTGCAGCTTCTCTTCCAGTCTCCTCCAGTCTCCCGTCTCCTTCCGTTCCAGTCTTCTCCTCCTCCCTCAAACTTTTCTCCCGTCCATCCTTCCTTCTCATCCAATGACAGACCTCATTCTATCTTGTACCTGCTTTCACCTGTATGACTATCCTACAGACAGGTGCTGTCTTAGATGCTTGTTATAACCCCATAGAGGCCAGAAGAGAACACTGGATCCCTGAGACTGTAGTTACCTGTGACTGAGCTATCACATAGGTATGCTGGGAATCAAATTTGGGCCCTCTGGAAGAGCAGCCAGGGCTCTTAACCACTGAGCCATCCCTCCAGCCATAGCATGGGGATTCTTCTGTCAGCACTGGGGATCAGAATCTTAGCCCTCAAGCTTGTGTGGTACCCTTTACTGACTGAGGCATCCTTTAGTCCCAAATTTTGTTTGGGATTTTGTCAATCTTAAGTAGAATTATAATTCACATTTACCTTGTTTTGAGTAAATCTAACATTTGTAGCATTTTGGTAAGAAACTCATTTCTTTTCTAGTGAACTCTTAATTCCTTTGTCAGCTTTCTTCTGGGTGGTTCATTTTCTTGTCCATTTTCAGAACTCTTCACCAGCCAGAGATATTAGCCTGCTCTGCAGGAAGTTGCAATGACTTTCTTAGATTAGTCTGTTTTCCTTTCCTTTGTATCGTTATTTTATTGTTGCTAATTCTTTGTCTCGTGATGCCTAAATTCTGTGTTACTTTCACTGTGATCAGATTTAGGAGTTTGTTCTTACTACGGCTTGACTTTCCCTTGGAGATTTGAACCCAGGTGGTTTTTCCAGTTCTCACAGGTTTTTTGACATTTAAACCTGTGATCCATCTGGATGATATCTGAGTATATGCTATAAGGAATATCTGGGTTTTTATCTTCCTATATGGCTGCCCAGTTACCTGTACGCACAAAAGTCTTTTCCACACACAGATTTCAAATCTCCCAACATTATATGTGAAAGTTGTGGTACAATACACTTGTGTCTATTTCTAGACTTTCTTGCTGATTCCATTGGTTTGGGGAGTGGAGCTGCTTATCTGCTTCTCCCATGTGACTTCAGAGGCTCCAACTCATACCACCAGCTTGGCAGCAGGGGCCTTCCTCACTGAGCCATCTTACCAGCCCACCTGTTACAGCATTATGCAATAGTCACTTTCCAAGTTTTATTCCTGAAAGAAAAAAGGCTCTGCTCTCCTCCACTGAGTAACATGTAGGCTTTGGGTTGAGAGGACATGACATATACTTTATCATCTTAAGAAAGTTTTCTCAACTCTTAGGTTTTAGCGTGGATGGGTGATAAATTTTGTCAAGTATGTTTTTCAAATGTTATTGAAAATAATTGTATGCCTTTTCTGCTGAGCTCTAGTCATGTAATGAATTATATTAAGTCTTGCCAAGACTTATCAGTTCTATGGAAACAGCCACTTCTGAGTATAAATCCCCTTATCTTTATCTGGCAGTGAGAGAAACTTGGAAGGAGAAGACATTTTTTAGCTGTTCAGTATCAGTAATCACTCTGATTCTTTGCTAAGTTTCTGGCTTATGTCTTAATGTGTAAGCAAAGAAAACTGTGGGGCTAAGTGTAAGCCCACTTTATGACTGTTGGTAAAACACCATGTCCCCACTGCTTTCTCCTCCTCCTCCTCTTCTCTCTCTCTCTTTCTCTCTTTGTCAGATGCACAGTCAGATTTAACTTTTCAAAAACAGGGGCTTAAGACCTCCCTGGCTTAGGAGACCTATAACAATCTCTAAACTGTCCCTCAGCCAGGGCTGCAGAGCACTCTGAGCCCCGTTTCTCACCAGATAGCACAGATGGAGAATACATGGGTAGATCCAAATTAGATGCAGGCGTGTTAGAGCTCGGGAACACCATCCAATTCCAGAAGTGAGAGATCAGCTTTATTAACCAGCCACCCACCCTCTCAGGGAAAAGGCGGCAATCAAAACCAGACCTTCCTAGCATTATAAATTAGATTCCTGTCAGCAAGGGCAACTATTCTCTGAGAAACCCAATTTGCTATTATTATTTTCCCATTGCCTAACGCCACACTAAAGAACTGCATCAAAAAAGGTCCCTCAAGTTTACAGCTCCAGAAAATAAGAGTCCTTTGTGCTGGCATCTACTGGGGTGGGCATCTTCACTGATAGCCTCGTGAGAAATCTGGAAAGAGGAGCCATCTCTCCTTGCTGGGCACTGCAGAAACCCTATTCTGGTGGATTCTGTCGATATTAAGCCTCACCCTTTGTTCCCTGCAGAGACAGAATGGTGACTGAGTGGGCAAACATATCTTACAGATCTCCCTTATTCATGCCATGGAACTCATTAAGATGGCCTTGAAAAGTGGAAGAGTAGCTTTGGAAATACCCCATATTTCTAAAGACACACAGCTCCCACACGTTCACATCCTCATGAATCATAAGAAAAGGTGATATTAAACCAAGACCAAGCTAGATGTTTTCTTATCAGTTGTCAACATGAAGCCCCTGCTTTTAGGCAAGGCTTTTAGTTTTATATACATGGGGAGCTCCTCAAGACATTTTAGTTTACCACCTCTGACCCTGCACTACAGTCTGTTCTAGTAAGACAGAAGAACAGAAGATGAAGTTATTAAAATCTTATAAATGAACATGTCTCTAATTGGCTCTCTCAGGCAGGAGACTTCCCTCTCATTATCATCTTGGTATCTACCACCTGCATGTGCACCAACTCCATCAGAACCTCCACCACACCCATCCTCATATCTACCACCCACTCTTCCACCATCAACATCAGAGCCTCCACCAGAAGCTTAGCTATGGGTATATAGTTACATCCCTAAGTGCCTCAAGCTTCTCCCTACGCATCCTGCCAGCTCCATCAGTTCTTTGACCACCACAGTAACTCCATCTTCTCTATCAGGACTTCTCCTATTTTACTGAACGCTTCCAGCCTGACCACCAGGACCTCAACCCTCACAACCTACACTATGGTTTCCTTCTGTTTCTTATACTACATCTGAAGCAAAGTGACCTGGGCACTAGGACTAAATTACTGACTCAGAGATCCAGATTGTCAGAAATAATGCAATTGCTATTGACATATCAAAACGACATTGTTGGCATTTCCAGAGCCACAAAGAAATTTTAAGTATAAACAACAGCAACAACAACAAAATTACAGGGTCTCAGGTCCTATGACCTAAGTGAGCTCTCAGATCCGTTATTGTCTATAGATATTATACTTAATGCAAATCCCTCCTACTGCTGTTTGAGCCCACATCTTCTTATCGTGTATTCTCTGGTGGAAGTAGATTATTGTTGTTCTTGTTGTTTTGTTTTGATTTTTACTTTTAGGAAGAGAAAGTAAAGATGTTTTTCTGCATAGTAATGAAAAGGACTTCAAGCCATGCCTTCTAGCCTTCCAGCTTCTGGCCGATACTCTCCAATGACACATCATTTTAAACCTGCTAGTGTATCATTGAATTTTGTACTATTTCAAAACTTTTGCTGGGAAGCAAACTGAAAGGATTGCAAGAGAAATTCAAGTAATGAAAATATATGACTCCGTCCCCCCTAAGAAGTGCCCAGGCAGACGTGTTTTGTGGCAGAGCTGTGATGCTATGATGGTTTTACTGAAGATAAATCAACCTCATTATGGACTGTAGAGTGCTTTGGTCCCCAACCTCCCCTGCCCCCTCTCTCTAATCCTTTGTCTGTCTCCCCACCCCCATGTCCATATCCCTACTTTGTTCCCACCTCCAATTAGTCTTTTCTTTATTTTGCTGTCAAAGAAACCATGGGCCAGGTTGGGCACCAGGTAAAACTCTATTCACTCATTTATGGATTTGGCATTTTCCTAAGGTTTTATTGTTGTGAAGAGACAACACAACCACAGCAACTTTTATAAAGGAAAACATTAATTGGGGCTGGCTTACAATTTCAGAGGTTAAGTTCATTGTCTTCATGGCAGAAAGAAAAGCATGGTAGCAGGCAGACTTGCAGTTAGAGAAAGAGCTAAGAGTTGCAAGAGACTGTATATCACACTAGGCATGGCTTGAGCATAAGAGACCTCAAAGCCCACCCCTCATAGAGACACACTTTCTCCAACAGAGCCACACCTACTCCAACAAGGCCACACTTCCTAATAGTGCCACTCCCTGTAGGCCAAACATTCAAACACGTGAGTCTATGAGGACCATGCCTGTTCAAACTAGCACAGACACCAAACTTCAAGGAATTACCAAGGAATCCTCTGAGAATGACCTTCTGTTTGGCAATGTTTTTATGTCTGGTATTAACATAATCTCTGAGCTGAATCATCTCCACAAAAGAAAAGCCCATTTTAAACACAGAGCAGATGGGATGTTTCTTTAAGCCTGATTGGCCAGAGTCTCAGGTTCAGTTGTGGTTTCAAACTTCATCCTCTCAAGCATCACCAAGAAGCTAACACAAATGCATCTTATCCCTAGTTTGCACTCTTTCTCTCTGGTCTTATTCTCAGTGTCACAAGGGTACATCTGGGAAAGGACAGCTCCAGGAGGACAAAGGAAACCAGGTCCCTTAGGAGAACATCGAGGAGGAAAAGAGAGCCTCCTGAGGATCCAATTCAAATGAAGTTAGGTTTTGGGTAAGATTTTATTTGAGAGCAGTGGGATTCAGGGGACTAATCAGAAGACAGAAACTCCACCTGTCTCTTATCTAGAATTCTGCTACTCACTGGCTGTGAGCTCTCCCCCAGATACTTAACTATGGTGTGCCTCCATTTTCTCATCTATGAAATGGGGTTAAGAACAAAACTTACTGACGCTGTGGTGATAAATTCTGGGAGTTAATATGTACAAGGCACTTTAGGCAGTGACTAAGAATCTGTTAAATAAACATATAAACTCTGGACCACAGAGAAATGGCCAGATTTTAACACAGAGGGGAATTTGAATGATACATTTAAAACTTAACGTCTCACCTAATTTTTTGGAAAGTGGAATAAAAATAAAACGAGTTAGTTTCTTTTCTCACTGTTGTGACCAAATAATGAATGGAGCAACTAAAGCAATGAAGGGCTTGTTTGGCTCACAGGTAAGGGGACACATCCATCATGGTGGGGAAGTGGTGGTGGGAGCTTGAGGCAGCTGTTCACATGGACGAATGCTGATGTTCAGCTCCTTTTCTACTGTTATTTAGCCAAGGACACTGGCTAATGGAAAGGTACTGCTGCCATATGTGGGGTGAGTTTTCCCACTTCAATTAAGCCAAGCTAGAAACTCCCCCACAGGCAACATTTCCAAAGATTTGTTGCTTCGGTGGTTCTAGATCATACAAATTTGACAATTTATCATCACTGCAAGCCCTTAGATTATATACAGTAGAAGAGAGGTAGGAAGGGAAATGTAAATAAATGAAACACAGGGAAACAAAGATTGCAGAAGAATTCCTTCCAGTATGTGATATGGACAGAGACATTCGAAGGACAGGGGGAAAGATCACACTTAAGGCCACTTGCCTTCAAAGAAGATGGTCATTTTGTCTGAGCTCAGACTTCCACTGACCCTAGTGTTATACCATGCATTGAACTGCATGCCATCTGTACTTATAGATTGTTCTTATTTCTGACAAGCTTCCCTCTTACCCCTAGTTTCTTTTTGAGTGGTTTCCAATTCAAGTATGAGTAGTCTGTTGTAATGAGCATGTGGGTTTGGAAGAAGAGGAAGCCACCCCAGTTCTTCCTTGTGCTCAGCCTCCAGTAGGCTCCCCTTCAGCTCTGCAATGGCTTTATCACACTTCCGTTCCTTCCAGTACGTTCTTCATACAGTAGCCAAGTCATTTGTCACCAAGACACACCAGATCATCTCACTATTTAAAACCCTAGACATTCTCCAATATTAGAAAAGTCTGCATTTTTAAAAAAAATCTATTTCCAAGGGGAATAATTCTTTGAGGTCTTCAGTGTTTTTAAGATTTACTTAGTTGAGTTTAGGTGTATGGGTGTTTTGCCTTTTGTGCTTGGTGCCCACAGAGGTCAAAGAAAGCATCAAATTTCATGGAACTAAAGTTATGAATAGTTGTGATCCACCGTGGAGGTTTTAGGAACCAAACCCAGGTCCTTTGTAAGAGCAACAAAAGCTCTTATCTGCTGAGCCTTCTTTTCTGCCCCAAGTCCCCAATTTTTAAGAAATAAGGCCATGGTGATGTTTTCTGTCAACTTAAATGGCTGATATTCCTCCTCTCTGGTTCCATGGGCCTTGTCCTATCTCCTTAGGGCCTTCCATATTATTCCTTCTGTCCAGAAACCTTTTGTCTTCCTATCCAAATCCTACTCACTTAAAAGTCTGTTATACAGGAAAACTTACACATCACAGCAGTCTGTTTAGATCAAGTCTCCTGTTAGATGCTATTACAGGACCCTGTACATCACCATCAGCACATGGCAATGAACAATGGGTGTCATGACTCATCTTCCCCTGCTGGTGTAGGCTCCATGTGGACAGAGACCACAACTAGCTTTATTGATTGGTATAGAGCCAGTAGGTTCTGCAACCACTGATAAATGAACACTGAATGGATTAATGAATGGGTGTGTCTCATGATCTGAGACCTTTCTCGTGTTTACAATGTTGAAGCTGAGAAAACTTTATAACCTCACACCTGATTCTCTCAATCAGCTAATTAAGTCAATCATGTGCTAGGCATGACTAATATGTCTCTTATCTGTTGGCCCATGGCCACAAAGTCTTTTTTTCCCTATCAGGAGCTATCTAAGAGTTCACAGAGGGAAGAGAGCATGGATGGCTCAGCGAAGGCAATAACCAGGTCTCACTCTCACCATTATTGCTCTTTGCAGAGACTTGGGAGGCAGCAGCAATGTTGTCTTGATGTTTCTTATCTCTCTATAGAGTATGCCTTCCCAGATAGGAGCTGGTGTCAAGACCCCATGTACTACCAGTAGGAAACTTAGGCTGGTAGAACTTGAGTGATCTATCAATCACAAACTAAGTCTCCAGAGCATCAGAAGCAAAGCATTGTGACCACTTTGACAACTTAGAGTCACATGAAATATCTGCATTTGGGGATGTGGCCTGCCCAGGATTGCTTTCTGGAGAACTCGGCTCCTGTAGCATCTTGTGTTGACCTCTAAGCTGGATAATAACCAGTAAATATTCAAATCAGACCTTATCCCTGTGATCTGTTCCCAGGTATCCACTGCCTCCTACAGAAATTGAAATTGGAATGTGCATTTTTTAAATTGGGAGCTTCCGTCCTGACGTCTGTCTCTGTGCCAGTTTCATTTCCAGTGCTATGATAGAGTGCTGTGACAAAAAGCAACTTAGAACAGAAAGGTTTTATTAGCCTACGGTTGCAAGGATGCAGCCCATTGCAACAGGAAAGGCAAGGCAGCAGGAACTCAAGACAGCTAGTTCACAGTTAAGAGCAGAGAGAAACGGATGCATGCATGTCTACTGCACAGTTCCTTTTTGCTATTACTGCACAACTCAGTGGTGGGTCTTCCCATATCAGTTAACATAATCAAGACAGTCTTCCACAGATGTGCCCACAGATCACCCTGAATTAGACAACCCCTCACTGAGAGACTCTTCCCACGTGGTTCTAGATTGTGCCACATTGACAATTAAAACTGACTGTCTAGCTTTACATATATGCAAATGAGGGGATGGTGGGGATATCATCATGATGCTCTCTCCTGAAGTTGAGCAAACACTCAGGAGATTGAGAACTTGGCAAGCCAGTCTCTAAATTCTCTGATGTCATAGCAAAGACTGAGGATTCCTCCTAACCCGTGGTCCTCTTCCACCAGGAAGGCAGGTCCCAGGCCATCTTCTCCCACTTTGGAGTCTTATGGCCACCTTCTTGAACTTCCTATTCACTTTCCATAGGTGCAAACATGCTCTGTCTCATGGGAGAGTCCCGAAAGTAGGCGTCTCCCCACTGCCTAGTATTTACATTGATGTCCTCCATCCAAATGAAATTCCCTACAACCTTCATGTGAGAACAGTGTAGAAATCAAAGGGACAGACAGGTGTGCTTTCTATTTTGATGGAACCAAAAGGAGAAGATTGTGAGAAACTTGCCATTGGGCCAATTTATGTAGAACAATCTAGAATCAAAATGCACATGATGCAATATTCCATCTTCAGGGACTTTCTTCATTTTCAGTCAAGCTGCTCCTGATGACCTTAAGAGCTGTGGAAACATAAGAGCCTTCCAAATCAGGAAAGAAACAGAATTGAGGGAGAATTATAAAGGTATTAATTTACCTATAGTTGAAATTGGTCCTTCCTGTTTGGTATGAATGGGAATTTTCAATTAAGTAAAATATTTGGATAACCTGGACATTCTGTTGCCAGATTCTTTTAAATATATGGGAGCCTGTCCAACTGCAGGGAGCATGTCATGCATAGAGCACGAGCTGAGTGAAACAATTGATTTATTTGAGGTAGAGGATTCTATCTAAGTACCGGGTATAGAAAATCAATTTGTAACTTTAGCCACCCAATACATCAGACTCTTACAGAGGTTGAAGAGCTGCATTTTTCTATTTCCTCCATAAAATCTTTCTCATGTTCTGGAATGAGGTTTCCCCAAATCTAATATCTCTTGCTCCTGAAACAGCCCTTTTGCCATGATGGTTTGTTCTGATCTGCTGTGCTTTCTGGCAGAGAGGAGATTAGGATCAGTGGAGCAGTGGGTCACAAGAATGAATGGCAGCTGTTCTTCGGGCAACTCTGAGAAAGTTTTCAAAACCAGAGAAGAATTTAATACAGGAATCTTTTTTTTTCCCCCAGCCTAATCAAATTTAGCTGTCCTGGTGCTGGCTGGAATTTGTGCTGTGGATTGTAACCTGCAGGTGGTTTGTAAAGGAAGAGAGTGTTCCTAAATTACATAGGACTTTGGGGTTTTTGTTCGTTTCTATTGATAATTCCAAGCGTCTTATCAGAGCTTTGCTCGTCTTAATTAAAACAAACAAACAAAACACTGTGTCTATTGCCACTATCATTGGTAGGAAAGTAAGGGGGTGAACTGGGTGACTCTTCTGTTGCATGAAATGTTTCGAGAGGATGATTGGAGGAGGAGGGTCATCAGCTGGCAGCTGGCTACACTGGAGGGTTGGAGATGACTTCGTGTGTACCTGAAGGACAGTCAGGGTGTCAGGAAGAGTCTTCTTCATGGACCACCCTTCCTCTCCTTTGGTGTTCTGGTCTCTCTCCATAATCTATCAAGCAGTAGCTGGACTTCTAATGTAGCAGGTCAGGGCTTCAAAGAACAATTTAAAAGCTACCCAGCCTTTGCAGTCAGGGTTCCAGGGTTTGGAGTGCATATTGCTCTTACAGAGGATCTAAGTTTAGTTCCTATTACCCAATCTAGTGACTCACAACCACTTGTAACTCTAGAAGGATCCAGTTCCCGCTTCTGGACTGTGTGGTGAGTAGCACTCAAATAAATGCACAACATACCCCCACAAAGATATATACATCTTTGTATATATATAAAACAATTTTTTTTTAAAATCACCGGGATGCAAGCATTGCTACAGTGTCACCCCCACTTACGTTATGGAGTCTTAAAGCCCGCTTAGATACAAGAGGAAGAAACAGGCTACACCTCTCATGGAACTGAAAACAATATACAGCCCTTCCCCTGCCCCAAGTAGGCTGAAGAGAAAATACCCAGGCTGAGAACCTGATGGCATCATCGGGTGACCCACACACAGTATCCCAAGAGTCTTCCTGCAGGGAAATGCCTAGACAGATAGCTTCTCCTCCACCTTTGTTTTTACCATGATTATTCAAAACTGCTTCTCCATTTGACAGGAAAATCCTAGGATGGACCTCAAAATTACAATTTGTAGATAGGAATTGCATGCTTGATGGCCTCGTATCCTTTTTCCTTTGAGATGAAAATCCTGCAGAGATCATTCCTTGTCTTTCAGTCTCAATTCCTTGATTGCTTTAAGGATGCTCACAAAGTCCACTTAAAAGGAAAGTCTAGGCCTGCACCCGAAGCTGAATCTGTGACACAGTTCTCTGTACCCAGATCCCATGGATAGAGAGCTGGATTCTCAGAAGTGAGAACAATCCTGAGAGCACAGGTGAGACAACCTCTTCTGCTCACATTCCTGGACAAAGAGGAACCTGCCTGGAGCCCTCTGAACACAGGAACCAAGGAGCAATCCGGGACAGGATCCTTCCAGTTTCTGCCTGTGCCTGAAACTGAACATGTGACACAGCTCTCTGTACCCAGATTCTGCTGGAAGGAGGCCGATCTCCAGGAGTGCTGACACACAGGCTTACATGAGGGTCAAGGCACTGTCAGAGAGAGCAAGACCAGCTAACACCAGAGATGAGCAGATGGCAAGAGGCAAGGGCAAGAACCTAAGCAACAGAAACCAAAGATGCTTAACATCATTAGAACTCAGATCACCCACCACAGCAAGCCCTGGATACACAAACACACCAGAAAAGCAAGATTTGGATTTAAAATCACATCTCATAATGATGATATAGGACTTTAATAAGGACATAAATAACTCCCCTAAAGAAATACAGGACAACACAGGTAAATAAGTAGAAGCTTCAAAGAGAAAACACAAAAATCCCTTAAAGAATTACAGGAAAACACAAGCAAAAAGGTGAAGAAATTGAACAAAAACCATCAAGGATCTAAAAATGGAAATAGAAACAATAAAAAAATCACAAAGGGAGAAAATCCTGGGGGTAGAACACCTAGGAAAGAGATCTGGAGTCATAGATGCAAGCATCCCCAACAGAATATGAGAGAGAGAAGAGAGAATCTCAGGGGCAGAAGATACCATAAAAAACATTGACATACCATCAAAGAAAATGTAAACTCAAAAAGATCTTAGCCCAAAACATCCAGAAAATCCAGGACACAATGAGAAGATCAAACCAAAGGATAATAGGTATAGAAGAGAGCAAAGATTCCCAACTTAAAGGGCCAGTAAATATCTTCAACAAAATTATAGAAGAAAACCTCCCTAACCTAAGGAAAGAGATGTCCATAAACATACAAGAAGCCTACAGAACTCCAAATAGACGACCAGAAAAGAAATTCCTCCCATCGCATAATAGTCAAGCACCAAGTGCACAAAACAAAGAAAGAATATTAAAAGCAGTAATGGAAAAAGGTGAAGTAACAGATAAAGGCAGACCTATCAGAATTACACCAGACTTCTCACAAGAGACTATGAAAGCCAGAAGATCCTTAACAGATGTCATGCAGACCCTAAGAGAACACAAATGCCAGCTCAGGCTACTATAGCCAGCAAAACTCTCAATTAACATAGATGAAGAAACCAAGATATTCCATAACAAAAACAAATTTATACAATATCTTTCCAGAAATCCTGCTCTACAAAGGATAATAGATGGAAAACTCCAACACAAGGAGGGAAACTACACCTTAAAAGAAGCAAGAAAGTAATCTTCTTGCAACAAACCCAAAAGAAGAGAGCCACACAAACATAATTCCACTTCTAACCAAAAACTAAGAAAGTGGATACATAAAGAGGACCCAGCATTTTGCTGCATACCGTACACACCTCAGTGACAAAGACAGACACTACCTCAGAGTAAAAGGCTGGAAAACAATTTTCCAAGCAAATGGTCCAAAGAAAGAAGCTGTTATAGCCATCCTAATGTCAAACAAAATCGACTTTCAACCAAAAGTTAAAGATAAAGAAGAACACTTTATATTCATCAAAGGAAAAATCCACCAAGATGAATTCTCAATCCTGAATATCTATGCTCCAAATAGAAGGGCATAAAAGAAACCTTAATAAAGCTCAAAGCACACCTTGCACCTCACACAATAATAGTGGGAGATTTCAACACAAAACTCTTATCAATGGACAGATCATGGAAACAGAAAGTAAGCAGAGATATAGTGAAACTAGCAAATGGATTTAACAGATATTTATAGAATATTTCATCCTAAAACAAAAGAATATACCGTCTTCTCAGCACCTCATGGTACCGTCTCCAAAACTGACCATATAATCAATCGGTCACAAAACAGGCCTCAACAGATACATGAAGATAGAAATAATCCCATGCATCCTATCAGATCACCATGGACTAAGGCTGGTCTTAAATAACAGCAAAAATGACAGAAAGTCCATATACACATGGAAGCTGAATAACACTCCGCTTAATGATAACTTGGACAAGGGAGAAATAAAGAAAGAAATTGAAGACTTTGTAGAATTTAATGAAAGTGAAGGCACAACATACCCAAACTTATGGGACACAATTTAGCTGTGCTAAGAGGAAAACTCATAGCTCTGAGTGCCTCCAAAAAGAAACTCAAGAAATCATACAGTAGCTGCTTGACAGCACACCTAAAAGCACTAGAACAAAAAGGAGCAAATACACCCAAGAGGAGCACACGGCAGGAAATAATCAAACTCAGGGCTGAAATCAACCAAGTAGAAACAAAAATAACCATACAAAGATTTAACAAAACCAGGAGCTGGTCCCTTGACAAAATCAACAAGATAGATAATCCCTTAGCCAGACTAACCAGAGGGCACAGAGACAGTATCCAAATTAACAAAATCAGAGATAAAAAGGCATAACAAAAGAAACTGAGGAAATTCAAAAAAATCATCAGATCCTACTACAAAAGGCTCTATACTCAATAAACTGGAAAATCTGGAGGAAATGGACAATTTTCTAGACAGATATCAGGTACCAAAGTTAAATCAGGATCAGATAAGTCATCTAAACAGCCCATAACTCCTAAAGAAATAGAAGCAGTCATTAGCAGTCTCCCAACCAATAAAAGCCCAGGACCAGATGATTTAGTGCAGAATTCTGTCAGACCTTCAAGGAAGACCTAATACCAATACTTTTCAAACTATTTCAGAAAGCAAAAACAGAGGGAACACTGTCTAATTCCTTCTATGGAGCCACAATTACACTTATACCTAAATCATACAGAGATTCAACCAAGAAAGAGAACTTCAGACCAATTTCCCTTGTGGATATTGATGCAAAAATATTCAATAAAATTCTTGCAAACTGAATCCAAGAACACATCAAAACAATCATGTATTGATAGCATGATCAAATAGGTTTCATCCCACGGATGCAGGGATGGTTCAATATTCAGAAATCCATCACCGTAACCCACTATATAAGCAAACTCAAAGGAAAAAAAAACCACATGATCATATATATCATTAGGTGCTGAGAAAGCATTTCACAAAATTCAATACCCCTTCATGTTAAAAGTCTTGGGAAGATCAGAAATTCAGGGCCCATATCTAAACATAGTAAAAGCAATATACAGCAAACTAGTAGCCAACATCAAACTAAATGGAGAGAATCTTGAAGCAATCCAACTAAAATCTAGGGACTAGACAAGGCTGCCCACTCTCTCCCTACCTATTCAATATAGTACTTAAAATCCTAGCCAGAGCAATTAGACAACAAAGGAAGTCAAAGGGATACAAATTGGAAAGGAAGAAGTCAAAATATCACTATTTGCAAATGATATGATAACATACTTAACTGCTCCAAAAATTATACCAGAGAACTCCTAAACCTGATAAACAACTTCAGCAAAATGGCTGAATATAAAATTGACTCAAACAAATCAGTAGCCTTCCTTTACTCAATGGATAAACAGGCTGAGAAAGAAATTAAGGAGTTGACACCCTTCACAATAGTCACAAATAAAAAATACCTCCATGTGATTCCAACAAGCAACTGAAAGATCTGTATGACAAGAATTCAAGTCTCTGAAGAAAGAAATGGAAGATTTCAGAAGTTGGAAGGATCTCCAATGCCCATGGTTTGGCAGGATTAATATTGAAAAAACGGCCATTGAGCCAAAAGCTATCTATGGATTCTTTGCAATTGATATCAAAATTCCAATTCAATTTTTCATAGAGCTAGGAAGAGCAATTTGCAAATTCATTTGGAATAACAAAAGACCCAGGATAGTGAAAACTATCCTTAACAATAAAATAACTTCTGGGGTCGGGGGTGGGTGGTGGGGATCACCATCCCTGACCTCAAGCTGTATTACAAAGCAATAGTGATAAAAAAAAAAAAAACTGTATGGTATCATTACAAAGAGAGTCACGTAGGTCAATAGAATAGAATTGAAGGCCCAGAAATGAACCTACACACCTCTGGTCACTTGATTTTTGACAAAAGTGTTGAAAACATCCAGTGGAAAAAAAGACAGCATTTTCAACAAATAGTTCTGGTTCAACTGGCAGTCAGCATGCAGAAGAATGCAAATCAATCCAGTCTCATTGCCCTGTACAAAGTTCAAGTCCAAGTGGATCAAGGACCTCTACATAAAACCATATACACTCAAACAAATAGAAGAAAAATTCGGGAAGACCCTTGAACGTGTAGGAACTGGGGAAATTTTCCTGAACAGAACACCAATGGCTTATGCTCTAATATCAAGAATCAACAAATGGGACTTCATAAAATTGCAAAGCATCTGTAAAGCAAAGGACACTGTCATTAGGACAAAATAGCAACCAACAGATTGGGAAAAGATCTTTACCAATCCTACATTTGATAGAGGGCTAGTATCCAATATATACAAAGAACTAAAGAAGTAACACTCCAGAGAATCAAATAACCCTATTAAAAACGGGGGACAGAGCTAAACAAAGAATTCTCAACTGAGGAATACTGAATAGCTGAGAAGCACCTAAAGAAATGTTCAACATCCTTAGTCATCGGGGAAATGCAAATCAAAACAACCCTGAGATACCAACTTACACCAGTCAGAATGACTAAGATCAAAAACTCAGGTGACAGCAGATGCTGGTGAGGATGTGGAGAAAGAGGAAGACTCCTACATTGTTGGTGGAATTGTAAGCTGGTACAACCACTCTAGAAATCAGTATGGTGGTTCCTCAGAAAATTGGACATAGTACTACCTGAGGACCCAGCTATACCACTCCTGGGCATATACCCAAAAATACTCCAACATATAACAAGGACACATGCTTCATTATGTTCATAGCAGCCTTATTGATAATAACCAGAAGCTGTACAGAACCCAGATGTCTCTCAACAGAGGAACAGATACAGAAAATGTGGTATATTTACCCAATGGAGTACTGGTCAGCTATTAAAAACAATGACTTCATGAAATTCATAGGCAAATGGATGGAATTAGAAAATATCATTCTGAATGAGATAACCCAATCACAAAAAACAAAACAAAAAAAACCCCAAAAACAACAACAACAACAACAAAAAAACCCACATATGGTATGCATTCACTGATAAGTGGATATTTGCCCAAAAGCTCAGATTACCCAAGATACAATGCACAGACCACATGAAGCTCAAAAGAGGATGACCGGAGTGCGTATGTTTCAGTCCTTCTTAGAAGAGGGAACAAAAATATTCATAGGAAGAGATATGGAGACAAAGTTTGAGCAAAGACTGAGGGAAAAGCCATCCAGAGACTGCCCTACCTGGGGTTCCAGCCCATATACATACAGTCAACCAATTCAGACAGTATTGCTGATGCCAAGAAGTGCATGCTGACAGGGGCCTGATATAGCTGTCTCATGAGAGACTCTGCCAGACCATAACAAACACAGAGGCAGATGTTCACAGCCAACCACTAAACTGAGAACTGGGTCCCCATTGGAGGAGTTAGAGAATGGATTGAAGGAACTAAAGGGGTTTGCAACCCCATACAAACAACAACACCAACCAACCAGAGCTCCCAGGAACTAAGCCACCATCCAAAGAGTACACATGGACAGACCCATGGCTTCAGCTGCATATGTAGCAGAGGATGGTCTTGTTGGGCACCAAAAGGAGGAGAAGCCCTTGGTCCTCCAAGGCTGGACCCCAGTGCAGGGGAATGTCAGGGCAGGGAGGTGGGAAGGGGTGGGTGGGTTGGTGGGGGAACACCCTCATAGAAGAAGGGGGAGGCAATATAGGATGGGGGTTCATGGATGGGAAACTGGGAAAGGGAATAACATTTGAAATGTAAATAAATAAAGAAAATATCCAATAAAAAGTGAAAAAATAAAATGAAAAAACAAAAAACATAAAAGGAAAGTCCTATTCTGTATGTCCTTCTCGTGGGTTCAGGCTGAGACTCCCTTTGGTAGCTCCCTAATAGGGCAGCTGCCTTAATTTCAAGCTAGTCTCCCACTGTGGGTATAAAGAGAAAGAAGCCGACCTACAGTTTGTAGCTTTCCCACCCCGAGTAGGAAAGCCTATGTGTGTTATTGGTCTGTGAACTAGCTGCAAGCCATGGACAGAATGTAAGGGCTGCAATCTAAG
The DNA here is from genome assembly GCF_021556685.1 of Rattus norvegicus. Taxonomy (NCBI): domain Eukaryota; kingdom Metazoa; phylum Chordata; class Mammalia; order Rodentia; family Muridae; genus Rattus; species Rattus norvegicus. Next base: position 60,098,472 of record NC_141550.1, read on the forward strand.
TATGACACTTTCCCACCCCTTCTTTGACACACATCTACTGTTAGCGATTGTTACAGTTGCTACACGTCATCAGAAGTCTTTCTTTTAATTCCAGCATAAGTTCCAGACCATCGAGAAAAACTTCAGACAAGATCTCTGAAACAGAGGAAAAATCCCATTTGTATTCTGAATTATAATATCACTGGGTCCTTACATCCAAGGTCCCTAGACACTGGTCTCCACCATACTGTCCTGAACACATGCTGGACCACAGGATCCAGCAGAGCTAGGAAATAATCATATGTCAAAAAGACCCATATCTTTATGTGACTTTGTAATAGCTTTAAGTATTTCTGCATGTTTACATTCTTGACCAAAAAAGCAAGGGAGTGTGGAAGGAATAACAGAGAAAAGGTAAAGGGAAATATAACGTTTGACCCAATCATGAAGCTCTATTGTTCTTAAGAGAATGCACTGGTGGCTCAATGGGTAAAGCGACGGCTATGCAAGTATAAGGACCTGAATTTGAACTCTCAGAACCCACCGAAGGCACTGTAGTACACATGTAACCCCAACTCTCCTATACTCAGAGGAGAGACAGAGAAGGAATCTACAGAAGCCAGAGCACGCCAGCCTGGGATGCAATGGTTTAAGAAAGTGATCCCGTCTCAGACAAGATTGTCCTCCAGCTATATATGTACCATGACATGTACACACCCAGACTCACAGCTCACAGTTCACAGAGAGAGGGGGATGGATGGGGGGGACAAAAAAGAAGGAGAAGAAAGTGCATTAGAATGAACCATCCCTGAAACGGAAATACAATGGGAATGTAACATCAAAGCGAAATATGTCACTTGGCTTACAAAGTTCAAAGGAACTCATGCCAGGAATGTGCTACTGCAGGAGCAAACCACACACTGAGCAAACCACACACTGATCAAGACACACATGTTTAGATTTCGACTGATTATTTAGATTCCACGCATGAGCAATCAGACTTGGATGTGGTTCCTCACCAGTACAGGCTGCGATGATCACTATAATCACTGTAGTGTTTCTAAGAGGCAAAGAGATGGGGCTTTGACGCCAAGAAGAGGGAAGGAATGATTTGCATAGGGTGTAACTGTGACAACCTCAGGGGTAATGTGGAAATAATGCTGTACTGACATATAGCAGCCAGCCCCAGAGCCCAGCACTAAGTCAAACCTATACCCTTATCACAGCCATGAGATCTGTAACTCAACCACACCAGCCCCCTCTGTGTTCGCTGTGGTGCTTGCTCCCTGGGATAACAATCAATATTTAGAGAGTGATCCACCAGCTTATCTGTTAAGCAGATTTTCCAGTCAGATCTAACTGCAATAGGGGGATGGGGGAGATGATACCCAGGTTCCAAGATGGTTCCCAGTACCTTCATGTCCTTGTTCCCACAGTCTCCTGTTGTCCCATCACACACTATGTGGTGGATGGTGGATGGTATATGGTGGATGCTAAGAAGTAGCAGCAGTGATGGTAGGGGATATCTGCTCTCAAGCCTGAGTGGGTGAGTGGCCGTGAGAGCCAATCTCCTTTTCCAGACAAGCCTTTGAGTGGCTGTAGCCCTGGTTCACATCTTTATTGCATCCTCCTGAGAGATTGGAGATACCACATTGAAATGGTTGTTCCGGGGGCCATTTGTGACCTATCATCAGATCATCAACACAGCTTTCAGCTTGAGTGTACTATGCCTACACATAATGGCCAGGCTGCATTAGCTTTTCTAAACTTTTCTTCAACTAGGTTTTCATAACCCCTTTGAACATATTCTTTCATTGTCACAGGAAGAACGTAGATCATGATGAGCGTAGGATGGTAACTATTGATTCTTCTCTTGTCTTACTAGTCAACTATGCTCCACCAAGGCTGGATGTATGGCATCTAATGTTGTTCCATCCCTGAGAAACTTATGATCTCCTTTGAGAGATATTGTCAACAATGTAAAGGGGCCAACACCCAGGGCAGAGAGAAATAAAACAGGCAAGGGAATCCATGCAGAAGCAGTCTGGGCTTGGGGCAAAGTGTTCAGCTGGACACTGAACAGTGACTGGACTCTAATATGGGTCAGGAAGAGTGGACAGAAAGTAAGGCTGGTAATGGCTGGCAATGGAGTCAGCAGAGACAGAGTCAAAAGTCAAAGCAAGGAATGTACTGGAATAGTGGTGCAACTGAGCAGAGGCCAGTCGTTCTGAGGCATCAGGTTTCTGAAGCAGTCAGAAGTAAGGGACTTACTGTTGTGACCAGCACTGTGATTTCTAGAGCCAGTGGGATGGTGGGATAGTGCATCACACAGAGGGCAGTCGATGTAAAGATGTCAAGACAGACCAGAGTCCTTCAGAATCCTTCCTACTCGAGAGAGAACACTTCGGCATGTTGTGGAAAATGTCATCTCAATCTGGGGTTTCTACTCTGTCTTTGATTATTCAGTTCCCAGATAAAAGGCACATATAATCTTTATATTTATAATAATCCTTAATCAGCCTAGAGCTGGGCAGATAGCTACCCTTTAAGCTATTAGAATCTATCAATAACACCAAGTTATAATTTGCCATGTTTTATCTAGGCAGCTCTTAACTCCAACCATCATGGCCATGTTTTCATTACTCACCTACCCCATGACTTACCTTCCTCTCTCCCCTCATGATTGTCCTCAGATCCCAAGCCTGGAAATCCCAAACCCCATCTATGTCTCTTCTGCCCAGCTATTAGGTTCCAGCATTTTATTTAGCCAATAGGAGATAACTTAGGGGACAGGAGGTGTTACATGGCATCATTTCTGTACCTGCAGATTCTCTCCTCCCTGGGAGCAACCATGTTTTGGGGGCCAGAATTTAACAGTACAAGCACAAAACCAAGCCTCAACATCAGCACATTTCTGTCATGCTTTTACTCAAAATCCAACCTCATGCTCTAACCATGAATGACACCCCTAAGCTCCACCACCTTCTTATTTGATAGGTCTGTCCCAAGTAAAACATACCAGTGTGCCTCTGCCAAGTTTCTAAAGTCAGCTCTCGAAGCAATGTCATTTTTGAAAATAGAGTATCCCTGTTCTAGCATGACACCTCTGTGTCTGAGAAGCTGAGAGCACAGGGAAGAAGGACGAAGTGGAGGAAGTGGTTCCCAGAGAGACCCCCGTGTAGGAACAGGGATCCCCCGAGTAGATTCAGATGGAGTTAACACACGCTTACTATTACTAACTTTTGTCTGAGAAACTTGGACATGATGTGTTCTCTGAAATCTATCCTTCTTTCTCCCTCCTTCCCTTCCTCATTCCTTCCTAGCCCCTCATTCTTATTCTCACTCCTCCTTTGTGCTACTACATTTTGCCTCTCTGTGGGGGGAGGGGGTGTCTAAAACAGTTGAAATATGTTGCAGCCTGTGAGGACTCCCTTAGGTGTTTTGTGCCAAGTCCAGGGTGAATTTTCCGGTCTTCACTGAGGCACCTCCTAAGCAAGGAAAGGCACCTCACTTGGAAGTGGAAATGTCGCACACAAGAATGAGGTGACATTCCTGCTTGTGGCACCTTGAACCCAGTACTTATTATCAGGAGGAAACAGCAAAGCACAGGTCAGTAGGGTCACATGGGCAGCCGTCTGGCTCCTAAACTTACTCATCAGAAAGCACCGGGTGGCACTCATAAAGAAAGAGGTAGACACCAAGACAGTAGGTATGCTGAGGGCACAGTGGCTTCTCTGCCAATGGCCCTGCCATGTCACCTGGTACTGACGTGTCTTCCTGGGCTGGAAACTTCATGATTTCCCTTCCCCAACTCCTGTTAAGGCAGTGAAAGCTGCATCGATTCCAGGTCACCCAGGGTCTTATTTTTGGATGCTACTAAATCCCAGGGAGGTCCTCTACAAAGGACCTCCAAGCTCAGCATCAGCTATACAGAGAAGGAACCCAAGGCTCCCACAGGGATGCTGTCCATATCAGAGTATGGCCCAACCATCTAAGTTTATCTCCCTTGGGGATAGGGGTGGCTGTCCTCTGGGAACAGTTCCAGCTAACAGTCTGACAGATTCTACACACAGGACTATACCAACAGCCACTGACATCTCATTGTAAAGATGGGTCATTTACAACAAGGACATAGAGGTTCAAAGGGGCCAAGAAACTGCTCAGCATCTCCTAGCCCTTACTGTGATTTCCTACCTCCACTTACTGTAGTTCCCCCTCCTCAGGGAAGCTGGGCCTATCTGGTCACTGGATGATAGCTCAGGCCCTTCTTGTAGCCCACAGACCATAGGGTCCACTTGGTGAGGCCTAGGTTCACCGCTAACATCGCAACCTCTGGGAGAAATCACTTGCATGGTAGCTTGCTTTTCTTTCCGTTTTTAATTTGTCTTTTTTATTATAAAGGCAGGTCTGACTGCAATCTCCAAGTTGGCCTTGAACTCGAGACACCCCCTAACTCAGCTTCCCAGGTGCTTGAGGTCACTGGCACATTTAGCAACCTTTCAACAGCTGCTCAAACAGCCTTTTCCTCCAACAAAGAAAGAAGACTAGCATCCTCTGTCCTCCTGGGACAAGGGACTGTGTATCAGAGAGGCTTGACAAGGGAAAATAAAACAAACAAACAAAAACCATACAAAATGAACTCACTATTTTTCTGATTTACCTTAATTTGCTTCTTTTGCCCTTACTTCCTTTTTTGATCCTAAGAACTGCCTTTATTTTTGTAAATTGCCAGCAGGTCCCTCCAGTCTTCCCTTTGAATCTGGGTCCTTCCCAGTGTGATTCCAATTTTTTTTTTATAATTCATTTTTTTATTTTATAGAGTTAGTGTGTGTGTGAGTGTGAGTGTGTGTGTGTGTGTGTGTGTGTGTGTGTGTGTGTGTGTGTGTGTGTGATGAGTGCAGATACCTTAGGAGGCCAGAAAAGGCTGTTAGAGCTGAGAATTAAATTCACGTCCCCCACAAGAATAACAAGCTCTCTTAACTATTGATCCACCTCTCCAGCCCCAAATACCTCCTAAAGATTACACACACACACACACACACACACACACACACACACACACACACACACACGTTGTATTTGCGTGAGCACAGTATGGAGGACAGCCTCAGTTGTCAGTCTTTGCCTTTTACCTGGTTGATGCCAAGCTCTCTGCATTTACAGGAGAGCCTAGCTTGCCGCTAACCTTCCAGGGGTTCTCCTGTCTCTCCCTCCCATCTCACCACAGTGGTGGGATTACAAGTGTGTGCCTGACAGAGTCCAGCTGCATGTGGATGTGGGCTATTCAAATTCAGTCCTCATGCTTGAGTAGCAAGTGCTTTTCTCCCAGAGCTTCCTCCTGGTCTGTAAATGTCCTTTCTGATTAAGCCAAAGTCAGTTTCTGTTGTTTGCAAAGAGTCCAGACATACTGTATATCAAATATTTAAGTTTAATTCATTGATTTATAGTTACCCAGAATCCATTTAAGTACAAAATTAGATAATACAAGCCTTACAAATTTTTATGAGGAAAAAGACAAAGAGCAGGGAACCACAAGAACCTTGTTATTTTTGCTTTTTTATTTATTATTTTTTAGTGTAAGGAGGGTATTGAGGATAATTGTACATTTCTTCATCTGTCCATAATACTAATATTTTTGTCATAAACACCTCTTATGGCTAACATATTTCTGTGCCTCAAATCTTTGTCTAGAAATAAATATGTATTCATAATAGCAAGTGTCTTTAAAGTCTCCTTATTCTCTCTTTTCTTACATTCAACAGAACAAATATATTTAATTTTCTTATGTCCAAAATAGGACCTAACACTCTGTGAGAAATTTGGTGTTATTTGGGCACCAGGATAGAATGTGTCTCGGGAGACCCCCCCCAGACCAGAGATGTCCCTAGTGAGGAGCATGGCACTTGGACGGGATCAGAGCAGGGGTTGGGTCAGTGTCTTCAGTAACTAAGTATGCTCCTCTGACCCGTCAAATAAGTAGGCTGCCTGTGTAGTTTTTGTAAGCAGACACAATCACTCTAGCCTGGATCTGAAATGTTTCTCCACATGCTAAAGACTCAGTCCCCAAAGGGGTGACATTAGACATGCTGGAGACATTGGAGCAAGTTTTATGGGAGTCCTTAAGTCACTGTGGTACATCATTGAAGAGACTGGGTCCCTAAGTGTGTCTCTCTCTCTCTCTCTCTCTCTCTCTCTCTCTCTCTCTCTTCACCCCATCACCTCCTCCTCCTCCTCCTCTTCCTCCTCCTCTTCCTCTTCCTCCTTGACATGAGTTATGAGTATTTTTATTCCTATACAAGATTTCACCATGATGAACCTCCTCATCTCAGGCTATATCAAGTGATCTCAGAATGAAATTTCTAAACCTATTAGACAACCAAAATGTTTCCTCTTTATAAAGGTATTGGACTCCAGGATTCTGCTACAGTTGCAGAAGATTGTGAGACATGCATACAAAATACCGCAGCATCCCTAGACTCTCCCATGCAACCAGCCAGCTCCTGACACAGACTAGGACTGGCTCCAGATCCAAATGGGACTGAAATATATGCATGTTTGTGGACCTTTGCAGTAAAGAATTGGGGCACCACACCCACTACTACTGTCTCCCAAGGAAAACTTCCTCTGAGGCTGCCTAAATGAGTGATGGTGTCCAGAAGAGAGGATTTATCCAGACAGCTTGGAGGAGAAAATACCAGCAGCAAGAGGGGCTGGCTCTTCCTGAATATGTCGTTTATGGCGGTGATACATTTGCAGCCCTCCTTAAAGCTTCTTCATGTAGAAATATGGACTAAGTGCTAGGCAGGCTCCATACTCATTACTGTAAACAGAAGTCAAATGAATGCAAGGACCACTTTTCAGATTAATGTATTTTTTTAACCTTATTTGCTTTGTGTCAATGTAGAAGATGTGCCCATATATGAACACACACCTATGTATGTGTATAACATGCACACCACAACACTTGTGTGGAGGTCAAAGGACAACTTGCAGGAGTCGGTTCTTCTCCACCACATGGGTTCCAGGGATCAAACTCAGGTCACCAGACTTGGCAGCAAGTGCTTTTATCCACTGAGCTATCTTGCTAGCTCAGCAGTTTACAACTTAAAAAGCCCCAAACCTCAACACTTTCATGGCTAACATATGCTATCTTAACTAAGTATGGAACCCTTCTGAACACTTGCAGGTTTGGCTTTGTGAAGTAACAGAATGGTGGCTGAATTCAAAGGTGAAATGTAGTGCCTTTCAGGCATGCTCTGTGGCGCTGTAGGCTACCAACTCTTGGAACCCAGGCACTTATACACAACTTCTGCAACTTTTTCTTTGTTAATGGCACTTTGCAACAGAAAAGGCTTTCCAACAAACCAAATATAATTAAATGTGTTTTTCCAGGATATAATGTTGCAATAAAGAGGCAAACCATAGAACCATTTTCCCCAAACCATTAACAGTCTCTAGGGAGACATGGTTTCTTTTCAAAGTAAACTATATTTCAATACATAGAATGCTTTTATTACCCAAATTGAAGTAAGCAATTGACAGTTTTGGAGCTGACTCTCCTATTGTCAGCTAATAACAGTCAGTGACTGAAATGTTGCATGGTAGAAGGATAGAGTGAGAAGATGCAGGTAAGGTAGGCACGGGTTCAGCCACTGTTTCTTTAAAACCATCTTGTGTTCCCAGTTACTCTGTGGAACATAGCTATGGCTGCCACGTTCCAGTTGACCTTAGGTGACGCCCATTCCAGCTTGCCAGGAAACAGCAATGTTCACCCGTGGAGTGGAACATGATGATATTTTCGTACTGCTTTATAGATACATTCTAGAGCATGGGCCCCCAAGGGACAGAGGGAAGTGCACTGTAATTCTAATAGCCTGTTTCTTTCATGTTGGCTTTATAAATGGTGGGTCATTTTTTTTCTCTTTCTTTAGCTCTTTGCTTTGTTTCCACCATGTCATTCTAGCCATCACCTATCAGAAGTATCCAGGGGCACTTCCTGGGATAAAGGGCACCACCATGGACTGACTCTCGGCTCCTATGTAGCTCCTCCATAGTGCCAGAGAACAGGCTAAGGCAAGTACTTGACTGTTGAATCACAGTCCAGCCCTGTTCTAAGGAGGCAGAAAACACAAATTAGAAAAAGAAGATGTGACCCTGATAGGTAACCATCTCTGTGAATCAAAAGCTGTCTGTGAGGGTGACAGTCACTTCCATGGCTGGATTCCCCCAAGTAGGAATGAGGCAACTAAGCCAACCCACAAAAAGGCCCTTTGTGCCGAGAAGGCAGCCATTACAATGATGCTCACACTTTCCTAGGAGAACACAGCTTGCTTGCCTTCTCAGGAGACATGCATACTGTCCTCATCCACACTGATAACCAGCTCTCTCATTTCTTTTCTTTTCTGTCTTTTTTTCTTCTTCTTCTTCCTATTTGCCTTTGCTGACCTCTTCCTGTGTGAGCCTCAACTATTGTGTCTTAGTTGAACAAGTCGTGGCTGAATTAATTGACTCTGCCCTTAAACTCTATGAATAGTCATTAGACACTGTTTTTCCAGAAATGGAATACTAGGAGAAACAAACGTGCCTGTAAGAACTGTGTTTGTGTGCCTCTTATAATGCATGCTATCTGCTGCAGGTAAAGATAGATAGACAAATGAACTGTTTGTCTGAGAAAGTCATTCCTTTCTTTGCTGTCCCAGAGGTGTGAATCCAACCAAGAACCTGTAAGCATCACCTTGCTTAAAGATCTTACCACCTGGTAAGTGGGCCAATACCACTGTGTGTGTGTGTGTGTGTGTGTGTGTGTGTGTGTGTGTGTGTGTGTTCATGTGCAGGTACGTGTGTATGCATGCACCTATATATATGGAAACCAGAGGTCAATGCCAGTTTCTATTGCTCTTCTGTTTGTATTGTACATATACGGTGTTTCACTGAACCCAGAATGCATCCATTTAGGAAGACTTGATAGCCAGCAAGCCCCAGGGGTCCTGTTACAGACCTTGGCTCTCCAGCACTGAGATTACACGCACAAGCCTATGCACCTGTTTTATTACCATGGGCGCTGGGAATGGGAACTCAGGTCCCCAGGTTTCTTTGACAGGCACTTCACTCACTGAATTTCCTCTTAGTTCTGTCAATGTCCCTCTGGCCAGAAGATACTGTGCCTTCCCTTAAAAGGTACATAGGAATGCACTGAGTATGGTGGCCCATGCCTTTAATTTGAGCACTTGGCAAATACCTTTCTAGAGTTCAAGGCCATCCTGGTCTACTTATTGTGTTCCAAGTTAACACTGCATAGTGAGAGACCCTGTCTTGAGAGAGAGAGAGAGAGAGAGAGAGAGAGAGAGAGAGAGAGAGAGAGAGAGAAAAGAGAGAGAGAGAGAGAGAGAGAGAGAGAGAGAGAGAGAGAGAGAGAGAGAGAGAAGAAAAAGGAAATCCTCTAAAATCAAGTACTGCTTTGCTCCTAACCTCATGCAAAGCAGCAACTCTAATTGCATATAATTCAGATGTGTTTTTCTTCTGGTCCCAGTGGCTTCAAACTTCTGTTCTAGAAGCTTCTACAGAATTCAGTAAGCACCAAGAAGTATTTGTGACTTCCTGGTAGACACCTCTTACCTGGGCCTTACATCACAGTGCCACTTGGGTCTGCCACAGGGACATGTACCAAGCTCTCATATTGTTAGCTAAGCAAAACTGAAAAACTCCCTTAAATTTCTACCTAGTGTCAGAGATTCTGTCTCCTGTAATGTTTTGTTTGTTTGATTGTTTGTTTGTTTGTTTGTTTTTTAAGATGGCAATCACTGGCCAGCAAGATGTCACCAAGCCTGACAACCAGAGTTGGATTCTCAGGACACACATAATGGAAGGACTGAATTGATTCCTAAATGTTGACCTCTGACAAGCACACATGCACTGTGACATGTGTCCCAACACACACAAAATAACTACATAAAAATTAATTTAAAATTTTCAATAATATATCTTTGAACAGTTGTGTAAATACTATTAACCATAGCAACAAATTTAATCATTCCTCTCAGAGCCAGGAATATACAAAACTAAAGCTACTAAAACTTTAAAGTATACTAAAACTGCTTTCTTTTAAAATTTTGTAAAACAGCCCATGGGGAGAACACACAGCTGCTCATGAGAATGACTATCAGCCCTGATGTGGCATACTTGGTAAAGCTGGTCAGAAGAAGATGTCTAGATGTTGTAACAAGGGCATGCAGGATACAAGTGGGCACTGCACAGGTCAGAGGCTTCCCACAGCATGTACAGCTGCAGCTACCTTCCTGCACTACTGTGATAGTGCCCGCCCCCACTCAGAGAGCTTCACAGAGAAGACCAGAGGAAAAGATTGGAGAAGAAAATGATCCTCCAAGAGCACAGACCAGAACCAGCAGAGGAACTCCACTTGCACAGCGGAAGCAAGCGAACTTGACAAACAGAACTCTAGCTATAGGCTGCCGGAGAATCTGTCTGGTCTTCCTTGACTTCTGTGCTTGGAAATGAGCTGGGATGGAGACCAACACTCGGTGGAGTCCTCTAGTGGGTGAAACTTAGCAGGAATTCCACACCAATGGGTCTGGGAAATCTCTTGAGAAAAGAAGACAACAGCAACACCAGAAGTTCTGGCGCCTTCTTTTGACCTCCAAGGCACCTGCATACACACACACACACACACACACACACACACACACACACACACACACCCCTTTTAAATCTAAAATAATGGTTGAAAAAACTAACCAGCACACCTTCCTTTATCTACTAACTGATATTCACAAGCTTATAGGATAAAGGATAAACATACAAAATAAATGGGCTATGTCAGCAATCTATCTAAGTAGAACCTAGAAGTGAAAATGGAATATAATTCATAACTTCTCAAAACCTGAAAACACTTTGGTATAAATCTAACAAAATGTGTATATAAGTTTATGTGGTAAAAACACCAAAATGCTTACTGACAGACCTAAGTGACATCCAAAGGACAGAGACACACATGATGTTCAGGGCTTGGAACTCTGTCCTGAGTTTGTCTGGCTGGCTTGCTCTCTCTCTGTCTCTCTGTTTCGCTGTCTCTCTTCCTTCCCCCCTCTATCTTTCTCTCTTTCTTTCTTTGTGACAATGTGACAAGCACTGTACAAGTGAGCTACATCCCAAGCCTTGGCAAGTTTTACATAGAAATGATGTCAATTCTCAAATTAATATACAGAATTAACTGTTTTCTACTGAAACCTCAGTAAAATTTTGATAAATACAGATAATATTTCCGTGAAACTTATGTTGGCAGACAAAGGAGTAAGTGAGCAAGAACAACCCTGAAAAGCATGAACAAAATTAGTTATCTTAACTTCCAGAATCTCTACAGTTACAGTGATCAGGACAGGATACTGCTGGGAAAACAGACAGGCCAGTCAAGCAACCAGATGAGAGAGCCTAGAAACTGCCCAAAGGAGTACTGGCAAGAAAGTTTTGATAAAGGTATGAAAGCCATTTCTTATTTGAAAAATAATCCTTTCAAGAAATGATAGTGGAATAATTAAACTACCGGAGTTCAAAATAAAACAACACCAGACCCTCAGCTCACCCAATTAGAGCATGGCAAAGGACATACAGACATTTTGCCAGAGACAGTGATACTTGATAAATGGGTCCATAAAAATATTCGCCATCATGGAGAATGAAAATTGAAAGTATAATGAGATATTACTATTTTCCCAATAGACCTAAAACAAACAAAACAAAACAAAAAACGAACAAGAAAAAGTGTTTGGTTTCAGACTTTGGACAAGAGACTGAGGTGCATATTCAACATGTTAAAGCAGACCTGGTCTTCAGGTTCTCCCAGCATGCCTCAGTCCCTATTTGTCACACTCTGCCCCAACCCTGAACTTTCCAGCCCTGGGACTGGGAAATCCCTCCCCAAGGATCTTATAGTCTCTTTGTTCCATTCTGTCTTCTCCTCTTCTCTCCCTCCCCGCTTCTCTCTCCTCATAGTAACTTCTCTGGCCGCTATCCTTGAGGTCAGTGAACTTGCCCCAAGAGCAGCTTTCCAAGTAACCTGCATTTAATATAATTTAAACAGGCTTGAATTGACTCATTTCACTCGCAGAGAAATAATTTATCAAAAAGCAACAGCAGCAAACGACGGCAAAGATTTAGGGAAACATTCGCTGAGACATGGTCAGTGGGAACATAAATGCATACAGTCACTCTGAAAATAGTTTTGCAGTTTCTTAACACTGGAATGTATAGCTGCCCTGTAGACCAGCATCTGCATTTCTGGGAATTTAACTCAGAGATGTACCTGAGGGGTTTTGTTTTGTTTTGTTTTGTTTTGTTTTTTTGTTTTGTTTTGTTTTCACCTGTGCAAAAAATGGCACACCAATGTTTTAGCTGCTTTATTTATAATAGCACAAGACCTAGAGCTGGTGATACAATTCCATGGTAGAGCATTTGATTCACATGCACAAGGCCCTGAGTTTCATCCCTATTACACACACACACACACACACATACACACACACACACACACACACACACACACACACACACACACACAGGCGTGCACACGTACGCACCAGTTTCACTTAACCTTCAGTAAGTGTGTAGTTAAACACGCTATGAACTACTACTACTTGGGTACAAAAAGGAATGATTCAGAGCTGCGTGCTTATAATTCCAAGTCTCAGGACATTGTAAGTGGAGGGAGGAGGATTGCCTGTTTCAGGGCAGCTTAGACTACATAGTGAGTGGCAAGACCAGGATACATACCAAGACCTCGCATGGAAATTTAAATGTGACCAGCAAGTATTAAACAAACAGCATAGAAAGGTATCTGCAGCATTAAACTTAGAGGTAAAAAGTCAATCAGAGACAGTTACAGTTACATAACACTCGCTAATGACAAAATTATAGAAATAGCGATCATATCTGCGTTTCTCTTGCTGTGATAAACCACAGTGACCGAAAGCAGGAGTTATTTCATCCTACACTTCCAGGTAACAGCTCATCAAGGAGGGAAGCTAGGGCAGAAGCTCACGGCAGGAGCTGATGCAGATGGAGGAGTGCAGAGGCCCTGGGGGGTGCTATGGAGACTTGAACCCACAGAGAAACACTAAGAAAACCAGGAAGATTAATCCTGTGGTTCACTTCCCTATCTGACACCTGCAGGGACACCCTCAGAAGAATGCTGCTTACTGGCTTCTTCCCCATGGCTTGCTCAGCTTGCTTCCTCACAGCACCCAGGACCACCAGCCCAGGGGTGGCCCCAGCCATAGTGAACAGAGCCTTCCATTTATCATTAAAAAAAAAGATACCCCACAGGCCAACCCAGTTGAGACTCCATCTTCCCAAATGACTTCAGCAAGGTCAAGTTGATATAAAACTAACCTGCACATAGGATTTCTATTCATGGCACAGGAAGTCTGCAAGCACTGAGGAAAATTGTGTGCCCAGGACCTGGCTACACAATAGTTTGAAGGGTTTGTTAAGTTTCAGCCACCTCAAAATAAAAGTTCGAAACTCTCTTTCAAGTTGGAAAAATCTCCCTGTGAAGTTTAAGGCACCATCTTATCTCGCAGTTATCTTCAAAACTAGCACCTTCATCCTGGCAACACGGTGTTTTGTCCTCAGGGACACTATACTGTCATAGTGCCCTCCTATCTGTGTTCTTTTAAAAGAAACAGCATTTACTGGCTTCAAATTGTGGCCCCCACTCATCAATAGTTTTTCAGGTGAATTTGGAAACAGCAGACTCTGAAATGATTTGTAGCTGATAATTCTGGAAACAACATTTCTCAACCAAACAGGGGAAATCAGTTTTCCTCCAAGCAAGTTTCCTTCTAATAGAAAATGCGCAAATATTAACTAGTGTTCTCTTGACGTAGTGGGGCACATTAATTCTTCATTTTATGTACATGGGAACTTACATACCACAGTTTTATACCGGAGCTCTTGCCAAAGTTTCCCTCTTGTCTGAGGGCCAAAGATTTTGGCTGGAGTTTCATAACAAAATATGCTTTGTTTCCACTGGGGCTTATACCAGAAATAATTAGGTAAAATGGAGGCACAACAGGAACAGTCCCCTGTGGTGACTCATTGTTGCATTCACACTGCACCTCAGAGCAGCCAGAGCTGGAGAACTCTCACTCACTTGTGGGTTTCCATGAGGAACACCCAGTAACACCCAGCATCCCTGTGGGACTTGATTAGTGTAACTTCAGACACTCCCAACCAAGGCTGTTGGATTTCAAAATTGTTAATATGAAACTTCTTTTATTCTTTTTTATCTGAGGGTATATTTCTGTTTGCCACATAAGTACCGATGACCACAGAGGCCAGAAGAGGAAGAACTTCAGAGCCTCTGAAGCTGGACTTATAGGCAGTTGGGAGCTACCTGATGTGGGTGCTGGGAACTGAACCAGGGTCCTCTAGAAGAGCAGCGAGCACTCTTAATCCGAGCTATCTCTCCAGCCCCATCGGAATGTTACTATTAAAGGGGAAACTTCATGTCTAGGTAGTAATGAACATACACGGCTCATAGCATATTTGAAGGTTACAAAAAATTGTCATTGCCTCTTCCTCCTCCTCCTCTTCCTCTTTCTCCGTCCCGCCCCCTCATTTCATGCTGCCTTTCATACTGCTGAGGTTCTGCTGACAAGCCCTATCCTGCTTCCTGCACCACCACCACCTCCCCCCGCCCGGCTCTGCCATGATTAGCATATGTGGGTGAACTATCTATCCCGCAGGACTCATTCTTCTTCATATTTATTTACTCTTTAATTCACTATTCCACTTGGCCTGGATATATGGGATTCAGTGACATTGCAAAGCACTTTTAGACTACCAAAGGGAAGTACACAGGGAGCCTCCAGTTAGCTGGAGGTTAGCAATACATCAGTGAAAATAAACAGGGAGTGGTGGGGGAGGAGTGGAAGGGGAATTGAACAGAATAGAGTGTGTATGTAAATGCAAGGGAAGTTTTACTTTGTAAGCTAAATAAATAAATTTGGCGATGGAGATATGGGTCAGTGGATGAAAGTATTTGCTGCATAAACATGAGGACCTGAGTTCAAATGTCAGCAACTGTGTGTGAAAAAGCCAGGGTCGGCCACATGCATACCTGTAACCCTAGAATCACAGTGGGTGGGTGGGTTGCTGGTTGCCATCTTTGCTCGAGATCCAGTGTGAGACCCTGTTTCAAAAAGAACAAGATAGTGATAGAGTAAGACCCTTGACATACTCTGAGCTCTACAGGCAGGCACCCATGCATGCAGGTATAATACATGCTCATGTACACGTGCACACACACACACACACACACACACACACACACGTGCACACACACTAAAAAATATTCACATTTATAAATCTATTTGTAGGTCTATCAGTAGATCCGTATAACAAAATGGCTGATGCCCAAGTATTCTTTTGATCAGGAAATATCTTCAGCCCTTTCTTGTTAGTTTTGAGCACTCAACATGAGATGAGGCTCTGATGAGGCACAAAACCCATGGACCTTTTAGAATGGAATTATTTGGTAGAATAATAAAGACATATTCAGAGCAATTGAATTTGCACATCAGGAAGGTGGGTAACCTGAGTCCTCCCCATTCCTCTTTTTTTTTTTTTTTTTTGGTTCTTTTTTTTTTTCTTTCGGAGCTGGGGACCGAACCCAGGGCCTTGCGCTTCCTAGGTAAGCGCTCTACCACTGAGCTAAATCCCCAGCCCCCCTCCCCATTCCTCTTAGAGGAATTCTCTTATACATGCTGTCATTCAAGTCACTAATGTCAAATCTGCTCAAAGGCAATGGCATGTTGTGTAATGAGTCATGCATCCCTGTCCCTGACACAGTGAAAGAGTGGCATTCCACAGGGAAGGAGGAGACCATCACCAGAACCTAGCTGAGCTGACTCTGGACTGCATGTCTGCAGAACATGAATCCCATGAGGAGACAGGTTTTCATTGTCTGAGCCCCTGCAATGTCTTGTTGGGACATATTAAGCAGACCACAGTATATGTGACTCTTGCCAATACTCTGGTTCTGAAGTTTGGAAGAAGGATGGAGTTCCTGGGCAGTGCCACTTTCCTGGTTTTTGAGACTAGGGTAGGAAGAGCAAGGCCACTTCCCATCCACCTAAAACAAACCCCAAACTCTTCAGTTTGCCTTTTGAGGTTCCACAAGACCAGAGATTCCCCTCTCCTCTGCCTCTATCCATTAACTCCCCCAAATGGCTCTCACCATACTCTATCACCATCTTCCAGCCTTCCTCTTAACCAGACCATGTCTTTCTTCTTCCTGCCTCAGGACCATGGCACTTGCCTTTTGTTCTACCTTTGCCATGAGCTTTTGGAAAAGGTGTTTCTCAACTTTGCAACCCCAGTTCCAATATTTTCTCAGAAAGACACAGTCGCCCGTCTCCAATTCCCACTGTAATACAATTCAATCTTTTCTCCCCTTCATCTCAACATCCCCTATCTTCTCCACAAAGATGAACACTTCATGACAGCAGCATCTTGCCTCTGCTGCTCAGCCACTAGTATCTAATAGCTGGATGGCTTCTGAACAGAAACTCCATAAGCCCAAACCCTGTGACAGGAGGAATCCTCATTCACTTGAGGCAAGAAGAAGATAACAATTCATTCCATGAATGCCTGATAAAGAAGTTCCTGTCCTGCTTGGCCCCTGGTGTCAGAGTCCTTAGTATCTTCTCTCACCCAGCTCACCATTGTCTGGTGCATGTGGGGCAGGAGAGGAGGGACACCCATGGTTTGGAGGGCATCCACAGCTGGGTCAGGATGCCAGTGTTGGAAGTGGCCTGAGTCAAGTGCCAGGCATGGCTGCTTCCCTGTTCTCAGGCATCATTTGTTATTACTGAAATTCACTTTAGTTTTCTGTCCCAGCTCCAGGCCCTGCTGCCTCTAATGGTCCTGGTACCCTGGTACTGTATGCTGGTGGCTTTCCTTTGGGTGCTGTCTTCTACCTCAAGAAATGAGTGTGGTCTGCCATAAATGAGTGAGTGAAAAGAAGGAAAGAAGGAAGACAGGTAGAAAGAAGAAAAGAAAGAAAGAGGGAGAGAGAGGGAGGGAGGAAGAAGAAAGAAAGAAAGAAGAAAGAAAGAAAGAAAAGAAAGAAAGAAAGAAAGAAAGAAAGAAAGAAAGAAGGAAAGAAAGAAAGAAAGAGAGAAAGAAAGAAAGAGAAAAGAAAAGAGCGGAAGTCATCTGTTCATCCCTGTTCAGGAGAAGTCACCACAGCAGCCACAGGGGACAATTTACATCACTGCAGTCATAAACGACTTCAAGCCTGGATTCTGTGGACCCCACCCGTGCTCTTAACGTTCACCGGCACCCATAGGGCTGTAGTCCACCAACTAAAAGTCTGGTCAGCTTGCTTTCTGTTCCCAGTTTGCTGTTCCCTTGGAGTGTCCTCATGTGGCAGGAGGTTAAGAAGCAGAACCTACTGTAGTAAGCCCCCTTCTACCACATCTTGGATACTTCCAGCAAATTTTATTTTAACACCATTTTACTATATTTGCATACAGCACTTAACATTAAGGAGAAATGTATGGTTGGGATTACGTGCATGGTAATTTATGAAGCCAAGCATTGTTGCACACACCTCTGATGCCTGCCCTGGGGAGGATGAGGAGTTTGAAACCTGCCTAGGCTACCCAGCAAGTCCTTGAGCGGTTTTATCAACATGCTGTTTCTAATCACGAGAGATGAGTCTTCCTGGCCTGATTAGCTCCTAGAAGTCACATGACTACCTCCCAGTGTGGGTTTTCACTTCAGTGTGGGTTTTAGAAGCACATGAGCTTTGAAGTGAAAGCATCTCCCTTACACAGCAAAGGTCTCTTAGTCTGAGAAACACAGCAAATCAAAGAAATGTCTGTGTGTTCTGCCTGACGCTGAGGGAGAGGCACAGACAGCAAAGCCCACACTCCACAGCACAGCGTAATACAGGCTCAGTGTCAAAAGAATGTCACTGGAGACAAGGCTCCTGCTCATTCTCCTTGATTCTTTGTCACACTCCTCTGGGTTTTCATAAAGTGAAGAAAATACAGTTTCTATCACTGGCAGCATCAAAGGTGCCAGCACAAGCATGCAGTTGGTTGCTCCAAAGGGGGAAATAACTTTGGCCGGGGGTGGGGCTGGGGAGCAACCCAAGTGCAGTATTACGAGCATGATTTATTCCAGGGAGCTGGACACATGCTTCGTTCCGCCTGATATCTAGAGCCACAGCCAACGGTCAGAGAAGGCCACGGCTGCTGCTGGCCTCCCCTTTCCTCTGTGAAAAGCTGCAGCTGCAGACACCAGATCATCTGCTCTCCTCCCAGTGAAAAGGTGGTGCCTCAAAGAGGGAAAACAGAGCTTACGCTTTCTAAATGTTCTTTCAGGATGTTTGAGTAGCTTTGAAATTAAAATGTTAAAAGCCTGGGGAGATGACTCAGTGGATGAAGTGTTTGCTAGGAAGACTCAAGGACCTGAGTCAGTATCAATACAGCCTAGGTGAAAAGCTGGGCACACACAACAGCACATACCTGTAACCTTAGCATTGGAAGGGGTACAGGCAGAAAGATGTGGGTAAAAATTGTTGGTTAGCCAGCCTAGCCAATCAGAAATCTCTAGATTCCTTAAGAGACATTGTCTCAAAAAAAATTAAGGTTGAAAGTGGTAGAGGAAGATATTTTAAGTCTTAAGTAAGCCTCTGGCTTCTACGCATGCACACACACACACACACACACACACACATACATGTACACACACACTCATACATGCACACATGCACACACATACATGCATACACACACTCATACATACACACATGCATTCATACCCATGTGCTGACATACACATATACACACATACACATGCACATACACACACATACAGAGACACATGCATAGAGATACATACAGACAGACATGCATACACATGCACACACACATGCACACATGCATACACATATTCATATATACACATACATGCATACAGTCTTCATCTACCTAAGACTCCTCAGAAAGATGGGTTCTCAGGCAGTCATGATGTAATCCGAATGATGTGCATGGTATCAAATCCAGAGCGCCACATTTGATGAGAGAGGATACAACATGTGGGGGTCCCTTGACCTTGGATTTCTCAACGAACCTCCAGGACAGTTGGACAGGCTGAGAGTGTTTCTATGTTCTATAGTCCTCGTGCCCAGAAACCAGAAGCTCCTACTTTCTTCCACCTTGTGTTAGTGAACCCCCAGCCCAGGCAACCTCCACCAGATTCAAATCCTGTCCCAACCATGAACTCTACCTTGACTAACATGATATTGTTCCAGAGTCCCACCATATCCTTATGAAAACCTTCTCTGGCATTTTACCTTTGTAACTACCTGAAGGGCGGTGAATGTACATGGCTGAACTAGAGTGTGAATGGAAAGAGATGCTCACAGTCCTGATACAGCATGGATCAGAAATGGCCCTGAAGATTGACATGTTCAAGTTTGGTTGCCCAGCTTGGATTTATTGGAGGCTGCAGAGCCTGGATGAGGTTTTAGTTCATAGACTCAAAGGAGCCTGGCCTTTTCTGGACCCGATGTGTATGGGTTTGCTCCAGCCACGTGCTCCTAACAGAGCAGTAGGAACCCCCAAGATGGTCTGAAACCTCTAAAGCTATGAGGGCAAGTGAGCCTCCTCTTTCTGAAAGCGTTGCCCACATGCTCTCATGAGGGTACATGATGACTAATGTATACTTACTAACTAACTAAACCAACTAACAAATTAACTAACTAAGTAACTAAGTAGCACAACATCCCAGGACCTCCCCCCTAAACTGCAAAGGAATCATTATGAGCAAACAGCTAACATCTTGGCAAGCTCCACTCCTTCACAGGGTGTCTGACCTTCTGGTGAAGAAGCCAGAGGAACAGACACACTGAAGGGCAAGTTCTGCCAAGATGTGTGCCTCTGCAAAAGGCTGGGAGACCTGAGGGGTGTGCTCTAAGGTTCAAGATTGGTGCCTCCTCTTCCTCCTCTTCCTCTTCCTGCTGCTTCTCTTCCTCCTTTTCCCTCTCTTCCTCCCCACCCCCTCCTCCCTATCTTCATCTCCTTCCCTTTCCCTCCCTCTCTTCTCCTTCATCCTCATCTCCCCCTCCCCAAGATTGGCATCCCCTTGCCTCCGTCCTCTTCCCAAATCTTCTCCCCAACTCCTGCTTCAGTGGTTCTCTTTCTTATCTGCCCTCCTCCTCCTCCTCCTCCTCCTCCTCTTCCCCCCCTCCTCCCCCTCCTCCTCCTCTCCTTCTTCCTCTTCCTCTTCCTCTTCCTCCTCCTCCTCTCCTTCTTCCTCCCCCTCTTCCTCCTCCTCCTCCTCTTCTTCCTCCTCCTCCTCCTCCTCTCCCTCCTCCTCTTCCTCCTCCTCCTTCTTCCTCTTCCTCCTCCCCCTCCCCCTCTTCCTCCTCCTCCTCTTCCTCTTCCTCCTCCTCCTCCTCCTCCTCCTCCTCCTTTCCCTTTTCTTCCTTCTGGAAGTGACTAGATTAAACCTAGACCCCTCACACTAACCAGCGTCTGAGCCACGTACCAGCCTGGCACAGATACTTTTCCATCCTTCAGGACACGAAACATGAAGCAGCCCCTCACCTGCCCGGCTCCACAGACATCACATCTCCCAGGAGCCTAGCGCCTGAACAGTTACAATGGAAGCCATCCCTCTATTAACTTAAAAACATGCCTTTCTAGTTAGATGTGGTTTGTCACAAGTAGGGATGCTGAGGTAGAGAATTTACAAGCTGGACACCAGCCTGAGCTGCATACCCATTCTCCGTCTCTAAAGTCAAACAAACCAACCAACCAACAAACAAAAAGCCTACCTTGCTTCTTTTAATTCTGCCTCACCCTTCTAATTCTGCCCTTACGGAAGCCCCAAAGGTAGAAAACCTGATTTCCATTCATGCTATTAATTCTAGTGTTGATGTGGTTTCTGGGGGAAAAACAAGAAACAGATCAGCAATATAATTATGAAGGGCTCACTGAAAGCACTGTTTGTTGCAGGGAACAAACACTTACACATGAATGAATCCAGCCAAGAAAAGGCTACCAGAGCTAGGCTGCAACTATACAGATTGATTCTGACAGCACACTGGCCTCGGCAGCTACTAAGAGAGGAAGGCCCAGAAAGACCTAATTTTCTATAAAAATCATTTTCAGATTTTTGCCCCTCTCAGACAGTGAAAACATGTGGCTCACAATGTTAGCATAATTAATGAGCTATTTTAGGGTGGTTTTTATGTCACTGCTTAAAGAAGAGTGGTCAGATCGGTTACTGATCAATACTATGATTCTTTATGGGCACAGAGGAAAGAACAACAAAGAATTCACAGATGCCAGAGACGCTTGCATTTCTGTCCAAAGGAACATCCCAACAGATTTAAGACTTAACTCCTTCTCACTCAAGACTGTGTGCATGCAGTGCTGAAGATCAAGCCCACGGCCTTGCCCCTGCCAAGCAAGCATTCGACCACCGAGCAACAGCCCCAGTCCAGTTCCTCCTTTCTGACTGCACTCTTGAGGATACTTGGTATAAACATCAAGGTGATTCTTTCCATATCTAACTAGTTATCAAACAAAACCATGCAAGAGGCAAGAAAGTCCAACCGATGAGCCAAGTCTCTTGATTACCAGGGTGGATTACTCCATTCCCTTAAACATTTCAAGGGGTTGGGGATTTAGCTCAGTGGTAGAGCACTTGCCTAGGAAGTACAAGGCTCTGGGTTCGGTCCCCAGCTCCAAAAAAAAAGAACAAAAAAAAAAAATTTCAATAGATGTGGTTCACTAGCAGATTATTTACCTGGCATGGATGAAGCCCTGGGTCCATCTCTAGTCTCGCAGGCACACTGCAGAGATGGGGGAAGAGGAGGAAGAGAATAGAAAGAAAAAAGAGAAGAAGAAGAGAGGAGGAGGAAACAAAGGCAGAAGGGCGAGGGAGGAGGGAAAAGAGGAAGAAAGGGAAGAGAAGGCTGGTGGTTGGTAATGGTGAATCAGTAAAGAGATACAGACAAAGGTCGATTCTGGCTTCTTTTCAGACACCAAAGAGAAACTCTACTGTTTCCTTAAAAGAAACTGGCTCTGAGTCTCTGAGATTATACAAGACAATACATTCTAGATGCACTTAAATTTTTCCTATAACCCATGGAACCCATAAATGAATTTCTTCTAATCCAATATTTTGTGGTAGAATCATTTCCCCAGCCTCCACAAAGGCACAGAGCCTCCAGGGCTGGAAAGTTGTTTACTATTAACACAGGAGGGGGAGTCCTTATTAAATTTGCAAATGCTGAAATGCTGGCACTTAGTGTTTATGTGTAAATGGTCCCTCCTTCACAGTTTCATTCCTTTTTCCCCTTGAGCAACTTTGCAAGTTCTTTAAGGACAAGCCTGATGGGATTGTCTGTATGCCTAGGGTACACACAGAATATGCCACTGAGTGGACAGCTCATAAATATTTGGTAAGTGAACAAATTCTTGAATAGGGCACATTTTCACAATGCACATTGAGGGGGTATGAAAATAATTCCAAATGAACCATGGATTTGCAAACAAGAGGCTTTGGGTTGAAAATAGACAACTCCTAAGGTTGTATATTCTCATTTGTTTTTCTAATTTTGCTCTTCCTTGTTTTAAAAACTAGAAGATAGGTTGTTTATTATTTAAGAGAAAAAAATCTATTGTTTTATTTAAAAGCAATCAGTAGAAATAAGAAAATACAGGGGTTTTTTTTCTCCCTACTTCTGCTATAGGGAAATTCTTTAGCCACTGCACCTATAACTTCACCCCACTCAAGCTGCTCAATTCATGTCCCCACGAAATTAAATATCAAAGTGAATCTATGTTTTAAGACACTTGATGGCTCAATAATAGACCGGATGGCTCTTGAAGATGCAAACATTATTAATCACGTGAGAGCAGTCATGAAGACAAGTCACCCCCGATACCTGAAAATCTGCACAGACAGGAATGCAAAAGTGGCCAAGACCTTCATGCCACATGCCATCTATCCTGGAGACATTATTTGAGCAAGTTCTTGTTAGAGTGATTACAAAGGAGTAATGGAAACTTGCAGGACATAATCAAGAGGAAAGTGTCTCAGAGTTGTCACAAACAGAGGACACATTTGGGAAGAAAGAACCAGTCTGCTTGAAGGAACAGCCTCAACCAGATTGCACTATGGAGTTTGAAGTGGGGAATAGGAATCCTAGAGTGGAAAGCTAAGCAGTCCAGCATCTTCTATTGCTGAAAGAGAAAACAGCCCAGACCTCGGGCTTCTCAAGATCATCGTAAAGAAGAAACAATGGAAACAGATTAAAGAGACACAAGTGAAATGTGCATCTTCGGCTTCGAGCATACGTCACAAGAATCTCATGAACATGGATGGACACTCCAACTCCATTCAAATTACAAGGAAGGAAATTCCAACTAAGCAACAGGTAAATCTGAGGTGAGAGTGTGGATCATTCCATCCTGGTAGGCAGGGTATCCTTTACCAAACAGATACTGATTATCTTTTAATGGCTTTATGAAACTTCAAGACATTTGTTTTCTTTTTAAGGATTTGAAAAGTATCTAGGGAGAGCCACATGAAGTCTGGGCTGAGGCAACTGTTAAGTGCTAAAGCCCTTCTTGTGGGGCATCCTTAACCAAGCGCTTCATATGAAACGAAAACTCAGCAGCTCCAGGGACGGAAGTAAACCTGCTTCGTAGCAATGGAAACACGCTTATCAACTGAGCTAGTCAGTTTTCTTCCAACTCGGCCCAAGCTAGACTCACTTTAGAAGAGGGCATCTCAATTGAGAAAAATGTCCACACCAGATTAGCCTGTGGTACATTTTCTTGCTTGATGGTTGATGTAAGACGGCTGGTGGTCCTGGGCGCTACAAGATATCAGACTGAGCCACGGCAAGCAAGCCAGTAAGCAGCATTTCTCCATGGCCTCTGTATCACCTCCTGCCTCCAGCTTTCTACTCTGCTTGAGTTCCTGCCCTGATGTCTTCAATAATGCAAGGTGATGTGAAGTGTAAGCCAAATAAACCCTTTCCTTCCTAAACTTACAGTTATGCTGTTTTATTATGGCGATAGAAATTCTAAACAAGACACAACCATTTTATGTTTCAACAAATACATACATTTTGCTAGGTGTGGTTCTTAATCATAGGACAGAGCCAGCAATGCGTTTAGAGCCTTTGGCTTGCAAAGTGGATGGAAACCTCACACGGCGATGTAAATTTTCTGAAGCAGATGCTTCCCCCAATCCTGCTGTGCACAGAATGCCTTTGGCCCCTCATTCAGGTCTGTTGCCTGTGACTGCCCCAGCTCAGCCGATTTGATCACATCTTGTTTCACTCTGGCTTTGGGTTTGTCCATCAACAAAGCAGCACGCACAAGCAATCAGTCTGTCCTGGCAAGGCCATTGGCTCAAGCAATAAAGCAACCCATAGAAGGGTACAGAATCAGGGCTTAATCTGTATGAGGCTTTTATCCTTACAAATCTGTAAGTAGGATACGAAGCAAGCAGCAAACAGGTAAAAATGGCTGTACAGGTAGTGATTGCTCAATAATGAAACAGATGTACAGTGCTTCCCAGATAGTCTGGCCCCTGTATTTCCACCACTTCAGAGAATGAGAAAGGTTGATCCTGTATTTAAGGCCAGCCTAGGTTAAAAAAAAAAATGAGTTTTTACATGTTGTGGATAGCCCTGATGCTGTTTGTATTTTGAAGATAATTCTGCTTCCCCAAAAAGGGCTGCTGGGAACAAGGAGTGGATCCTGTACTCAGGTGACTTCCTGTGTACCTTTCCCTAATGAATAAAGATTTCTAGGAACCAATCAATGGGCGAGGAGTAGGCAGGACTTCCGGTGAGAGAGGGGAAGACTAGAGGCAGGGAAAAAAGACTTGCTTTTGGACTGGAGATCGCATAGAGGCCAAAATATAGGTAGGGGAAGACCCCGGTGTAGGTGGCAGATCCGTTGGGATCCACTACCAGAGGAGTTAACTCAGTATGGCTTACAAATTAGGATGCTGGTTGCTGAGTCCAGCGATTGTGTTACCTGTTGATTCTAAACTAAGATTGTGTGGTGTTTTCCGGAATACTCAGCTGGACTCCATAGAGAAAGGTATCACGGTGGCGAAGCGTGGGTTAGCAAGAAGTACACCGCAGCTGTCCATGTGAATTTGGATGCGTGCGAACTTAGCGAGTGGACGGAGTTCATAGCATGGGTGCCTTTTTACTATTTCATGCTACATTGACAAGCCTGGGATATGTGATGAGATTCAAACTCAAAATTTAACAGAGAGAGGGAGAAATGTTTCATAAGAATTATTTTTAAGATTTTTCTTCTTTTGTTTTCAAAATACGCGTGTGTGTGTGTGTGTGTGTGTGTAGCTTGTGTTCTACTCATGAGGTACCCTTCCGTTATACTTTGCAAATGTTTTTCCATAGCATCTTGACAATAAATGTTCTCTGTATTTCAAATTCTTAGGGACTTTCTTTGAAGGCACTTAAGCATTTATTTGAGACTAGGTTTTTCAGTACCCTTGAATACAAGGAAAAAGGGCAGAAAATACTAAGAGACATTGGGAACTATTAATAATATTTCAGAAGCCGTAACAGAGAGAATGCAAAGTATCAGATCACAAGTCTGCAAAGTTGCACCAGGAAGTAAGGACTGACGTTCAGACAGATGCAGGTAAGTGAATGTTCACAGCAGTGCCCTTCAGAATAACCAAAACGCACACCTACTGACTGACAGACAAGCAAATGGTGTCATAGCTGCCTTCATAGCTGCCTTTTGTCCCGTGCTGCTGCCTTGTTGTCTGCTGACATGAGTGCCCTTCCAGCTCACACAGTCCATCCTCTTTTTAAATGACTGTCCTGGGGCTGGAGAGATGCTCAGCAGTTAAGACCAGTAATGAATGTTCTCTCAGAGGTCCTGGGTTCAATTCCCAGCACCCATACTGGGATGCTAACAACTGCCTGTAATTTCCATCTTCTGACTCCCAAGAGTACCTGTACATTGCACATTCTCAGAAACACACACACACACACACACACACACACACACACACACACACACAGAAAAAAGAAAAGGAAAAATATATATTATTTTGAGAATCCCAGAACTTAAATAAGTGGAGGCAAGAAGATGACAAGTTCAAGGTCATTTTTGGCCACACAGTCAATTAGAGACCAGACTAGAATACAAGAGAACCTGTCTCGAAAAATTAATTATTGCACATTGTATAAAGTATATTACCATTTTAAATATACTAAAAATAAATCACTATCATCTTAGTTACTTTTCCTGATGTTGTGCTAAAATAGCACCGCAAAAATAACTTAAGGGGGAAAAGGTCTATTTTGGTTCACAGTCCATTGTGGTGAAGCCATTTGGAAGTACAGCTTGAGAGTAGTCTGGTAGGATGACGTCACTTTGAATCTGGAATCAGGCGACTGGGACTAATGAGTGCTCAGGCTCAGCTTCTTTCTCACTTTATGCAGGCCAGCACGCCCCCAGGGAGGGTGTCTCCCAGAGCCTGTCAAGTCAAGTTGGTGGTCAACACTGACACTCACAATTACTAACACAGTGTATGGCCCCTACCCCACCATGGATGCCTGCTGGCTCTGATGCTTGTAGTCCTTCCTGTTTCATGAGTCAGAGTCAGAGGAGATAATAAATACTTACGCTCTGCCTCTCTCTCTCTCACTCTCTCTCTCTCTCGTGTGTGTGTGTGTGTGTGTGTGTGTGTGTGTGTGTGTGTGTTCTGGACTCCCTATGTATATGAGGCTGTCCTTGAACTCACAGAGACTCATTTGTCTCTGTCTCCTGAATGCTGGGATTAAAGAAGATGTGTGTCACCACACCTGTCCCTTAACCATCTCTTTGTTGTGGAGAAGGTAGGCAGAGGGACAGACAAGAGGAGCATGTTCTGAGCTCACCACAGTAGACAGGATGAAAGGCAGAGGAGAGGCTGAGACATCCCCGGACCTGTATCTGTCTCTCATATTTGTCTTCTCTCTACTTTTTGGCTGTATCTTTGATCATGGTTTTTTATGACACTCTCGTATCTTTTGTTTTCCATACAAAGAAGTGGAAAGTGCTCTCTCTTTTCTCCTGTGTAATTCAGTATGAGTTTCTTTAGGGTTTGGATTGTCTTGGTGTCTCAGAACTCTTGGCCTCACAACACAGTCCTGGTAAGAGAAGATACAGTTTTGAGACCAGTGTCAGATCTAAGGAAACCTTTGTCTGATTTTCCCATAAACAGTCCTCTTGATATAAAAATGCCATGCTCAATCATGTGAGGAGCATCCCATAGACTCACTTCTGACCCTGACATTTCAGGCTCCCCTCTGTTACTTAAGAATGGATTATGCCAGGAGCTTAGAGACGTGTCTACACCTTGCCGTAAAGCAACTGGGAAGCTTGTGAGTGTGCAGTGTGATCAGTGTTTCCAGCAGGAAGGCCTCAGAGTGACTCCACTGCACAGCAGCACACAAAAAATCTCATCAACCCCCAACTGGGCACCCTAAACTCTGCTTCCTTTAGCTTGTTCTAGAAATATCTCTCTCTGCAGCCATAACACTGTGGAAGTAGAAGCTTGACAGAAATACGTAGTAAGAAAGAAAAGAGAAACTTAGATTATTCCTTTTTAAATGGCTTACTTGTATAAATGTTATCAATATAAACCACACGCGCACACACACACACACACACACACACACACACACACACACACACACACACTCACGTGCATTTGGATATGCATAGGTACAGGTAGTTTGTGCCTTAAAAGACAACAATTCAAGTGAGCAGATTTGAAAGCATTGAATTTATTAGCTTCAAGATAAAAAGTTCTACGTGTCCCTGCCTGTTGTTCCCCCTGTCAACGTGACTATGTCATGGGACAATCACTGCTTGATTGAAATAACTTAGTCTGTTTTCTCAAGGACCCACAACTTTGTTCCCTTGGTACCTCCGGTGTGGGGAGCAGATACGTCCTGAGTGAATGCCTATTAGTGACATGAACATGACCGTGTCAAGGACCCCAGTGCCTCAGACCGGTGAGAATGCCATGGGCTTCCCCTCGCTGGACTACTCACTACACCACTCCGTGCAGAAAGTATCAAGTTCAGTATCCTCCTCCTCCCAGGTGTCCACAGCGTATGCAGACACCTTCAACAACATTGTCCCCCTCTGAGACTGGCCCCCTACACACACCTCCTAACAAGATTGGCAAACCCTTCCCAGAGTTTCTGAACTACTGCTGGTGCATCTCTACCAGAACACACGGCCTACCTTATCCCAATGTTTCTGTATGCTTGTTTATCTATCTCTAACCCATAATCTGTCATAATGATTCCTTGTGCATTTATCACTAATTAATCATTTATTGGAATTAACTAATAATGTGGATGGATGGATGGATGGATGGATGGATGGATGGATGGATGGATGATGGATGACCAATGACAGGTTGATGGAGTACATTTTTTTGTATGTTCAATCGCAAGAAGCTGAGAAAGGAGATCTGGAAAGAGAAAGCCATTTCTGCTTTGGGGTCACTGAACTGGAGAAGCACCACCTCCATTTCCATTTTCTCTCTGACCTGAGCCTTTGGTGACAGCTGACACCGGCAGTATTCTGGAGCCGCCACGCCCTGGTCTACTCTTCGTATTTATAGAGCTTTTTAGCACAAAGGCATTTTCATCAAAGCACTTTAAGAGCTGGGCACACCCTGTCATACACGCTAGCACTCCATGAAAGCAACTGCAAGTTCCCAGCAGCCCGAGGCCTGAGATGGCAAACAGGAATGCTTTGGAATACACTCCCTGGCCACAGGCAAGGAGCCCAGCTTGAAACTGGTGGGAAGAATGACAGCAAGCAGGGCCAGCCAAATCCCTGCTGAGAGGCCCTGACCTGGGTTTCTGAAGACACCATACACTCACCAGTGTTGACCATGTGCCAGATCCTCTTAGGCTCCTTGCGTGTATTATCTCATCTAATCCTAAAATCGTTCCTATTGTACTAGAGAAGCAGCTGAGGTTAGGAGGCAAATCACTGGCCTCGGGATGTTCACCAGTAAGAGCTAAAGTCAACCAAGAGTCAGACCCACCTGTCTCAGGTGTCTCAAACCTTTTGGATATTGCCCTAATACATGATCTCAGAATACCAGAGAAGATCCAGTTTTTAAGATCACAAGTGCATAAGATGGCTGTAGGTTTATATGTATTGCTTGACCAGCATGGGTATCTTAGTATAGTTCAAAACTGGCCTAAAAGTTGCCCATCAAAGCTAAAATTTTAGTAGGAGTGTCGGTCCTTTCAAGGGCTCCATGAGCCCCTGCTAAAGTTGTGCTGGGGGTGGCCCATATCAAAATTTGTCTGTATTACAGTTTTTACATGAGATTTTGCACAAGTTCAAAGACAGGAGACTCGCCACTTGATGAGCTTTGGGGCAGTTATTAGGATCCAAGGAATCTGACCTAATCTGTGACCTCAGGATATGATAGCATAAGAAGGTGTTAGAACCTAGTTGTAGGAAATGGGCCAGTGAAGGCATACCCTAAGAAGACATAGTACACCCTCTTACCCCTTCTGTCTTTCTATTTCCTGGTCCCCATGAGGTTCTGACACACACTCTTGCCACCATGATATTTTATGTTGCCACTTCAGGCCTAAAGAATGGAGTCAGATTTCTAACACCAACTCTAATTGTATAAGGAAGCAAATGTACATTGTTGAATTGCGTGTGTGTGTGTGTGTGTGTGTGTGTGTGTGTGTGTGCGCGCGCGCGCGCATATGCCCACGTGCACGCTCATGCGTGTATGCTCTGTGTGGAGGACTTATTAGGAAGCAAATGTGCATTGTTGAATTGTGTATGTGTGCATGTATGTACCATGTGTGGGGGCCAGAAGTCTACAGCAGGAATCTTCTTCTGTGTCTTCTCCATTTTAGCTTGTTGAAACGGGCTTTGTCTCTGAATTCACAGACTTGGCCAACCTGAATGAGCACCAGAGGTCTTACCATGTCCATACCTCAGTACTCATGGTGCCATCTGCCATGACTGTCATTTTTGTAGGCATTGGGAATCTGAACTCAGGTCTTCGAATTTGTGCAGCAAGCAGTTTAGCAGCTTAGCCATCTCCCCGGGCACTATTTTTAAAAAAATAGCTTTTTAATAGCTAATTTGCAAATTTTTCATAAATTTAATAATTAGGCCTTAGGATTTCACAAGCTGGTTCTGGCATAACACTGAGGCCACTGCATTAATCCAAGGGCATAAGACTCGTACCATGAGCCAAGGTGTTAGTTGGGACATGATCAAAGGGGATCAGATTTGGGATATATAATGTTGGTAGGCTCCAGGTGGAAGAGGAGAAAAAGAAGAAAAGTTGAGGTGCCATGCCTGCCCTTATGTCTGCTCCAAGACTCTGCTCTCCACCTTGATGTCTGGTCCAACGCTCTGCTTTCCATGTCTCTGCACAAGGTGGTGAAAATACCAAACTCATCCATTCCTCTTTGCCACGTCCATCTTCCAAACCTTCTCAGTGCCATATCCATCTTCCACATTTCTGCCTACACAATGAAAGAGCTCTGAGGCTGAAGGCTTTGGCCATTTGTCTTTATGGAGCAAATAAATTGGCCGAATTCTTGCTTTCCGCAAAGCCGGGTTTGTACCATTATCACCTTTAGTTTTGAAAAATAGTATACTTGTTTTCTTTTCATGGGGTGGGGAGTGGGGCAGGGCAGAAAGGGGTGTAGAGGAGATGAGGGGAATGGGAGAGAACAAAGGAGAAGTGTAGCGGGCTGGCCTGATGCTGCTTGTATCCTAATGCTATAGTGTTTCCCAAAGACCTGGTTGCTCAGAGATGAGAGAGTCCACATGTGACCTTGCCCCCAAATTATTTCTGATTGGAAAATAAAGATGCCAACAGCCAATAGCTGGGAAGAAGAGACATAGGTGGAGGATTCCCGGGCTGAGAAGAACCAAGAGGAATGGAGGAAGGGAAGGGGGAGGGGAAGGGGAAGGGGGAGGGGAAGAGAGGCAGCCTTGGATTAGTTGAGTCATAAAAAACATGGCCCTGAGGGCTGTTAAGAGCAGCCCAGATAAAACATAGTAAGCAGTAACTCTGGATTATTGATAGGAAATAGATTTTAGTAGCATAGAGGGTCAATATCTGCCCAACTGTTGAGTTGTTTAAGGCTTATTATAAATATAAAGGTCCTGTGTGTCTTTATCCAGGAAGTAACCCCAAATTGGGATTTAAAATGTTTACAACAGAAAAGGACAAGGAAGAGGAGCAAAAGAAAAGAGAAAAAAGAGGAGGAAGGTAGGTAGCCCTTGACTTGAGAGAGCAGTACAATGTGTCCACCCTGAGCACAAACAGCCCTTCCACCTTGTTTTCACCCATAATTCAAGTAAATTACAATGAGCATTTGACTTTGTATGATACAAATCTAAAGGACAAATGAGGGCTTGTCAATTTTTTAAAAATACATTAATTGAATTTAGCTCTGAAGGAGAGCTTTGGGAGTAGGAAGCCTGACAGGACAACTGCGTTAACAGGAGGTACCAAAAGGACAGGAGAGCACAGTCCACAGAGCAAGCAGTCAGCACTCCCGAAAGCCTCCTGCCATGGGTGCACACGGCCTGGTCCTTCATTGCTCTCTGCCACGGTGTGGATAAGCTTGTCTGTGAAGTGGTACTGCACAAACTGTGCCACGCCTCTCCTCTTTGAATTGTGATCATGATCAAAGAGACAGGCAGAAATCAAATATCTGTCAGTCTTGCTAAAGGATTACACCTGGCATGTCTCGATCACATGCTTTACTGGAGAATGTTGGTGGAGGCTGCTGTAACTGTGTACAAAGACACATCAATGTTCTTTTTAAAGAAATCAAAACGTCCCAATAGGAGTTCTCCCAACAGTGCTGGGAAAGCTCAGAAGGTTGGACACCTAAACACACCAGCTCCCTCCACGGAAGTCTTTAATCAGCATGCTCTGAACTCATTGTGACTCAGCAGTTAATTCTGTACTTGACAAGCCTTACTGAAAATAATTAACAAGGGCCTGCTGCAGTCCACTGGGGAGAGGCAAGCCACAATGACACCTTGAGTCAGGCAGCACTACTGGCTTCCTCTCCCTCTAAGCCTCCCTCCTGGCAGTTCACTCTGGAATCATAGAGATTGAGCAGGCCCTGGCCTGCTGGGTAGGGTACACCCATGATTAGAGTGCGTGGAGGCTCTTGCTGGGGTCAGCCGAGTGTCCTTCAGGCTCTGTTGTGCTTGGAGCAGCCTCATGACCCTCATGTCGAGATGAGACAACTCATATTGACAGCCTTAAAGGGTTCCTGTGTTATTTAATAGCAGCACTCCTCCCGTGCCTTTGGCTAAAAGCTAAAGAGACAGGCTAGAGCATATGTGATTACTAGAATTTAATTATATATCACATTGATTTTTAATTAAAACTCTTACGAGGGCCTCGTCTTTTAAAGTACGTCAGCTGGCAAATTGCGGAGCCTGGTCCATCAAGTGATCTGAAATGTACTGCTTCTTTTGACCTCTGACCTCCTTGATGAAGAGGAAAACCTGCTAGGCAAGCTACTCTAGGAAGGTGAAGATCTAGAAAATGCCTACTTCTTTCTGCCCTATCTACACACCGAACTGCAGCATCTAAGACACCATCTTGGAGAACCAATGATGAGAAGCTTGTGGCTTGTTAGAATTTAGTCCAGTTAAAATCCCATCAGAACAGGTTTTTAGTCTCAGAATTCTGATGTGAAGGGCCCGATCTAGATTGAAACTCAGATCTGCTTCATTTGATCACATTTCCAAGTGGAACAAGGACGCTGCAGGGAACCCAGGGTGACCTCCCACTTGGTGTCCCAATGCTGAGAGACAAGAGCTTGGCAGGCTGGAGACAAGGTCCAAGCCAGATCCAATGGTCTGCTGGGCTGCAGGCTTACACAGAAGGTCTTAGACACAGCCTTGACTCCCAGAATTTCTGCCTCCTTTACAAAGTTGCTCTGGGATGTAAAGACTACCCTAACTGGCTCAACCATCAGTATACTCAGTACGCTGGCCAACGCACAGGCAACTACCTAGCAGCTGATATCCTCCGACATGTAATAACATGTCTCCATTGATGATGGGGTTACAAATTAGGAATTGAAGGTATCCTAAGCTGAAAACCAATTGAATATCCCAGTCCATGCACCTTCATAGCCTAATGACACTGCACCATGGAACAGTAGCTGATTTCCTCATGATCTCAAAGATACCCAGGGTCTCCCTGCCATTCCTCCATCTCCCAGGAGGCGCCTTGATAGCTAAGGGAAGGATCAAAACTCAAACTTTGAAATATTCTTCCTACTGAGTGCGAATGGCTTTCACACGGCTGTGAGGTTGAAAAACCATTAAGTAGAATCATCATAAGCCAGGGATCATCTGCAATTACTTTAATCACAGCATCAGCTACATGTGAGGTTAGGTGCTTGCTATGTTTACATGGCTTCTCTTGGATGGATCTTCATTTTACAAGCAACAAAACCTCAACACAGAACATCTTAGCTGCCGATGGAGCTCGTACAGTGGGACATTTAGGGCTGGGGTTGCACCCTGCCCTCCACCTCAGTCAGACCTGCCTGCCACCTCCTTCACACCTGCCATGAACAAGCAGTAGACACTGCCAGCTCTGGGACAACACAGCCATCTCACTTCCTTTTTCCTACACTGCCCGCAGCCAGGTTCCTCACACTGCCCTGCTTTCTTCATGACTAATACTAACCTGAGTGAGAGTGCCCTTGCTTCCCGGCATTTGCCCAGAATTCCCTTTCTGCCATCCTGCTCATCTGTTCAACCCTCAGTGTACCCAGGGAGCTTCTAACACATGCCAGCCACTGTGTTACAGGCTGGCCATTATTGAGTGTGTCTTCAGCCTAGTTAGGGGAGATCACCAGATAAATAGATGGGAAAGCTAATTGTTGCAAACAGCATAAGATCATGAGCTCACCCAAGAAAAGATCTAAATGAAAAATCAAAATATGGCACCTACCGAATGTATGTAAAATTGGGGAGTCACTGCGTGGATGCTGAATACCATGGGAAGGACCCTCTAAGCTGCTCTTGAGTGGAAGGTCCTAATCCCCAAGTGCGTTATAGATGATTTACTGAAAATGTACAGTCTCTAGAACCCAACCTCATTCTCCATTATTTGCTACATCTATATGTATATATAAGTATATGTAGGCATATATATGTATGTATGTATGTATGTATGTATGTATATGCCACACACCTGTATATGCTATTTCTCTGATGAGAGTAAGAGTGTTGGCGGCTTTTTCTAGGTGTGTGTGTGTGTGTGTGTGTGTGTGTGTGTGTGTGTGTACCCTCAGATAGCCACAAAGGCCATATGAGAAAATAAGAGGGCATCAGAGCCTCTGAAACTGGACACAGGGGTTGCAGGCCACCTGACATGAGAGCTGGGATGTGAGCTCCATCACTGTGGTATAGCAACAAGTGTTCTTAAGCCCTGCACCACCTCTCCAGACCCACCTCTTACCATTATCATCTTCCTTTGGGTACTTCTTAATCGTCTCTGCCAGACTATTAGGAGTTGCTTCTCAAGTGTCCCCCAAAGGCACATCTGTTGAGGGTTTGATCCCAGCATCTGATATTATGAGAAAGTAGTGGAAGCATTAGCAGGCAGGGCTGAGAGGGACATTAGGCCATTAGCTGGGGACACTGAGGACTCTCACCATCTTTTGCTTCCCAGCCATTATGAAGTGAGCAGTTTCTTCTGCCTCATACTCTGCCATAAGATACTGCCTCACCACAGACTCGGTATGAACAGGACCTGTGACCATAGACTAAAACTTGCCAAAGACAGCTTTCCTCTTTTTAAATTGTCTCAGACATCTTGTATTAGTAACAGTAGGCTGACTTCCTTTCCTATGTCAGTCGAAGGTCTTCTCTCTTGCATATGTCTTAGCACCATAAGCAGCCCATGTCCTGGACAAGCAGCAGAATTCTGTAATGTAGATCCCTTAAACAGAACAGAGTCCTGCCTCCTAGCCAGGAGTTCTTCACCCCAAGCCTGAACCTTCATAGTCAACATGGGCTGCAGCCTCCACAGCGGACCTGAGGGTTACCACCCAGCGGTCAGCAGTTTGAAATCATCACTCAACAGAGAGATCACAAATGGACCACTTTTCGGAAAGCAAGTACCAAGCTATCAGCAAATGCCACAGAGAGGCATAAGATAACCAACAAGTCTATTTCAATCTCTGAAACGTGGGGATATCTTATATGGAAAAACTTTGCAGGTGGGAGCAAGATAATAAAAAGGAGAGGCTCTTCTGGACGTACTCATGAATGTCCTGAGAAGAGGGCAAAGAGGATTTCATATGGAAAGGGAAGGAATACGATGTCAGAGTGGTAGTGATGTATCCACAAACTAAGAAAACTCCATCCGCTACTAGAGCTGGAAGTGACCTCTGCAAGGACCCAAGCTTCTCCCCACGCCTTGATTTTGGCCAAACAAAACAAAACTTGTACTTCAGTCAAGAGAACAAATTTCGAACTTATATAAGAAAATTAATTTGCATTGTGCTAATCTACTTGTGTGATACTCTGCTACAGTGGCCATACTAAATCAATACATATATGTCTTGGAATACAACAGCGTGGAAATAATGTGAGCCAAAAACTAAAGTACAGCATGTTAATCCTATCTGGGACTCACAACTATAGAAGCCTAGTTCAGAACTGCCCAATCCTTACTGAGACAAAAACTGTACACGTGTTATAAATGGGAAGGTAATACGATCAGTTTTTCTAATTCCTCCTTTCCCCCGAAGTGTGTGTTCTAAGGAGATAAAGGGAGGAGAGCCTTTCTTCATTTCTTCATTACAACTCTTGTCTCCATCCAGCCCCTTCACCTACCATCAGAAGACATGGGCATGAGCTAACAGCTTTTGCAGTGCTCTCCTGGCCCATATTTAACAAACAAAGGTATTGAAGTGTAGGGAGTAGGGCACAGAGGGCCTGGGGGGAAGGTATGGGCTGGAACTCAAGGTGTTGTTCATTATGTTGGGGAGGAGGATTCGCTTGAGCTTAGCCATTGAATAAGAGCAACAGAGCCATCCATGTGTACCAAACCACGGATTTTTAAATTAAAAACATGTGTCTAAGGAGTTTGAATCTGATATAGCTGTGGAGTGAAAGCAAATCCATTTAGATAAAAACGATAGAGACCATGCCTAGAGCGTTCAGCAGGCAGCTGGCAAGGACATATGACGTAACACTCTATCCTCTGTAACTATCTTCTACAAGAAGCTCCCATCTTCTATGTGCCTTCTCCTGTGAATTGCCTTCAATTTGACTTACTTTGCAGATGCTGGGACTACATCACCACTGTCATCTCACTCAGAGGAACTATTCTACCCTCTTTTCTTCTGGTCATAGAGTACTGTAGAGGTTGTAGAGGAATCTCTTTGACCTCTGGTGTCCATCTTAGAATTCATTTCTCTTTTGGATAGTTCAAGTTTTCTTCTCTGAGTAAAAACATAATTA
Organism: Rattus norvegicus; assembly: GCF_021556685.1. Classification (NCBI taxonomy): domain Eukaryota; kingdom Metazoa; phylum Chordata; class Mammalia; order Rodentia; family Muridae; genus Rattus; species Rattus norvegicus. The sequence goes on from NC_141550.1 coordinate 60,135,074, forward strand.
AAACTTATTGCTAGTATGGTTAAAACATATACATACATTTGTTTTTTACATATTTATATATACTGTACATATTATATACTATGATTACACTATGTATGTATATAGTATACATATACAATGTACTTCCGTCATCTCAAAGGCTTGTGATTGAGTCACACATCCATCATTCATGCACTTGGGAGATAGAGGCAGGGCGATCTCAAGATCTTGAGACCAATCTGCACTCCTCAGTAGAGAGGAAGGAGGAGAGACGGAGGAAGTTTCTGAATAAATCTCAAGGCATTAATTTTTTTCTCCCAGAAGTCTATAAATATTTAGCTTCCTTCCATTCCACTAACTTTCATGTACAATTAAGATTGAAAAGAAGTTACCAGAACCCTGCTGTGGTTTGAATGTGAAATGCCCCCAACTGGTTCATGTGTTTCAACACTTGGTCCCTGGTTGGTGACACTGTTTCAGGAGATTACAGAACCCTTGGGATGTGTATCCTATGTGACAGAGGGGGTTTCTGGGTGTGACCCTGACTGCTTCTGATACCAACTCCAGTACTCTGCTTCTCTCTCCATCAAGACAGACACACCAGCCACTTTCAGGGCCACAAGCCTCCCCTTGGCAGGATGGAATCCAGCCTCTGAAAAGTAACAAGCTTCTCCTCCTCAACGTGTTACACTAATAGCCACTCATACAATCCCACACAAATACCCTGTTCTTGGGTGTTTTTCTTAGATATTTCTGGACCGGACACTGGAAAGAAAGCAGCCACCATATAGCTCTCCACAGAAGGGACTAGGTTGGTACAATGAAGTCACTTATACATACACAAAGTGGGAAGTCACATACACTTTTCAAAACCTGTTCAGTCTTGGCAATGTCTCCAGTGACAATGGACAGTAATGAAAGTTTTTTTTCTTTAGGTTAGTCCTAAATTTTTTCTTTTTTTGGTAGATATAATTACAAAATCTGGTAACTTCCAGGAGCTGGCGAGGGTGGGGGCACTTGTTACAACAATAATAATTTTTTAAGACAAGAAAGCCCTAATTTTTAAATTAGCTTTATTTGTTTATTGTCTATGAGTGTGTGTGGGTAAGCATGTGCCAAGGTGCCAAATTATAAATGCCAGTTCTCTTTTCAACTATGTTGATCTTAAGGATTGAACTCTGCTCCCGAACTTGGTAGGAAGCACTTTTACTTTCTGAGTCATTTTGCTGGGCCATTACTTTAGTATTAGTGTTTATTCCTCTAACATAATATACTATCCATGAACACATTGCCAAGATATATAGTAAATACAATTTTAGTATTACCCTCATTAATGTTAGACTTCTGACTCTGAGGGTTTTTTTTTTCAAATATCCCAGCAGATTTATCTCCTTCCCACACACAAATGTCCAGATACAATATCTGCAGAGTTTTATGGCAACCAGGTATTTCTCCTGAAGGCTGTGGAGGGAGACATTCAGAGACTTCCCATACCCTCTCTGTGAAGAGCAGAGGCCAATTATAACTCTACCGCATCATTGGATGGGGCTTTAATACACATGTATTATATGTATAAGTACACTAAACCATAACTAATTTTAATTTCGAGAAAGCTCTCTCTCTCTCAGACTCAATGCTGCTTGTTTGTTTGCAATTTCAGAAATTTGTCTGTTCAAAGGTACACATAGGTCTTTTGTGATTTCCCTCAGTACACAGACACAAGCCACAAATGAGTAATTTCATTAGTTTTCCAAACACAAGGATGAAGACAAACCCTCCATTCTATGGTAAGCGCTAACGTCTTTACATGAAGGGAAGCTGGCCAGGATGCCCTCCCCCAACCCCTCTGGGGAACAGCTACACAAGTTCAGCTAAGAAACTTCCTGGCATCATTAGCCCATTAATTAATAGCCAGGAACACATGGGAAGATTTATAAAGGTTGTTTGCTCTTAAGTGCAATGTAGTTTCTTGAGGTCACCACCCAAACTTGTAAAATAAATAAATACATAAATACATAAATAAATACCAGCCATTAGAATTAACAAAGGGAAGACTAGACTATTTCCTTCCAGTTTATAAGATGATCTGTGTTAACTGTGGTACTGTCTTCTAGCCCAGGGATCCAAGTAAAAATGATTTGGAGATAATAAGGAGTGAGCAGTTCACCAACTTTATTTTGTCAGAGCAACTGAATTTCCCAGTAGCTTGGAGTTCAGGACTGTAGTGAGCCCTCCTCTGTGTATGGCAAGAGCTTGTTCACCCACAAAACCGCTATCAGTGTGCAGAATTCCAGACAGTTGGCACCTTTTGCTAGATCCGACTGTGCTCTGAAGAGAAAGTTCCCTCCTGAGGTTTTAATGCATTAACTTGCTGCATGTGGATTCCTAGATAGTGCCTGTGTCTGGAGATCAAAAGAATCAGGATGGGCTCTTCCGGGCCTTGTCTACTTCTTGAGTCTTGAGTCGTAGAAATCATTTCATTAAGCACTTAATCCTCATCCTGAGGCTTGCCACTTTGCACTGTGGTGAGGTCACTATGGTTCATGGAATTGTCTGCTTTTCAACAAATTGCTAAATGTGATTTGTTTTTATTACTTCTGTAAGACTTTTTAACTTAAAGAAATTGACAATTTATACAAATAAAAAAGAACAATTCTTTTGTCAGACCATGAAACTAAGTATTTAGTTTGGAAAAAAGTCATTATCGTGACAGTAATATATGTAATAATTTAGTAAAGAATGAAATTTACTATAGGCCCAAGACAGTGCAGACTGTAATTTGATGACACACCCGAAGCTTCTGATCCCACTCTTAATGCACAGAAATTATCCCTGTACTAAATATATAGATAGCTTAGAAAAATAAGAACCATCACAAAGAAGAAACAAAAAAAATCTAACTCGAAACCAAGAAAACAAGAAATAGAAATGTTTTAGAACTTAATATATAATTGAAAACATGGAAATTAATTTAAAGTGTCTTAAAACACAGAAAGAAAATGAGAGTTTGATGAACTATCTCCAAAAAATATGAAAATGAAATAAATAAATCCAAATTAAAACAAAACAAAACAAATTTTATTTAAGAAGAGTATTATATCTCATGATAACATATAACAGAATCCATTAGGGACGAATACATTTAAAACACACACCAAACTGGAGACACTGAGAATTGACAGAAATCACCAATAACCCACAGAGAAAAGTATTTCATTTCTAATTTTAAAACATATCAGTAGCAGACGTCTCGTGAACAACGTTTTGGTTTTTTTACAGACAGGATTTCTCTATGTAGCTTGGCTGTCCTGAAACTCTCTGTATAGACCAGGGTGGCTCCAAACTTCACCTGCCTCTGCCTCTGCCTCTGCCTCTGCCTCTGCCTCTGCCTCTGCCTCTGCCTCTGCCTCTGCCTCTGCCTCCTCTGCCTCTGCCTCCTCTGCCTCTGCCTCCTCTGCCTCTGCCTCCTCTGCCTCTGCCTCCTCTGCCTCTGCCTCCTCTGCCTCTGCCTCCTCTGCCTCTGCCTCCTCTGCCTCTGCCTCCTCTGCCTCTGCCTCCTCTGCCTCTGCCTCCTCTGCCTCTGCCTCCTCTGCCTCTGCCTCCTCTGCCTCTGCCTCCTCTGCCTCTGCCTCCTCTGCCTCTGCCTCTGCCTCCTCTGCCTCCTCTGCCTCTGCCTCCTCTGCCTCTGCCTCTGCCTCCTCTGCCTCTGCCTCTGCCTCTGCCTCTGCCTCTGCCTCTGCCTCTGCCTCTGCCTCTGCCTCTGCCTCTGCCTCTGCCTCTGCCTCTGCCTCTGCCTCTGCCTCTGCCTCTGCCTCTGCCTCTGCCTCTGCCTCTGCCTCTGCCGCCCCAGTGCTAGGATTAAAAACTTGTGCCACTACGCCTGGCTATGCATAGTTTAACAACATAAGAAAACTAAGTTCTGTGGATGGTGCGATGGCGCTCTGAAAACCACTTACCTCAAGTGTTTGACACCCAAAGTTTGAGCCACTGGTTCTATGGTGAAAGGCGAGAATTGATTCCCAGAAGTCCTCTGACATCCACATGTTCATGGAAGGCACACACACTCACACATACACTATTAATAATAAAAACTAAACTTTTTATTTAAAACAAAACTAAATCCTGGTTGGGTGTTGTTTTGAGATCTCTCTCTATGTAACCCTGGCTGTCCTGGAACTCACTCTGGAGACTACTAGGCTGGCCTTGAACTCACAGAGATCCTATTGTGTTTTATAAAAAAAGAAAAGGGAGCCAGGATATGTTTGTTAGAGGCAAGGTATGGTGCAGTAAAGGGGGTGCTCTGAGGACCCATGCTGAGGCATGGGAAGGGGAGTTGGCAAGGGAGTAGAGACAGAGAGAAAAAGAGATACAGAGTGAGAGAGAGAGAAGGAGGAGTGAGAGGCTGGCCATGAACATGTGGAGACAGAATGGAGATGGGAATAGGGAAAGAAGGGACAGAGAGGGAAGAGGGTAAGAGATCAAGAGAACAAGAGAGAGGAGGAGGAGGCAAGCAGCCGTTTTTATACTGAGTTGCCAGGTAACTGTGGCGTGGAGCCTAGAAGAAATGCTACCAGATCCACCTGTCTCTGCCTCCTGAGTGCTGAGACTAAAGGTGTGTACCACTATACCTGGCCTGATTCTTTTTTGTATTATTAACTGATGCGTCCATTTTCTCTCTCTCTGTGTGTGTGTGTGTGTGTGTGTGTGTGTGTGTGTGTGTTTGTCCGTGCGTGTACATGTGTGTATGGATATCAAGGTGCATTCACAAAAGGTCAGAGGTAACTTTGGATGTAGATCTTCACTGAGGTAGGGTCTCTCCTTTCTTCAGCACTGCATAGACCAAACAAGCTGGCCTTCCAGCTTCCACAGATTTTCCTATCCCCACCTTCACATTGCATTAATAGCCGTAAATTTAGAGATGTGCCCGGTCTTTCTACATGTTCTGGGGATTTGAACTCAGGTCTTCATACTTATGACACAAGTGCTTGGGTGTAGTGTTATACATGCATATGTGTATGCATGTTGGAAAGTGTATAGGCTCATGTGTGGGAACATGTGTGTCTGTGTGTTCAGATGGCAGCACTATCTTAAGAGAGCTGAGGTAAGATAAGTATGAACTTGGAGTTATACATCCAAACTAGCTAGAATGAAGAGAAAATAGAAACATTTTCAGAGACACATGGCCATAAGAAACACACTTACTCCAATGTTTTTTGGAAGAAGCAGCAGGAGGTGCCTCCATGAGAAGAATGTACACCTCTGGTGAAGGAATGAGCTGTACGTAGATGTCATGAGAAAAGAGATGCTGAAAACATGGCGGCAGCCTGGGCTCCTCCGAACAAATAAATGCTAGGGAAACAGTGGTCAGAAAAAGCCAAAGATGCCGAATGAAAGAAGGCAAAAGATAGAGAGGGGAAACTGGTGAAGCTAAATGAAGGCAAGGTGTAGATGATCAACCCACAATCAGTAGAGAGTCTGAAGGCAACTGCGTGTGTGCTTCTTATATTGCCTTCCTGAGGAGACTGCAGACAACAGTGTTTTGATTTTTGAAAGACAAATGTAATTACAGGTGCTTGCATCAAACCTTTATTGAAATTATTCAAATGCAATGCATAATGATACTAATGCCTGCACAAGTACACAAAGCATGGACAGCCATCATGCTGCAAGGATGAGGTCTCAGTGAGTAGACATGATGAACACAGAGTAGGGCTGGGAGCTAGAGAGGGATTTAGGGGCTGGGGAGATGGCTCAGTAGTTATGACTATGGACTGCATACACACACACACACACACACACACACACACACACACACACACACCTTAAAATACAGATAAAAATAAACTTTTTAAAAATAGTTTTAAGAAAACTTTAGTTTTACCTACAGTGTTTTGTTGACTTAAAAATACTTCAGGAGAATATTTGAAAACTTAAAATTTGAAACCTAATATTTTCGGGTGGCTTTGTTACATCTCCTTTCTGCATTCTCCTGTTTAATATTTTTCTCAAGAAAGAGAGAGAGAAAGAAGGGCTGGAGAGGTGGCTCAGCGGTTAAGAGCACTGAATGCTCTCCAGAGGTCCTCAGTTCATTTCCCACATGGAGACTCACTACCATCTGCAATGGGCATCCAATGCCCTCTTCTGGTGTGTCTGAAGACAGTGGCAGTGTACTCACATACATAAAATAAATAAATAAATCTGTTAAAAAGAAAGACATTAAGCCCTCGTGATTCTCTTTAGCTGCTGTTTACATGTGCTGGCACATCTATAAATTTTAGAACCATTCAAAGTGATGCCCTAAAACCACAGGGAAGTCCAGCACATGTCCAGAGTAGACAAGGCTATGACACACATTCCTTACCTGTTATATGCTGGTAAGGAGATTATCGATGTAAGAGAACCCCCATGTACCAGGGTCAGTGCCTTTTAAACACTGATAGTGTTAAGAGTCCCATTATCTCGTGCTCTTCCTTGGTTTAAATTTCTTCTCTCTGGCTTCAGTGTGCAAGTAGTATACAGAGATATCAATATAGAAACTGCTTAGCCACAGGGGGTCAACAGGGGGCTACCCTATTGAACCCTTCAGAGCCATGGAAAAGAAAAAACTTCTCTGTCATAACAAGGACACTACCCATGGAAGACAGAACAATCAGTTCTCTGTGTCAGTTTCTCTTACAGAGCAAGGAAATTGTAGCACACAATGAGAAACATTCAGATTGCCTCCTGGGATCGCTGAGTGGTGGTGGCTTGCCCATGGGAGTCATTGCTCACTAAAACAGCCAGCTGACATCACTTCCCCCATGTAGAAAGAGTGATCCTAGCAGCAGAGAAACACTCGTGGCTAGAATGGCTTTGTATGTCCTTCAGTGGACATTCCAGGAGGACATTTTCAACCAAACTCTGTGTTCTTGGAACACAACAAGGTAGAAGTTATTGGACAATGGAAGACTGTCCTGGTTATTCTCTATGATCAAATATACCGAGGAAGCATCCTAAAAAGGGACAGGTTTATTTTGCCTCACAGTCCATCCTGGTGAGGGAGGCCTGGAGGCAGCAGTGTGAAGTAGCTGATCACATTGAATCAGTCAGAAGACAGGAGGCGACAAATGCTGTTGCCCATCTAACTAGCTTACTCTTTTTGACTTGGTTTAAGATCATGAAACAGTGCTTGCGTCTTTTAGGGTGGTTCTTCCAACCTGATCAAGATAATCTCATAGGAAGGCCAGAGACTTCTCTCCTGGGTGATTCTGACCCTTGTTAAGTTGATAGTCAACGCTGATCAGCATGAGGTCCTATGAATGACCTGCTCAGCTTCCGGCAGTGGGCCCAGCTTCGCACTAGCTCAGGGGCTTCACTACAGCTCAAAGAGAGCTCTAGATTGGGATTTCCATGACAAAACTCCCACTACAGATGACAAAAGTCAAGCCTGGTCAATGGCAGGGAGGGTGCAGGGTAGCTTCTGTATCTGGGAACATTAAAGATAGCACAAAGGAAAGAGTGGTTAGATGTCTACACAGGAGGGTTGAGCAGGGACATCCCTAGTCTGGAATGATTTAACCCTTTATTGCTACGGAGATGGAAATGACGGCATAGGGATGGCGAAGGAAGACAATTGATGAGCTCTTAGAGATGCTGAAGGCATGAGCCTTACTGTGCTGATACTCAAAGAACTGAAACTGTGGGGCTGCAGGTGGAGATAAAGACAAGGAGGTGGCAGTTGAGACACACTGTGTAAAAGAGGACCATGACTCAAATGCGGGAAGGACTGAGTGGGGGTGGTGTGTGAAGCTTAGAGTCAGAGTTTAGCCTCTCCTGACCACCGAGATTTCCAAGAGCAACTTCCTGGGAGGGATGAGAGAGGAAGTAGAAAGGACACCCTACAATTACTCTACCATCACAGTAGTTCTAGGAAATCAGCAATAGCTAGTTCACAAATTAAGAATTCTGTACTGGATTCCATTGACCAGGGGATATTATGCTCAGACTTGACCAAAGCCTTACTGCAATCCATCACCCCACCAAGGCTCATCATACTGCTCTGATGACCACGCTAGGACGGGCGGACCAGTAGCTCTGGCTTCTGGCTCAGTTTCTGCAACCCTGTCTAGACCGTGGGGTCCAGATAGAAGCATGGACCTGGGGCAAGATAGTCAGGAAGGAAATGTGGTCATATGCTAGAGAGGAGAAGGAGGAAGCTCAGAGAGGTTCAAGCCCTCCCGGAGAAAAATCTACAAGGGAGGTAAGAAACATGGGATGTGTGCAGAATGCACCATAAGCAGTTATGTCCATTGCAGGGGGGAGGTCAGATGGCAAACTGGGGGCTTGGTGGCCAGTATACTAGCTGTCTTACCACAACTGTGACAAAATACCAGAGACAATCAAATTTCTACCCATGGTTGTATGGCCCACTGACTCTAGCCACTGACAACACAATATGTCGTGGGAGAGAAAGAAGCAGGATACTGATGACTGGGAAGCAGGGAGAGAGAAGATAGCAGGTCAGACTCCTCATATCCTCTTCCAGAGTGTACCCCTAATGAGCCACCTTTTCACCCCAGATGCTCACCTCCTAAAGATTCTGTCTCCCAATAGCACAGCAGCTAAAGACCAAGCCTTCTAGCACCTAAGCATGTGAGGAACATCCAGGGTCAAACCACAACAATAGGTGTCAGAACTTTGTCCCCAAAGAACGCGTGGTCTGTGTGGCACTACCTAAGGAGACAGGAACATCAGCTTAAAGCATCCGAGCTACAGGATGGAGGGATATTACCTCAGGGGAAATTATTAAAGGCTCCTGGAATGAAACTTTTCTCCACTGTCTCCAGCCATAGAACAGAAATACAAATGTTGCATGTAGTTTTAAAATGGAGACTGCCTTTGCTCAGGATCAGACTAAGCTCCCAACCCCTCCCATCTTCTCTTTTGCTTTGCCTGCTTTTGCCTGGGATTGGCCGTGCTACCAGCTCTCACCTGATAACCCTTGAATCCAAGGATAAGCGTGCACACACACACACACACACACACACACACACACACACACACGGTTAATTCTTTTATAATTTTCTTCTTGGCACAATTACTAGGCATTACCATCTCCAGCCTGGAAAAGCATGCCCTTGCTAATTTATTATCTCCATCTCTCCACCTGCCCTAAACTTAGCAGCTAGCCCCACCTGGCCTCTGTCACACATCCTTGGCCATCTGCCTGTAGTGGAGGCCACAGTCACAGCTCTCCCAGAGACCTCACATGGTTGTTGTGTTCTTCTTGTTCCAAAGCATGGCAAAAAAGGCCTCTCTCCTTCCTGTGTTTCCTTTTTCCTCCTGGGACCCGGAAAGTCCCACCTGTACCTTCCACCCAGCAATCCCCTGACCCCCGCCTTCTTTACTGACAAATCAAGAACCAATTATGGAACAAGACCTTTATATCAGAACCTCCCCTTACATACAAACATCTCTCAGTGAGAAAACACACTTTCTTATACCTGCCTGACATTTAACACAAAAGATAGGGTGAGTCTTCCCCTGGGAAGAAAGTGAAAATCTAAAGAGAGTTAAAAAACAAAAAATAGCCACTCACAAAACTGCACTACAGAGGGGAGAGTGCTCTGTCTCTTAGGGGCCGCTTTAAGAAGGGAGAGGCCAGAAAGGTAAGGCTGTAGATGGAAACAAGAACCCCCCGTGTCACTTATAATTCAGCGTCTTTAACTCTCAGGAGTAAAATCTCTTTTTAACCCTTGCCTCTTAGAAAGCACTGGGGCCAGCCATTACCCCTGTAGACCTCCTCCTCTGTCTTCCTTTGCCCACAACTTCAGTCAGTCCTCATCCACAGCATACTGCTACCAGGGCCCAAGGCAACAAGAAGCCCATTCTCTCTGTATTAGACTTTAAACTCCCCTGTTTTAATCCTCCTACCCCCACTCCCACCCCCGGATGATTTACGACCTTAACTTTTTGCCTGTTGCTGGCTCATTTGCTATAAGTTAGGATTATCTATAAATTACAATTAAAGTCTTTTTGGAAAATTACATAGTGAAAAAACCGATGATATAAGCCACAGGTACTGACATCTAATGTTATAAAGCCCCCAATAACCATTCAACATTTCAACACTCCTAGGAAGAATTACCTGTGTGAGCTGACTCAGTACCCACTTTCAGTGATTAATGACCTTGGTCCTCACCTGTCTCCTTTCCTCCATCTGCATTTCAATTTACCTGATACTCTCTGCAACTAGTCCCTGTGCCCCCCAAATGCATCACCTCTTTGATTTGATCTTTAAAGCTTTTGTATTAAAAGACGCAATATAAAAATTAATGACCTTGTGTCATGGGAGCCAGGTACTTAAAGTGCTGTCAGCCAGCGTTATTATCATGAGCACAGTAGTAAAGTTTAAGATGAGTCATGTACAGCAAAATTGCATGTGCACTCAGATAAAAGCGTCAGCAAGCCCTGTGAGGAAGCATGTAATGAAAGGCTAGAGTGCATGACGACACCCTAAAACCCCATTTCTCTTCAGGCAGATGCAGTTTGAAATAATGAGAGGGTTATCTAAATCCAACCAAGTTTTCTTTTTACTTCAGCTTTGATGATGAAGACCCTGTAGATGCATGGATCTTTGTTCTCTATAAATATTCCAAAAGTGAGAAAGAACGTTGGGAAGGGTCTTTGTCCCTCAACAGCAGTCAACAAGTATACACTTGCCAATGTCTCTTCTGGATATCCGAAAGGATGTCACAGGTGAGAGTGTGATGAGACACAACTCCCCAGAGGGACACAGTCTCAGATTGGGAGGCATACTGGACCCCAAAATAGAAAATTGTGGTCTTTGTCTTGAGTCTGTTGCAGGAAAACGTGGGTCAAATCACATAAGCCTTCCTGTACCTTACTTTCCACTCAAGACGAAAAAGTAAAAGACAGTTGGTTGCCCAACGTACCTGTGGCGCTGCTGTGAGTCTTCCTGAAGGTGCACGAGGTTGAGTTGCTTCTCACACTCATTCACAGCTTGCTGGCCTTCCTCACCTGAGCACATTATCTGACATTCCTTCCCTTCCTCCCTGCAGAGGGGGCAATACCATACATTTAATGAACACCATTAAATGGGTATAAAAACAATGTGGTGTGGCATGACTGAACAGGAATGGGAGGTTGAGCTGACTGAGGAGTCTTGGCTTTCTCCGCTGAGCCCTGTAATTACCTTGAGCTGTAAAGCACTGCACAGCACATTTGCCATGAGCACCGCAGCAAATAGCCCAGAATTACAGGGTTGCAAGAGTCTTCGGAGAAGAGCTCTGCTCTCCTTTTACAGATGAGGAAACCGAGATTCAGGCCAGGTGAGAAGTTTGCCTGAAGTCCTTCCCGTTGACCTCGAATGTGTCAGTTGACCTGAGGACTTGAGGCAGATACTGGTTTAGAGACTTCTTTTACACCAATGGTCACTACCATTGGCTAACACACCCTGTTGATCCAGAGCACAGGCCTTCCTTTTCTTATTGGCTTCCGTTCTCCAAATAGGAAACAGTTTTCTAGGAAGGTCTCTCATGTGGGTTGGGTTGTTGACGTTTCCACATACTGTTTACTAAAGAAACACAGGGCTGCATGGACCACCACGGGTTTGAATTTTTAAAACTCTGCATTTGAACTGGAGCTCCAGGGTCTTTTAGTTGAGATTTGCATGGGGCTTTGTCTTCCTAAGCAATTTCTCATCTAAAAAAATGGCAAAACGACTCTAAACCTTTGTACATTGTAAAATACATGACAAGAATCTGTAATTATTACCCTATAAGTCTCCAAACACCAGCATATAACAGTGCATGCAAACAACACTTGTTCAAATCTCTGGCCGCAGTAGTGCAGTCTACTACTAGAGAACTACTAGTTCTCAGTCCACTACTAGTGACTAGAGAACCACTGTTGGTATCCACTCAGGGTTGACCCAGCTGCAAGCTTCAGCCTCAGCTCTCTCCAGTTCCCCAGAAGGGCATTGGCATTCTCTTAGTTGTATTTTAGTATGTTGAAACATACTAAAATAATGGTCTAACCAACCGGAAAGTATATATGGAGGGATCCATGGCTCTAGATATATATGTAGCAGAGGATTTCCTTATCTGACATGAATGGGTGAGGAGGCCATTGATCCTGTAGAGGCTTAATGCCCCAGCATAGGGGGATGATAGAACTGTGAGGCAGGAGTGGGTGAATGGGTGGAGGAGCACCCTCATAGATGGAAAGGGATGGGTGAGATGGGGGATGGGATAGGAAGATTCTGGAGGGGCAACCTGAAAGTGGTATATCATTTGAAATGAAACAAATAAAATGCTTAATAAAAATTAAAAATATTTTTAAAAGGTAAAAAAAAGTAATGGTCTTATATTCATTAATCATCTCTGGCCTGCAAGTGGCAGAAAGCCTCTGTGATAGCGTTCTGTCACTATAACATAATACTTGGGGTAATTAAGTTATAAAGAAAAAAAGACTTCTTTGGGCTTATAGTTTTAAAAAGTCCAGCTTGTGATGAGTTGGTCGTACTGCTTTGGGCCTATAGAGCAAAACAAATCTGCTTACTTTTCTCCTGGATGCAAAAGAAAAAAGAGGGCCAGAATCCTACCATCCCCTTGAAAGTCAATACTAAAATGAGATAAAGGCCTCATTCAAGGCCCAATTCCTTATAGCCCCCACCCCAGCCAGTTTTACAAATTTCCCAATCCTAACCACACCCCTGCCAAAGACAAACACATTGGGAACCAAGTTTTTAGCACATAAAACTTTAGAGGACACTTAAAATTCAAAACACCAAGTAGGAGGTGGGGTGGCTCCACAGCTCAGAGTGCTTCCTGTACAAGATAAGAGTCTGAGTTTGGATATCCAGGAGACTGGAGCTATTAGGGCTTGCCTGTAACCTCAGCACCGAAGGAAGGAAGCCCAGCAGAACCTAAAGGCTCACTGGCCAGCCAGTCTAGACAAACCATGAGCTCCAGGTTCAACGAGAGACTTCATCTTAAAGAAGAAGGCAATAAACAAACAAACAAACAAATTGGAAGCCAACTTCTGTCCTATATATGTGCATGTACAGTGAGAGTGCACACGTGAACACACACACACACACAGACCACAGAGTATGGGAGAAAGAGACAGAGAGAGATACAGAAAGAAATTGAGAGACACAAAGGTAGACAAGATATAGAGATCCAAAACACACTTTCTTGGGTGAAAAGGGAGCTTTATTGGTAGGAGTGACATGTGAGGGATGGGAATTCTGGCTTCCTCCCCATGGCTCTCACCCTGTTTCTCTCACTGACTGCTTAATCCCCTCCTATTGTAGGAGAATCCCTTCTGCAGCCCAGGAGAGAGCAACAGCATGTCACTTCGTGGTTTGAGGACTGTGTATGTCCTACTGAAGTTTGGAGTTGAGAAAAACAGCCCAGGTTTTATGATGCAGGCTAATCACACACAGCCTCAAGCACTTTCTAATTTTTTTTAATTACACATATACTCTAACAACCCTCAGAGAGGTTCAGATCTTCCGGAGCTGGAATTACAGGAAGTTGTGAACCATACAACTTGATGCAGAAAACTGAACTTGGATCCTCTGGAAGAACAAGCAAGTACTCTTAACCACCGAGAGATCTTTCCAACCGTTCAAGTACAACCTCTTACCTTCCAGTAAAAATGTTTGCTTCATATGTGAGAGTCTTGGTCTGGAAGAATAACACAGGTCAGATATACACTGTAGTTCATATTGTCTCATTTTTTGTCTTTATTTTATGTAGTCCAGGCTAGCCTGGAACTCACTATATGTTCCAAGATAACCTCAAGCACAGTCTTCCTGTCTTAGCCTAAGTACTAAGATTAGAGCCGTGCATCACCATGCTAAAACTATGACTTTATTTTCTCCTATAAACAAAGAAATCCCCTACACGTGACCTCTACAGATGTCACCTCAATCGGTCATCAAAAGGAAGCAGGTCAGATCTGATGTTCATTGCTATCACATCCAACACTCCCTGTTTTAATCTAGCATATTGGTACTGCCTACCAACCTGCCACTGTGTTGTACAGTCAGCCAGGTTAAATCCCTGTGGAAAGATGAGCCTTTGTCTTTGTCTTTCTGTTACCTGTGTCCTCCTGCCTCCGGCATGTCAGACACATATTGGGATGTTTAGTCATACTTCTAAGCCCAAGCAGGGTTACAGTGAGGCCCTTGTGGCAAGTTCTTGCTTCCCACTATGGGAAGGGTGGATTTTGACTTTCCTTGCAGGGCAGAGGCCCTGATCCTTAACATGGGCAATATGTTCAAATGTGGTCATCCCGCTGGAGTTTCCAAAGGTTGGCTGCACATCAGGGTCAACTGGAAACCTGTGACCAATCCAGAAACCAGGCCACACCTAGACAGTGAAATCACACACAGGCACCAGGAGTCTTTGGCATTTGTCAAGTGCTTTCAGTGTTCAAACGAGTTTGGGAAACCATAGTGTGACCCACGGTTCTCAACTCTGAGAGCTGCAAACCTGGAGTCTCCTTCTGGGAAGACTAATGAGAATAAGGTGCCCAGGTCACAGCCTACACCCAAAGCCTGAGCTGGAATCTGGGAGGAAAGAAGGTGGGGATAGTGGATGCTCATTAAAGCTCCCTAGCTCACTAGTCTCGGCTTCCTGAGATTCTGACCAAATGGCTCCAAAGTGAGGCTCAGGAATCTGCATTTCAGGACACACCTCCCCTGCCTCTACCTCCCCTCAGTAACCACAACTCACTCTGTACCTCACCTGAAGAAACATTTCACATAGGCCCTTGCTATTCAGTGTGGCCCATAGATCAACAGTCCTAGAATTTTCTTGAAATTTAGTGTAAAATTCAGCTTGTCAGGCCTCACTCTGGAGTCCCCATCTGCTTAGTGAAAATCTACATATTTTTAATATTTCTCTCTCTCTCTCTCTCTCTCTCTCTCTCTCTCTCTCTCTCTCTCCCTCCCTCCCTCTGTCTCTCTCTCTCTTTCTCTCTCTCTCTCTTCCCCTCCCTCCCTCCCTCCCTCTGTCTCTGTCTCTGTCTCTGTCTCTCTCTGTCTCTGTCTCTCTCTCTCTCTCTCTCTCTCTCTCTCTCTCTCTCTGTGTGTGTGTGTGTGTGTGTGTGTGTGTAGGTTCACACTTGCCGGAGAACAGTGTGATGATTAGAAGACAATCTTCCCAAGCTTCGCCTGTGTTTGAGACAGGGCACCTTTGACGGTGTTTGCTGCTTCATATACCAGGTTAGTTGCTCACTCTTGAGCTTCTGGGTACTCTTGCCTCCTCATCCTGTCTTACAGTAGGAGTGCCAGGATTACATACCTGTGTGCTACCACACCCAGCTTTCCTGTAAGTACTAGGATCCGAACTCTGGTCCTCAGGTTTGCATGGTGAAGCATTGTGAGCCATGTCCCCATCCTCAGCCCTGAAATCTGCACTGTTAAAACATCCTTTGGCGGGGGTTGGGGATTTAGCTCAGTGGTAGAGCGCTTGCCTAGCAAGCACAAGGCCCTGGGTTCGGTCCCCAGCTCCGGAAAAAAGAAAAAAAAAAATCCTTCGGCTTTCTTTACAAATTCAAGCTGTCTGAAAGTCATCCTGTCTTGTTTACACAAAGGTTTTCTAGTTGTCTAGATGTGTGGCCGGGAAGGGTACCCACATTTTAGAAGCGGCTGAAGTTGTTCTAGAGTCTCTGTTCATGGAGGGGATGACTCCTTTCTTCTACTCTCAGCTGGGCTTTCAGATTGTAAAAATCAGGTCTGCTCTGACCACTGTGCACTTGTTAAGGTTTGAATAGGAAATGTTCCCCAGGGGCTAATGTAGTGTGTACTGGGATACTGAGGGCTTGTTAGGGGGTTCTGGCAAGGGAGCACAGTCACCCCTATAGCCTTGACTGAAGACTGTTCCTCCTCAAACGGAGGTCATCCTCTGTCCAAGCACACAGCTTTGGGAGAGACACAGAGAGTAGAGAGAGAAGAGGACACCTGTCTAGACTGCCATATCAGCCAAATCAGCCTTGGTGATCATAGGGTGACAGATGTCACAGCCAGATAACTGTCACATCCGTGTGTCTGGACTCCAGCTGGTTCCATTACTTTGAAAGTGGGCCTGGCAGGAGGAAGTGGTTACTGTGGGTCAGGTCATACCTCTTCCTGTTTCACTAACTGGGCCTCCTGTCTGCCATTAAGGAAAGACTTATACTCCTCCACACACTCCCACCACCAGATGTCCAAGCATGTGGGCCATGTGACCATGGACTGAGTGCTCTGAAGCTAGGAGCAAAAGAAATAGTTTCTTCTTTTAAATTGGTTCTCTCAGGTATTTTGGTCATAGTGATAGCAAAAGTAACAAAGTAATTAATATGAAATTGTGCTGGGAATTTCCCTGTCATAGGTTAGATGGTGAATGGTTTGGCCAAGTCTAAATCCAAAGCCTGCTGCTAATGGCCACGCATAAAGAGGAGTCTTGGCTGTCTTACCAGGTACACTAGTAAAAATCGTCTGCAACAACCGAGGTGTGCAAATATCTTTTAAGCAATATCTCAAAGTCCAAACTCAAGACTCCTGAAAAGTGACATAAGGATCTAGTCATGGGACAGACCTGGTGACATACAGGAGCTTATCTAGGCTTCTGTTTGCTTCATGGGGAGATAAGGTTTCCAAGCCACACCACCCAAGCCAAACAGGTAGATCTTTGAAACTACATGTTGGGGACAATATTACCCTGTGCTCAGTAGTAGTCACTCAGCAAATGTCTGTATTGCCTCCAACTCTTCTCAGCCCCTGTTCTGTCTTTTGTAGAATGCAGCTACTTCAACATGAGCCCCTCTAGGTGCTAAGTGTTTTTTTTTTCTGCCGTTCTGGATTGAAATGTAATTTCTTATAAGGGGAGGAGGGCACAGAAATTGGTCAATTATAGTTGTTGTTCTTCGTCCTCTGTTCTGTATCCCCAGATTTGACAGACCCCAACTGAAAATATGTGTATGTAAATACATAAGTATGCACATATGTGAATGTGTGTGAGTGTGGTATATCCACCCATATGGGTGTATATGTATGTGCCCCTGTGTATGTCTGTGTGGAGGCCATAGCAGGATGCCCAGTATCCTGTTATGTCATTCCCTACTTATTGCTTTGAGACAGGAGGACTCAGTAAAAACCTGGAGCAGCAAGCCTCAGCGACCATCCTGTCCCCTCCTTCTGTCCCAGCACTGAGATCATAGGCATGTGATAGCCACACCCAGGTCTATATGGATGCTTAGATAGCAACTCAGGTTTTCATGCTTGTGCAATAAGTGCTCTTACACACTGAACCATCTCTCCAGCTCCCCACACACTCTAACTAGTTGTTCTTTTTTTAAACTGTCTGTACTGAATGTGTATAATTCTTTTGCTATTTTCATTATTCCTAAACAATAGAGCATAGCAACTATTTACATAGCATGCGCAGGGTAGTAGGCATTATAAGAACTCTAGACATAATCCTAACTCTACAGAGTGGCTATGTTGGTCATATGCAAACATTCCTTCTATAAATATAAGGGCTGAAGGTTGGAACAATGAATCAATAGTTAACAACTTGCTGTTCTTGCAAAATTCCAAAGTACCAATAAGGCCACTAACAACTGCCTATACCTTCAGTTCCAGGAGTTCCAGTGCCTTCTTCTGGCCTCCTCAGACATTAGTAAAAAGGATTCCACAAGCCACTCTACACACATTTGTTTGATCAACTCTGCAGACATATCTATGCTAGCTTTTGGCCTTGTGAGACAAACAACAATGACCTTGGCTCCCAGGATGATAAGCATGCTACTTGGCTACTTCTCTGCCCAACTATTGGCCTCCCTCACTTACAGTTAGTTAATGTTTTCCAATATGCTGTATTAGTATAATTGTGTGGTTTTAATTTGAAGTTACTTATTTTCATTAAAACAAATATCAGAAGAATATTGTTCCTACAAAACCATGGACGCTACAAAAAGAGGGAAATACTAGAACAAATATTGTTATCAAATGATTACTAGGTGAGAAGACATCTGGTAATAACTAACTGGAAAATTACAGAATCTGTGAGGAATTCCAGCCATGGTAGCTTCTCAGGAGTCTCCGGTTCTATTTTGCTGGAGATAAAGCACATTTCTTTAGAGAAATGAGCTTTACAAGAAAGATGTGGAGCCTCAAGTAGGAGACCTTTATTCCAGGTCTGGACACCAAAGCTTGGTGGACAAATATTTAGCTCCAGATTCAAGCTGAACTTATTTAAAGTGTAATACATACATGTATATTATGTATGCCTGTGTGTCTGTATACATGTTTTATATCATTTTAATGTCTCCATGCTACATAAAATAATACCTTTACTTTTAACAACTGATCCAACTAAAAGTTTCGATTATATTGCCTAAGAGGATTCTACTGAGACACTAAAACTCGCCCCCAGGACTTAAATACCTGGGAGGATTAAGCAAAGCAATCACCCTCAAGAAAACTGCCAGAGGAATGTGGCTGTTGTCTTTATACCCTGTTTATTTGTTTACACTAAGACCAAGAAGACAAGACAGCTGATGCCCTACTGCATCCTAGCTTACCAAAGAAAACCTCCAATTCACCTTAAGTTAAGTTACAAGCACTAATGGTTGACACTTACAACAAAGACCTCTGGGATTGAAAGGATGGCTTGATACTTTCTGCTCTTGCGGAGGAACTGAGTTCTGTTCCCAGTACCCACTTGAAACAGCTTACATCACTATGACTCCAGCTTCAGGGAAGCCCACACAGACCTACACACACACAGTCCTTCACTAACTGCTGATATGTTATTTCTTCAACTGTAAAGTGAGCCAGTTCAAACCAGAGTTGATTGTATTAAAGACAGGTTTGTTGGGAATCTGTCTCAGTGGAGTTCACTGGTCCCAAGGATTGTAGCTGGGGAAAGAGGACAGGGACGATTGTAAACAGGGGGAGAGAGGTAGGGCCAATGGGGAGAAAGGGCACCTGCAGGAGAGAAGAGACGAAGAAAGAGGAGAAGACTAAAATATCTGGACTCTACAGGGTAGAGCCTCTGGGAAGGGGTAGCTCAGCCCCGTGCCTGGAAAGTTCAGGGTTGGGGACAGGGTATGCCAGGTAGGAACTGAGGGATGCTAAAAGAACCTGGAAGCCAGGTTTTCTTTGATATGTAAAATATGCACTCCAGTCCCTTGTCCCAGTCCTAAATCAAATAACTACAAAATGTGGTACTTGATTAGATGTTTACATTGTTTTCCAAAAGAAAAGCAAAGAATACGGATACCGTTCCTGTGGTTGCCCAATCCTCTCTAGCTTATCTCCCCCGCTACTGAAGCTCCTGACCTATGTCTAATCACTCATGTGCTTGTCTAGACATCTTTCTTAGTCTCTTCAGACTGGACAACTCCATTGTTAGGAGTTCTGGAAGCTTGGGAAATTTAACATGAAGGTGAGGAACTCTGGTGTCTGGAGAAAGCCTGGTCCCTGGTTGGGGCCTGTTTGCTAGCTCCTCATACAGCAGAAGAAACGGGCAAACTCCTTTGTAGAAGCTTCATTTTGGATTCCTTCCCGAAAGTCTAAAACTATCACCTTGTGACTAGGTTTCAAGGTGAATTCAAGATGGACACAAATGTCAGACCACAGCAATGCCTATGTAGAAATGTGTAGGCCTGGGTCATGTGTCTTACTTTAAGATATGATTTCTAACTAGCGTTGTTGAATTTGTGCCCCATGGTCCTCAGCACAATCTTTGTGTCATTGTGTCACTCCAGTAGTCTCTAGTTAATGACCAGTTTTGTTGTTGTCTGAGTTACATCCATGTAAAGGATGCTACGGAAGCTTCCTTGTTCACAATTCCTTGTGCAGGTGCATGCTTTTCGCAGGATGGAGTCTGAAGAGTGGACTTGAGATGAATGAGTTACATCTTAATTAATGGTTCCAAGTGTTCGAAAAAACAGCTTCTCCACCCTCTCTCATTCTCCCCTTCAGTTTTGAAGTAGGAACCACCTTGCTATTCGCAAAGTCTCCTTGAGCCGGTCGCCTTCTTGTCTTCCCACTGGCTTCCTCTAGCAATCTTACCTTTCTCTCCTGTTTTCCTTTTATAAGTATTTGTTTAATTTCTTGCTGATCTGTAGGGATTGTCTCTAGAGAGGGAAAAAGAAAGAGAGACTTTATTGGTTAGCATTGCATCCAAAAAAAAGTAAAATAAAAATGACTAATGGCAAATATTCTAGGGTTTTCCTAGACCTGAGCAGAAACTACATTTTTGTTTTTGCAATACTAAAGCTCACACCCAAGGGTTTGCTTACACTACAGTGTACCACGGACACATACCCCTCAACCCAGTAAAAATAACTGTAATGTTTTTTCATTAAATATAGTAGCTGCTATAAGTTTATAACTGGTATTTTAAATCAGGGTAAGGCAGTGGCTTTTTACGACTGATTTCACAAACTTACTATTCTTTAAAATTGTGATTATATGTTATAAAAATTGGTTTTAGTATATGATGGTTAGATCGTGTGCTTTTATCACTAATCTCAGTACTTACAATATTAGATTTTCCTGATGCTGTAACTTGTGCAGAGGTGAATTATATTTAATCATCATGTATTATTTTAATACATCATTGCTTTTATTGCCTAGTAGTTTTGTTAGAATTTAGAATACCCAATCATAATTGATATGTATTTTTATATCTATTACTAGTATTTATAATTTGTATTGAATTTAATGCAATCTCGTAAGTTTAAATTTACTTCCATTTTCTAATATTCTAAACTGCTGGCTAGTGAGATGTCTCATCTATGAAGGCTCTTATCATCGATCTGATGATCTGAGTTCAGTCTTTGGGGCCCACATGGTAATAGAAGAGAATCATCCCATGAGTTGTCTTCTGGACTCAACAAGTGCATGGATGAATCCTGCACTGCCCCCACCACAAAGAGAAAATGAATAATTTAGTGTAGGAAATGACAGAAGAAAAGCTCTGAAGCAGCTCTACATCAATTTGTTAAACATAGATAAGCAATTATCTAGTCTTTGAAAAGTTCTGAAATTTTCCCATAAAACCCTGATAGAAATATGGAGATATTTACTGTTTGATTTTAACCTATTTTTATTTTTCATTTCCCCCAAATTTTAAAATTTCTAGTATTTATCGTGGTATTGCCTTTTCTTATTTGAGATTATTCAGTTTTCTGTATTTTCTTTTTGCTAACAATTGCCATATGTTAGAGTGAGAATAGACCAAAAACATTCAGGTCCTCTAACAAGTAGCAGAAAACAGTCCAGCACAACAGTGTGGTGAGATTTTATCATGCCAGGTACCCATGGACTTGGCAGACATTGGTCAAACATCAAATGGATGGCTGGAGGGCGACTGGTTAAGCCTTTGGTAAAGCACTGTTCTTCTGGTAGTTGGAGTGGAGGAAGAAAGCTTAAGAATGGGAAGAGGAGAAAGAGGCAAGAGATTGTGTTTTCAGAAGAAATCTCAGAGAATCAAAGTTAGAACGAAGGGGTTGGTGAGAACAAGCACTCTAATGTTTGGAAAGTGTAGGGGCACTGATAGAAAAGACTAGCCCAAACACAGTCATATTAATTCCTGAATCTCGTGGGCATGGTTACAATATGCCTTAGCTCTTGTGGCCTTTTGTGTATGGGCTGGCTCAAATTCGGCCAGTTGGGGGCCTTGGAAATGTTGGCTAGCAGCTTGATTTAATGGTCCAAATATACAGCAGACACCATTGAACACAAAACTCAATATAAAAAGAATGTGTTGTCTAAGTCAGTGTTGCTCCAAATGGTGATTATCAAAGGAAATCAAACCCTCTTGACTGGATCGGAAGAGGTAAGACAGGCATTAGATGGACAGCCAAAGTGAGGACACTTAATCCTTCAATAAAACGCTGAGATTCTGTATGTGAGTTGAGGAAAGGAGAAGGAGAATGTGAAAGGAGAGAGCAGACAACTCCTGTTATCTTATACTGATCAAAGCATACAGAAATTCCAGTTGCCTAGCACAAAAAGGCTTGTGTGAGGCCACCTTGCAGGCTTTCTCTCCTCTATCTGGAGATGCAAGGATTCAGGCTGTCTCCATCTTTTGGTAAGGTGAGCTTCATGACTGCTGAATCAGGTAGTAAGTGGGATGTATGGTCTGATGCAGTTAGTCTGAAGACCAGATTTGGAATTCACCTATTTCATTGGTGAGATGTAGTCATATGTTCTGGTCTGAAGGAAGGGGAATCAGGAAATACATGCATTCTACATGCCCAGTGTCTTAGTTATCTGTTTCTGAGACAGAATAACCTGACAAAGAAGAAAAAGGGTGTGTTTGGGCTTGCAGTTCATCACTTCAGGAGAGGTGTGGAGACAGGCATGTAAGGGTGGCCCGGGGGAGAGAGAATGGTCACATTTCATTCACATTCACAAAGCAGAAAGGAATACTGGAGGAAGATTGGGCTTTAAACCCTCAAAGCCCATACCCATAGATGTATTCCAGCAAGGCTCCATCTCCTAAGACTCCAAAACTTTTCTCAACAGCATTACCACCCAGGGACCAAGTGTTCAAATACACAAGCTTATGGGGACATTTGACAACACTAAGGGGAGTATTAAGTGACATTTGATTAGTGTGTAACATCATCTTTGACACAGAAATCTTAAAGTCACATAGTTAGTAGGATAAACCTAGAAGAATAGGGTCTAGATACTTCTGGCATTGAGAAGTTAGTAATAGGGGCTGGGTTGAGGAACCTGAGTTACAGTCCTAGCACTCACAGAGGACAGCTCACAACTGCTCAGAATTCCACCGCAATGGATTCAATACCCTCTTCTGGCCTCCACATGTACTACACTCACATGCACAACCCCCACACAAAGACATGCCCATAAACACAATTTAATAATAACAACTAATCTTGATAATGATAAAAATTTATTTTAAAATAAGTTTGTAGTAGAGGATGGTGAGATGGCTCACTAGGTAAAGTGCTTTTACAGCACAAGCCTGGTGACCTGAGTTCAGTTTGTGAAACACAAACACACACATACACCATGTATGTACACCCACCCCATGAACACATACCAGAGTAAATGAATTAATCAGTTAATGTTTTTAAATAGTAATAGATTATTGTGTACCAAGTAAAAGTTCTGTTAGACCACATCCTCAGAACTAAATGGAGGCTCGGCCACCAGGAAAGTTTACCCCATTAGCACCTGGATTTCAGGTTCCTTGGGAGCCATTAAGGCAGAGAAATGTCTCTCTCTAATGGACTTTTGTCTGATTATTTGGAAAAGACTTTGGTCCCTTAAGGGTCAACAAAGATAAGAATCTATTTTTGACGTTCCTCCTCTTAGGCATAATCTGTGACCTTTCCAGGGTTGGGAAAAGAGAAGAAAAAGAAAAAGAAAGAGTGCTCTGTGTAAAGTGATCAGCAGAGTCAAAAACAGGGTGAGAACTGTCGTGTGTCTGACTGTCTGACTGGGCATGACCCCCTCCCTGCACCTGTGTGCTCAAGAATATTCCCAGTAGACCTGGGTTCCTCGAAGTTTGCTGTCAATTGGCGTTAGGGCTAACTAACTAAACTTTGACTAGTAATTTGACTAAAATCTCCTAACCTAGAATTCTCTAAGCCAAATAAACAAGACAGATGTGGTTCCATTAGCCTTTATTTGTTGTAATTACCCATGAATGTGCCTTTCGGGGATTTAGGAATACGTTAAGTTCAGTCTCCTTGCACAACTCACAAGCAGCCAAGTGGCTGTGCTCTCAGGACAATTGGGCTCCAATCTCCCACCTGCATGTGTTTTGTTGCTTTGTTTTGAAAAAAAAGTTAGAATTCAATTGAGGAGGCCCACTAGAGTGGGTGCATAGACTTAGAAGTAACAGCAATGGCTAAAATCTTATTTGCTTCTTAGCTCTTAGGCTGTACAGAAACTACTGTCTTCTGAGCTGTGATTCACAGACCTCTTTCACTCCTGTCCCTATGAGGCACAAGCCAATGGACATGCACAGGTCTCAGGATCTCTCTGAGTCCTTATCTGTACAGTAGGCTGTTGAGAAAATGGCAGATCCAAAGGTTGTTATGAGTACTAAGTAAATTGATAGTATAAACTGCCTGACACATAGTAGTTACGCAGAAACTCTTGATCTTGTTCCCCTTCCTACTCCCATCTCTGTCTCGCAGTATTCTTTCAAGCCATTGTCCTAATCTCTCTTGAAGTCTGGTACTAAGAAGGAACAGACAACTAAAAGACAACTTTTCCTGCTCAGGGCATTCTAAGCTCAATATTCATCCCTTGCTATAGCTACTAATTAGCTGACATCTTTGCAAATAGAAAGTTTCTAGTATAAATAAAAAGTTACATATTCCCAAGAGACACAGCCAGAATTCAGCAAACACAGAGGCGTATGCCAGCAGCAAACCACTGAACTGAGAACGGGACCCCCGTTGAAGGAATTAGAGAAAGAACTGGAAGAGCTTGAAGGGGCTTGAGACCCCATATGTACAACAATGCCAAGCAACCAGAGCTTCCAGGGACTAAGCCACTACCTAAAGACTATACATGGACTGACCCTGGACTCTGACCTCATAGGTAGCAATGAATATCCTAGTAAGAGCACCAGTGGAAGGGGAAGCCCTGGGTCCTGCTAAGACTGAACCCCCAGTGAACTAGATTGTTGGGGGGAGGGCGGCAAGGGGGGAGGATGGGGAGAGGAACGCCCATAAAGAAGGGGAGGGGGGAGGGGGATGTTTGCCCGGAAACCGGGAAAGGGAATAACACTCGAAATGTATATAAGAAATACTCAAGTTAATAAAAAAAAAGAAAGAAAGAAAGAAAGAAAAAAAAAGTTACATATTGATTTGAAAATATGGTCAAGATATATCTATGCACAAGAAATGACAAAACTTTCCAAATTCAATGAAATACTTAAAACAACAAATAAAAGAATTGGGAAAAAAAATCCAAGCAGCACCGATCCCAAAAATATTTTACCAAAACACATCATGCTGAAGATTTGAAAAGAAAATATAAAGAAAACACTCTTTACAGTGATAAATAATGATGCCTTATCTGGAGGGGAGGAAACACCAAAATTTAAATGAGAATGGGATTCTTTTTTTGAAACTGTGCAATCCAGACGACATTGTTAAAGCAAACAAAGTGCCGAATGCCAGTGCGTACCGAGGCAAAGTCCCAACAGAACTGGAAGAAATGAAGATACTCTCAAATTGGGGAAAACTGAGCACTTCCTCAAAGAGGTTGAGTGTTGAAGAATGATTAAGATAATTCTGAATGAAGACAAAATGACAACAGAAGGCTGTACCCTCAGAAGGCAGAGAATGGAAAACTTAGGATGGGGTTAGACTGTTCTCAAACGGAGACATTCTTCAATCACATTTCCTTTGCTTCAAAGGAGACATGCATAGCAATGTCTAGAACTAGCAATGGATAAGGAAAAAAACACAGGTAATTAATTTTAATTTGGGAGAGTGGAGGTGTTTAAATGAAAGCAAGTTCTCCGTGCAGGGAGACACCTGAAATACTCAAAAGGTGGGGTGAATAACCCAAAGTAGAATTCGAAGCCTGTTCAGGTGATCCTCAGAAAATAAAAAGAGGGTGATAAAGTAGAAAAAATTAAAAATGGAGTATAAAGAAACAAAATGGCAGATCTAAGTTCTAATGTACCAATAACTACCCTCCTGTAAATTTTTAAAATACATCAACTAAAAGGTAGTGTAAGCATGGTAGTACACACTTATAATATCAGTAACTCAGGAGACTAAGGGATGACGATTGTGAGTTCAAGACCAGCTTGAGCTCTGAGACTCTGGAAAGGGGAGGTAGAAGAAGGAAGATGAAGACAGAAACAGGAAGCATCATTGGAAACGTATGCTTTAAAAACCATCAAAACTATAAATCCAGTAGAGCGCTTGTCTATCATGTACAACGCCTTGTGTCTGATTAGTAGTTATGGAAAGAGAATTAGAACAGCTACATGCTCTGTAGAGAAGTGTACTTCAAATGGAGGCACACAGGTGAGAGACAGTAAAGGGGTAAATAAGGATGTGTCATGCCTGTGCTGATTTTAAATCAGAGTAGCTTCATTACTATTAGATAAAGCAGATTTCAGAGCAAAGAATATTACTGAATACAACATATAATGATAAGAGTTCAGAGAAAATAGCGGTCCTAAGTGCATATGCACTGCACAAAAAAGCTTCAAGAGAAATGAAACAGGAGCCAAGAATACATGTGAAAGCACTATGCCTAGGAGGTGGCCAGAGAGAGCACATGTTCAAAGTCATCTCAACTGCACAGAAGGTTCAAGGTCAGCTTGACCTACATGAGACCCTGTTGCAGTAAAAAGCAGCGGAACTGGGGAACCAGTTCCTTTGTGTGCCCTGGTGGTCCCTAGTTCCAACTCCAGCAGGCCATTGGAACTAGGACTAATTTATCTCAGACTAGTATCTCTCCTGGTGGCTATCTGCTAGCCATGAACTCTCTGGTTCCCGATACCTGCTAAAAATCATGGTTCTAGAAGTCCAGCAGCAGCTGGCCTACTGAAACTCTCTGTCATGGACTCTGCCCACACTCCCAGCAACTGCCCCTGGTAGTTAAAGTGTAAACTCCCAACTACCCAGTAAAATCAAGACTCAACAAACTGTAACCCGACAATCAGATTTATATGTTAAATTCTCAATCCACAATACATCCACACAATAAACTTACAACCAATTGATAAGAATATAAACCTCCCACCTAGATAAGATAAATTTGCCTACAGAAATCCATCTCAGCTACCTTGGCAATTCAAGACCACCCAGATCTGGGTCAGCCTTCCCCATCTCCATCTTGATTCTCCTCTCTTCTCCTTCTCTCCTGGCTTACAAAAGCTTTGTCCCAGCCTTACTTTTTTACTGTCCATTCATGGCCTTGACCTAATTTGTCTGCCTTGTCACCTACATGACATCAACCTAAAAGACCCTGTGCTTAAAAACTAAAAGAAAATGCAAAAGCAAAGGCCTAATAAGTCTGAAAGGAGAAATGAGTTACATTGGAGAACTTCACTACCTCATTTCTCTAATTAATAGAACTAAACAAAAAACAGTGAAGGCTGTTGAACTCTGCCGCCCCGTTCGACATACAAACACATGTGTAATGTGAACCTTACAACAATAGACTACAAACACTGTGCAAGAGTCAATGGAGGAGTAACCAAGAGAGACCATATCCTTGGTCATAAAGCAAAATTAGTAAATGGAAGAGAATTAAAATCATTCAGAGTATATTTCTATCATAGAGAGATTAGCCTAGAAATCAGTAACCAGAAGATGATGGGAAACTATTCAAGTGCATGTAAATTAAACTATCAACAGATTTCTAAATAATTGATAATTCAAGGAAAGGTTCTTTACAGAAATCTTTTAAATGTTTAAAATTGAGTGAAAATAAAAATACAATGTCTTAATCTTTGGGGGCATCTAGCTGGGAGGGAAGGTCTTTGAACTGGAATTTCTGTATTAGAAAGGACGAATGGGCCCAGTATGGTGGCCTTTTCTATAACTCAGCTCTTGGAAGGCAGAAGCATGCAGCTCTCTGTGGGGTCAAGGTCAACCTGTTCTACTTATGAAACTCCAGATGAACCATAGAGAGGCTCTGTCTCAAACAAACAAATGAAAAACAAGAAGATGTGGCCGAGGTCAAGATTCTAAATTGCTATATCAAAACTCTGGAAAGTGGCAGGGATTGGAGGCAGATTTTCAACCTTGCTGTCGCACAAACTCTATTTCTTTTAATTGTTGTTACATATATGTACATGTGTTTACTCATAAATTCATAGATACAATCTGCTCTGTCTGTATAATATTTTTTCTGGTTTTTTTTTTTAAGCACTGCCTGTTTGGTGTTGGGTAACAATCAATGCACTCTTCCTGGGGGAAGAATACTTCTCCCCCACCCAGCATTCCTTATTTGCCTGTAGCTCTTTGTTTTAGGTTGTTACCACATTAGATTTCTTTTCCACCTTAAACAATATGACTGCCACAATCAAGACAGCATGGTGCTGGTAGAGGAAGACCAACGAATGGGCAAAATCAATAAACAAAATCTGCCTACACAAGTATGCTGAGTGAACTTTTTGCAATGAACAAACTAGTTTAAGAGAAGGAAGATACACTCCTTTTGGAAAAAATAGTGTTAAGAAATTGGGCCTTGGTGAAAGAATAAAATGAGCCTTATATTACAATTTTCCCTATTAAGAACAACAACAATAGCCCCCAAACCTCAAATATACATCTAGGGTTTAAGTGTAAAATATGAAATGTTACAAAAGGAGGAGAAAATATTTAGAATTATAACCGCTTCAAAAAGAGTTCCTAGATTTGATGCCAAACACAGGACATGTAAAAGAAAAATCTGTATAAAAGTTATCAAAATCTTATCATTTTTACTCTGTAAATGGGCCCAGTGAAGATGAACTGATGAAGTACAAATTTGGAGAAAATATTTTCAAATCATGCCTCCCAACAAACATTTATATTTAAATATGTTTTCAAAAATTCTCAAAACACAACAGTTATGATAGCCTTTACAAAATGGCCAAGTCACAGAAATTTTCACTACAGTAGACTTAAAAAGTTCCCTCAGGTCTATAAACATCTTCAGCAGCCAGTAGGAAAATGGCATTTAAAGGTCTATGATATTTCACTGATGTGCCTATCAGACAGGGTAGCACACGTTTCCACCTGGTGCTTAACAGGCTGAGAGGAAGTCGAGTCACTCACACATTGCTGAGGAAAGAGTGAGTGACATAGACTCAGAAAAAGTATGTGCACTTCCCTTTAGAATTGCAGTGGGCTAGTGTACAACCTCCTAGGTGTGTTTGGGGTCATTTATCCAGAAAAATAAAAACTTATTTTCCAGCAGGAATCTGGAAATGTGCAAATTTCACTTATAAGCATCTGAGGTTGGTAACTGCCTGGGTGCCCTTCACTAATGATTTGTTGAATGAACTGTGATGCCTTGATTCCACAGAATACTGCTGACCAATAACAATAAATTGGATACATTGGAAGGCAGTTATGCGGAGTGAGAAGATGAGGTGATCAAAGAGAACAGGCTGTGTAATCTTAACTGTGTACCAGTGAGATAATATAATTACAGACAAGTGCCAAGGTTAGAGATAGAGGGATTCTTATTATATGAACACAGTACAGAGAGCCCTATGTGCTGCCACATGTGTGCACACTATGTGGTAGCAGTTACACACACATACACACACATACACATGCAACATGCAGTTTGAATGAATTGTGAATTATATTGTTATGTTTTCTGAGGTTTTTATTTTTAAGGGAGCTGTTTCTTTTGTTTTATTTTTAAACCTAGGTAGGCCTTCAACTCCCTATGTGGCAGAAGTTGGCCTTAAAGTCCTGATCCCTCTGCCTCTACTTCTCAGGGGCTAGAATTGCTCGGCTACTGTTAGGCAAGATGCTTTCTGGACAGAGAAGAGGCACCAGACTTCCTTACATGGTTCTTTGTAATTTCCTCATCCTCTATATGATCACGTAATAAGAGATTAAACACAGGAGTAATCACTCTTTGAAATATTTGCTTCTGTAAAATTACTTATTCTTTTGTACATGTATTCATTACTGCTTTTTTCTCCAGAATTCTCCAGAAAAGAACAGACTGTAACTAGGACATAAGTAGGAAGGAGAGAAGGCTATCCTGAAGTTATTTGGTCAGTAAATCACCCTTGACAGTTATCACGAAATGAAAAGTAACGTGTCTGGGTCATGAACAGTAATAACAGTTTAAAATGTAAGAGTAAGAGAATCTTCAAGGTATAGTTGGTCCTCTTCGACAGCAGTTTAAGCAGAACAAACTGGTATAGAGGTGGTCCAGATAGCATTTAAAGAAACATGGGCCTGAGCCATCCACCTGGGAGGAAAGGGAAGAAGCTAGTGCCCTCAGACTGGAAGAATGACTGGGAAGGACCTGTTTCTGCAGTAGGAAGCACTTGGAATCCCCACACGTGGGAGACAAAGCAAGAAGTCTTCAAGGTCAAGGGCAGCCTGAGCTACACACCTAAGCAAACAAAACCAGAACAACAGAGCAAAACAAAACCTACAAAAACCAGAGATCAACCTGATTTTACAACTGCTAGACACAGAGTAAGAGGCCCATTCCACCTGCAGAGGGGAATGTGGGGGTTGGGGGGAGTGCTCCAGGAGTCAGGCTCAGAAACTCTGAGGAACTCCCAGACCAGGAACAAAGACTGGCCTTCCACCCAGGTACTGATCTCATCGACTCTGGCTCTGTGACCCAGGCAGCAGCTTTCTTCCAGCCATGGTCAGAAATACACACAAACTACTCTAGAAACCCAGATCCTGTTACCAGTTAATTGTCTGCACAGAATTAAGTGGCTCAGGGGACAGGAGATGCAGTCCTGGCTCCTTTGTGCTCACTGTCTTAAATAAATGTCCTTCTGGCTAATTTATTTTTTCCACAAAGAGAGGCTCCGTCCTGTCTCAAGTTGTTTTTCGGTTTTGTTTTGTTTTGTTTCCAAAGGCTTTATTTCTGCATCTTAAAATTCTTCATTTTAGAGGCTCTCTTTAGCCGAGACAAGAATAAAATCATTTAATGACTAAAGTTTTGAATCTAAGCAGATGAAATTATTCATGTAGATCATTAGAAATACATGAGTGGCCACTCTGGCTTCCTGTCCAGAGAAGATTCATCGTTAAATATGCTTTGGGGTTGTTCCAGAAACTGAAGTAACAAACACCTAGTTCAGATCTTTTAGACTTTATATTTCCAAAGCGACCACTAGTTTTTTTTTTTTCTTTTCCGTATTGAAAAAAAAAAATCTTCATTTGGAAGTTTTGAATATGAGGATATTTGGGAAAAGTCGGGGGGAGGGAGACCTCTGCCAAGGGATCTGCAAATAGTTGCATAACCCTCTCTTTATCTGCGCTGTTGACCTAGCCATTCATTCTATGTTTGCTGGGGTGAGCTCAGCAAGGGTGGTTGCCAAGGCAACCATAATCCGTGAACAGAGCTGGCTCCATTGGTGGTCAGTTACAACACGCTTTGTCCCATCCTGTGTCCTGAGACAGAAAACAAGCACCTTCAGTAAACATGACCTAAAGAGTGTGGTGACCTCCAGCTGCCTGGGAGGCACCGGAAGAGGCCTGCCAGGAGTCGGGGCCATCTTGTGGACAGGGCTGTCACCCCACAAAGGAGCCTAGAAATAAATGTTCTCTCAGTTCATGCATTTAATGACATAAAACCGTCCTGTCCTCCTCAGGGGGGCCGACGAATTGTCTTTCAATTTACCGTTCTTTTCCATGTGTTGTGTAATTAGGAAGGCAGTGTGGATGGAGTAGCCCAGCAGGCCTAGATTCCACCTGGGCCAGGGCTATGCTGGTATATGCCCTTCTTCAGTGCCAGCAAGCCCTCCTTTTAGGAACAGTTTTCATTTCAGTTTGCAAGCAGTACCTCAGGAAAGAGTAGCATGGAGACTCCAGCATCCCGGGCCCAAGTGTTTGTGCAGATTCAAAGCTCAGAGGCAATTACCATTTAACCCAAGTTGTATCTACTGTGCCTGGTGGGAGAGAGCTGAAGAAATAACTTGAGGACTCCTGAAAGGATTATATTTTAAAATATTATTATTTGTTCAAGGCTCAGATAAATTTTGACCTTTCCTCCATTAACTTTATTAGCCTAACCTGAAATAAGGAATTCACTCTCCTGGGAGAAGTGTGTCGGATGTCTCAGCAAACACTTGGCCATTGTTTTCTGTGGAAAGTGCAGGGGGTGGGGGTTTGGAGGGGTGGGGGGTGTTGGTTCCGATCTTTCTGTTAGCAAACAAGGTAAACCAGACTTACTCAGACAGCACACTGAGGCCTAGCACAGAGTCTGTAAGAAAGAGAGGGAGGACATGCATACACCTATTAAGTTCTGGAGTAAGGAGGAAAAAGGAGCATTTATATGGCTTATTAAATGTCTGGTCTTCACAAGGATGGACCTATGGCTCCAGCTGCATATGTAGCAAAGCATGGCCTTGTCAGGCATCATTGGGAAGAGAGGCCCTTGGTCCTGTCAAGGCTCGATGGCCCAGTGTAGGGGAATGTCAGGGTGAGGAGATGGAAGGGAGTGGGTGGGTGGGTGAGGGAGCACCTTCATAGAAGCAGGGTGGGGGTGGGGTAGTGGGTTTCTGGAGGGGAAACCAGGAAATGGTTTAACATTTAAAATGTAAATGAAAAATGCAATTAAAAAACTTTAAAAACATCTGTTCTTTGTGCATATTATATTCCTTTCACCCTTGAAATAACTGTCCCCATCACATCCAGGTTAAGACCTATGTAGTCACGTCCAAGAACACTAGATGGTCCAGTAAGTGGGTTAAGTGAGACAGCTAGTAAGGAACTAAAACCTGAAAAAATGGCCTCAGAGCCACCTCATCATAATGGTGATAGAGTGGGTCCTCTGACATGTCATGTCATGGTTCCAGAAATCCACCCCTTTGAGACTCCAGGGAAAACTCCCTCCTCACCAATGTGTCAAGGTTGGCTCATAACTTAGCACAATACTGCCACAGAAATATCCACAGAATTAGGACAAATTCTTGGTCCCACAGAGAGGAAAAATCAGTCTTCTCAGTGGACTGGGGTCTCAGACAACAAACTCAAGGTATCTTCTTAGCTAAAATACAGGTGAAGGGGAAAATTGGAGACTTGGGCAGTTAGGTTGCTAAAACTTAATTGTTTATCTTTCAACTAATATCTCATCTGGATACATAAAGTCCTGGGCTTCTAGACAGTATGCAACCAAAATAAGAGACCATAAAGTTCTTTCATGAGTTCTCCCACAGCCCTGGCTCTAACCTAACAAAAATTGGCCAAACTTGTCCTCGTGTCCACAGTCAGACTCCCTAATGCCATAACCAAGAGCTTCATTTATTTTACAATCACTCCAAGTATACATTTTGTCAGTATGTATGTTTTGTTTTGTGATGCTGGAATAGAAACCAGGGCTTCTTGTGTACAAAGCAAGCACAGTACCACTGGGCTACTCCCTCATCCCTGTGGGTATTTTGAGAAGATGAGCAGGGTGTAGAAAGTTTCAGCACATCCACATCACAGAAATGGATACTGACATATGAGTGAAAGCCCTATCACTAGCCATAGCCTGACATCACAGACAGCTTTCTTTCCTGTTAAGTCATAAGAGTGATGTCAGGCTACTGATTTCATTCCAAGTTTGACCTACCACAAGAGAAAAGAATAAGAAAATGACTTGTCACATGTGAAATGTTGCCAGACCACACTGTCCTGCAGAAATTGCCTCTGTAGTGGTCTTTGGGACAAGCTACATGAATCCCTACAGCCATGCCTGGGGTGGCACCACTCACTGAGAGGGAGAAGAGCCATCCTTCCCACCTCAAGTCTACAGCATGTGGTCTTCTTTGAAAATTGCTTCTGGCCCCAAAGATCTTTCTAGAACACTCTTCCTGGCCTGCAAGATACTTCTAGAACACTGTTGTGGTTCATAACAGTACAGGCTACAAAAACAGAAAGGATACCCAACCCCTTATGTTTGCGTATGATGCTGGGCGTCACTCAGCCCTACTTAGGCCCATGTAACACCTTAGCCGGAGTCTGAGGCGCACACTAATTGGCTGTATAAGTTTACATGTGATTTTAATCAGTGATAGATGCACACGGCCTGACCCCTTGCCTGGTCGGACTTTACAGGGCACCCAGAACAACGCCTTCCTCACATGGGTGCTTTGTAAGCACTGCTGATGATATTGTCAGCAGTGGGGTCTCTGCACTCTCAGTCTCCCCCTGACCTGAAAACAGCCCCCACTGTGTCCCCTGTTGCCAGGCCATTCTTTCAAGGGTCCCTGGACTAGTTACAGGCACACACTGGACTCCCTCAGATGGTTTTATAAATCAGAGGCATGTAAGCAGAGCTCAGAATTGGCCCCAACCCCCACCTCCAGCCCAAGCCACTTTTGTCCACGCAGGGGAGATCCATGATGCATTGGGAGCCACCCACACTTGAGCTGTAGTCTCTGTGGTGTCCCTGATCCAGTCACAGGCTAAGGAAGCACTCCTGGGGAGATGAATGTCATTACAAACCTAGCCTTCGACATGAAACGCCAGCGATTGTTTATTAAATTGCTCTTCAAAGAGAAAACACTGGCAAGCGAGTGTCATTAAAATGGAACCAAAGGGAACCGCTGTAACCTTCTGCAGGGGGCTTTTCTCCATTAACCCCAGACCAGGGCATCTGAAATGGCCAGTAGGAACTTCTGGCCTGCAGCCCCCTCAATTACCTTAATCTCAGCTTAGGCCATGGCAGCACAAACCATCCAATTTAAGAACTTCCAAACGTTGCCATAAGAAGAAGGGGGAAAAAAAAATCCTTAACCTTACTCCACTGTTTCAACTCCAGCTCAGGACAAATTGCATTAGACATGAGTAGCACTAAAACATAAAAGACATGCCCTGCAGAGACAGCCTTGCACAACTTTCCCCAGTAAGCAGAATTAATCACAGGGAACAATTACCAGTCCTGGTCTGAATATTTATGACATAACAGAAAGCTCATTTAAAAGACTCAATGGCTCATGATTTTAAAGCGAGCTGTAGGGGAAAGGACGAGCATTTCGCATTCACAGTGGAAGGGACCCTAGATTTGTCTTCTTCACCCCTGCCTTTCTAGAACTGGGTAGTTAATTTCTCCCTTTGCTCATAAGTAGAAGCTGAAAAGACGGGACAGGCTATCAGAAGGAACAGTGGCCCCTGCTACAGTCATATCCTTACACAGCCCAGGTGTCTCCACCTTCCTCCAGCAGCTGAAGGGTAGCCGCTGGCATAGTGAGCCTGAAGGCTCCTGAAGGAACTGCCAGTGCTGGGCCTGGCCCCACGCCAGTGTGTGGCCCCAGCATGCTGAACTGATCGCTGACCTGTGGAAAGGAGCCTTCAAACAGAGGAGTGCAAAGCTTTCCTCTTCCTTTCCACGCAATTGTGAGCTCTGGGATTTAAGCAACTGAATAATGGGTGTCTGATCACTCATTGCTTCGTCTACTGGCTAAGTGCACACTGAGTAGTGGGTATGTCTCCAGCACTGTCCAGATTTCCAGAAAACACAACCACGGCCAAGTGATCAAGTAAACAGAAACACCCAACTTGAGAACACAAATTCTAAAGGAAGTGAAACGCAGGTCTGTCTGGCCACTTTAAGCTGCACAGCCAGGGCCTGAGCAAAGCAATTAGCAAGCAATTTTTAGGCTATGACTCAAATGCAGGAGTTCCTTCAAGTTACATACTGTTTTTAGAAAGTGCAATAGAAACTACATTCAGCCTGTTTAAGTTAAAGCAATCTTTGTGTTCGGGCTAAACATAGAATCATTCACTGTGGTATTACTGACCATTGCAGCCTCCAGTCCGCTAGACTGGTGAAATGACAGTTAATTGCATTGAATTATGGAAAGTGAATTGGTGGTTAAGTCATTGGATGAGCGGCAAATATTAGGACCATTGTCCATAAGACTAGGTTTTGTCCATCTCCAGACTAGACCTCATGAGCATTCTGGTCACCCAAGGAAAATCGCCTGCATTGAGATGAGCTGGTGCACACCTCCATCTAATCTCAGCACTCAGAAGGCAGAGGCAGGAAGACATGGATTTTCCACAGAAAGTTCAAGGTCAACCTGAATTACACAGTGAGAGCTTATCTTAGAGAGAGAGAGAAAGAGAGAGAGAGAGAGAGAGAGAGAGAGAGAGAGAGAGAGAGAGAGAGAGAAAGACAGGGACAGAGACAGGAGACAAGAGACAACAACGGAAGTTATAATGCTTTTTTGACATGTCCAATCTTGTAGACAAGGGGAGGAGCCTTCCCTCACCCCTTCCCTCCTTCTTTCCCTCCCTCTCACAACCTATCTTTCATAGACATTATTTTTGCCCATATCTGCTATTCTTCTATCAGCAACTTCAGAGTCCTTACCAGTACTCAGAACACACTTGGTGAGATGCTCGTTTGAAAATCATCTTTTACAGGGCAGTGTGAGAGAAATGGAAAGTTTATGTTTAAATAAAATGGAGAAATATTGAATTTCAGTACCCCTGTTTATTTTCCCTAACTTTTCAAATACACAAGTACTCAGACGCACTTTCATTAAGAGAGACCACATACCAGGCCAGTGCGCTGGCTCTGCAGGTAGGGGCACTTACCACACGACTCTAAGAATGAGCTCAAGTTCCAGAACTCACAGTGAAGGAAAGAACTGGTCTATCACTTACATATGTGCCATGGCATGTATGTAGCTGAATGTGCTCTCTTTTGCTCTCTCCCACAACCGAAAATTAATAAATAAAATACTTTAGATAAAAGAAAATATCAAGTATCTCTGCTAGATGCCAGGTACACAGAAGGAACATAGACCATTTCTGCCCACTCGATGCTTCTGGTGTCACATCCCAAGACTGCACTAAGTAATGCAGATGGTGCATGCCCTTGAGATGCTGGTCAAGTTTCCACACTGTTCCACCCTACATGATGCTTAAACAACAAACACTTCCAAATTCTTGGCTTAAAATTGACTTTAAAATTCTTGGCTTGTTTCTCATTCATGCCACAGGTTCACTGAGAATTAAATGAGTAGAGGCTGAAGGTGTGTATGTTTGGTGCATGTGTGGTATATGTGTGTATGTGTCTCTGTGTGTAATATGTACATATGTGTGTTATGTGTATATGTGTGTGGTGTATATATGTGTGTGTACATATGTGTGTTTTATGTGTACGTGTGTGTGGTATGTGGTGTGTATGAGTGAATTGTATGTGTGTAACATGTGTGTAGTTTATGAAGATATAAGTGTGCGGCATGTGTGCGATATGTGTGTATGTCTGTAGTTGTATGTACATTCGTGTATTATGTGTATATACATGTGTGTGCAGTGTGTGTACATGTGTGCTGTGTGGGTACATGTGTGTTATGTATGCACATGTGTGTTGTGTGAGTGTGTGTATGTTTGGTTTGTGTGTGTGTGAATATGTGTGTGTGTGGTTTGTGTGTGTGGTGTGTGTGTCTGCTGTGTGTGGGGTGTGTATGTGTGTGTGTGTGTGTGTGTGTGTGTGTGCGTGCGTGCATTCTTACTCACCTAGATAGGAATCCAGATTGTAAACCATCCTCATGATGAACATTTCTGGTTTACATGCCAGAGAGAAAAGAATGCTGTGAAGGAGCTCGAACAGGCAGCTGGCTCCTCCAGTCCTGGGGAGAAACATGCCTTCTGTGTTAACTGATCTCCAGAGCTGCTCCCAGGACACTACCTATTCACAAAGGGGCTGGGAAGTGGAATCCTGCCATGTTCCCAGACAAGTCGATAACTGAAACTATCTTATACATACAGTGACAACTCTGATAGATATCAAAAGCCAAAATGTCTGGTCTCTGGCCTCCAGAGGCTTGCCTGCCAAGACAAAATTTGTTACATCCAGAGAAAGATGAAGAACATTGCTGTCTCTTAGACGACAACTTTAACGATGCCTCGGGGAAGTATAATTATTTAGTCATGTACACCATCATGTTGAAACTTCCAGTTTAATTGGAAAGTATGTCTTCTGCTTGCCCTTGTGGAGTGTCTCCAGACTAGGGAGGAGAAGGAAGGGATGTAGATGTTCTTATCCATTTGGCGCAACCAACAAGTGTGAGGGGCATCTCCTGACCCTGTCAGCCCTGCGCACAGCCTCTGTCCTCAGTCCCTAATCATTCCTGCTCTTATAGGCAAGGCCATGGCTACCCTTTATCACTGCCAGCTATGTAGGCTTTTGAGATTTAAGGGGGAGAAGTGGAAGTTTCAAGGAGACATGAAGCCCTCACAAGCGCCAGAGAAGAGCTGGCATGTACTCCAAGGCAATTAGCCACCAATTTTGGCACCACGAGGACTCAAAAGGCAGCAACCCAGCCAGAACACTTTTCTAACAAACAAGAATAGAAGGTGCTCTCCAAGACAGCTCCTCCATGACAGCAATCTCATATTTGAATGTAGTACTTGAGTTCGGTGGACTCCAACATGGATTAGCTGTTACCAATTTAGCTAGATGAGTGTCATTGGACCATAGAGGTAGTAGAAGAAAGTGATCGTGCCAGGTTCTCCTCTCCAGCAGCCGACCTCTCTTCCCAGTGCAAGCAGAACTACTTGGTCTCTTGCTTAGGAACCAATGTTAATAGAGAGAAAACAAATGGGTTTCTATCACCATGACAAATACCTGGGCCAATGAACTGTTGTGGTTTGAATAAGAAATGTCCCCCACAGGTACCTGCATTTGGTAGCACTGTTTTGAAAGATGATGGAGTCATTCATCATGGTGTATTGCTGAAGGGGGTGAGTCATTGGGGCCATGTCTTGAGGTTTTACAACTGGGCCCCATTATATGTTCTTTTTCTATTTTCCTGACTGCAAATGTGGTGTTACCAACTGGTCTCCTGCTCCCACCATGCTTTCCCCACCATGATGGACTGCCCTCTTTTGAACGGTGAGCCAAGATAAATTCTACCTTCTTTAAATTGCTCCTTGTTTGTATATTATCACAAGTATACGTGCTAATACACAAAGAGAAAGGGTTATTTGGGGTCATAATTTTGACACTTTAGTTGATAGCCAGGTGGACCTATTGCTCTTAGGCCTCTAGTGAGGATGGCCACAGATAATGGTGGCAAGTATATGGTAGGGTCAGCTACTCATGTCATAGCTGGGAGCAAAAAAGAGCAAGTAAATGCCCATCAACCACAATCCCCTTCAAAAGCAACCATCCAATACCTTAACACCCTCCCTCAAGCCTCTGACTTTCAGAAGTTTCACTATTTCCCAATACTAACACATGCTCCTTTGGCGGACATTTACACAAATGACATTGGATTTGAAAAGATTTTGACTTCTAAGTGACATCAGGCAAATATTTTTACATGGATTCCTCAAATATTCATAATTATAAATGAAAGAGATGAACAATTTTCAGGAAGCTCAATGGAAAGGCATAGAGTGGCCTTCACCCTACTCTACAATAAGCCAACCTGACAAACTGGGTTTCCCTAGTGGCCTATACAACCTGCTTTCCTTCATCTTGCTTTTCACACCACAGTGTGTCACTGACCAGAAGTGTCTCTCCCTATTGATTTCCTAATTACCAATTATGGCATTTACCTTACCTGGTAACATTTTGTATTACTGTATGTCTGGTTACCCTGCCACTGAATGAATATACTTCAGGAACTCCAACTCCTAGGTCTCCTCTTAGAAGCAGAATTATTTAAACTCTTGAATATGTGGGTTCCCTTATCAGAAGAGGAAGTGATATGAAAGCCTACACTGTGGAACTCTTACAAGGATTCAGCAGAAGACTACAAGCAGAGTTCAGCTGTGCCAAGTGCAGGGGCAGCCCTCCGAGCTGGGTGATTGATAACATTGGTAGTGGGGAGCTGAGCTTTCTTCCTCCTTCCTTGCTTCTCTCTCCCATCTTCTGGCATCTGCATTGTCTTACTTGTGACAATTGTTTTAGTGCTGATCATCTTCTCTAAATCAACAAGTCAACTTTCCTCCTCAAGCATTGTGATGAGTTCAAAGGTTGTTCTGACCTCATGTCATTGCTTTTCTGAACTGGTGTGGTGGTCTTTTCAGAAACATTCCTTACAGGAATATGTGTTAATAATAACTGACTCTCCACATACATCCACAACTAAGGAAAAAATAGAGTCCTGAAAAAACTCAACCATGCCACTCTCTTGATCCAAAGAATCTCCTGTATTCTGTGCATTTACATACCATCTGTACATGGTGCGAGAAAGCAAAGCCAGGACCTTGCGCGTTATAGGTACATTAGTTACTTTTCTTGTTGCTGTGACCTGTGACAGAAACTTCTGAAAGGAGGAAGGGCTCACTTTTGACCTTCGAAAGACTGCGGTCTATCATGGCAGGGAAAGACTGGTGACAGAGTGTGAGGCAGCTCATCACATTGTGCCCACCATGAGCAAGTGCAGAAAGATCAATTCTGGTGTTCAGCTGACTTACTCTCTTTTGTTCAGTCTGAAACCCCAGTCCACAGGGTAGCATCACCCATAATCAAGGTAAGACGCCCTTTCTCAGTTAAATCTTTTGAAAACTGCCTCACAGAGCTGCCCATTGGCTTGACTTCATGGTGATTCTGAGTCCAGTCAATGTGACAAAGAAGACTAGCCATCATACCACCAAATCTGGCAACACAGAGCTTTTAAGGGCTTTGGTATGACACACATGATATGACATGACCCCTCCCTTGGGGAGTCTTCTTGGAAGAGCATTCTGTGAGAATCCCTTTAACTGTTTCCTAAATATTTTCTACACATCCTAGACTTGGTCTAAACACCACCGTCTTTAGCAAAGGATTTCCCTAGTTGGTATTTTCAGTCATAGAACTGAACATAAAAATCATCTCTTACCAGGATTATTTTAGCCACAAGTAACAGAATCACTGATTCTGCCTATTAATCAGTAGTGGTCACATGTGTCCTAGCCAAAGTCTGCAGGATGAGTAGTGTTGCTTAGAACTGACTGAGAGATATATAGCTCTGCCCCAACCTCTGTCTCTTTTTGCTTCCTAGCCTGCTTGAGGTAAGTGGCATTGTTCCACCTGATATTCTGCCTTGCCACAGGACTAAAAGCAGTTGGACTTCACAATGACAGGCTAAAACCTCAGAACTTACAAGCCAGAAGAAACATTTCCTGCCTTTAATCCTTGCGTGTTTTGTCACAGTAGTAAAGAACTAACTAATACAAGTGGCAGCCTCATTCAAGAGCTCATGTTCTTTCCATATCTGATTTTGCCAACTTCAGTGTGTTGGCTTGATCCTTACCACCACAGTAATGATAGTCACATGTGGCACCATCCAGTGGCCAATGTGTGGTCACAGTATCTGTTAGCTAAGCATAGTTATCCTACTTTATAAATAAGGGAACTTCAGGACCTTTCTGGTCTCTATCTGCGCCCAGAGCTAGGGCTGTTCCACAGCCCTTGGACACATGCCTACCTAGAGAGAACTGGTCTGCCAGGAACGCACTCCCTCCTAAGCCCACAGCCCACAGGTGAGGCCGCATTTTCTTTCCATTGACTGTCCAAGGAGAGACCAGCCTGGAGCACATGGCAGGCAGGAGCTACAGGAAGCCCTAGGTCAGGACCCTTCCAGTGTTCACCTGCACCCAGAGCTCTCAACCCAAAATGTGCCAGCAAAGAGCTGGTCAGCCAAGACCTAGTAGTGGCTCTCACTACTAAAATGACAGGCTTACAGGCTCACAGGAGGGACAAGCACCGGTTAGAGACAGCAAGACCAGTAACACCAGAGATAACCAGAGGCAAAAGGGAAGTGAAAGTACTGAAGCAACAGAAACCAAGGCCATCTGCAGAAGAGAGTGAAGACTCCCAACTTAACAGGCCCATACATATCTTCAACAAAATTATAGAAGAAAACTCCCCTAACCTAAAGAAAGAAATGCGCATGAACATATAAGAAGCCTCCAGAACTCCAAACAGAATGGACCAGAAAAAAATTCCTCCCATATATAATAGTCAAAACACCAAATGCACAAAACAAAGAAAGAATATTAAAAGCAGTAAGGGGAAAAGGTCAAGTAATATATGAAGGCAGACCAATCGGAATTACACCACACTTCTCGACAGAGGCTATGAAAGCCAGAAGATCCTGGACAGATGTCATACAGACCCTAAGAGAACACAAATGCCATCCCAGGTTTCTGTATCCTGCAAAACTCTCGATTAACATAGATGATCATTGTTAACATAAAAGATCAGGAATTCGGGGCTGGAGAAATGGCTCAGCGGTTAAGAGCACTGACTGCTCTTCCAGAGGTCCTGAGTTCAATTCCCGGCAACCACATGGTGGCTCACAACCATCTGTAATGGGATGCTCTCTTCTGAAGTGTCTGAAGAGAACTACAGTGTACTAACATATAAATAAAATAAATAAATCTAAAAAAAAAGAAGAGGGTTCAAAAAAAGATCAGGAATTCAAGGCCCATCCTTAAACATTGGAAAGCCAATATACAGCAAACCAGTAGCCAACATCAAACTAAATGGAGAAAAATTTGAAGCAATCCCACTAAAATCAGGGACTAGACAAGGTTGCCCACTCTCTCCCTACCTATTCAATATAGTACTTGAAGTCCTAGCCAGAGCAGTTACACAACAAAAAGAGGTCAAGGAATACAAATTTGAAAGGAAGAAGTCAAAATATCACTATTTGCAGATGATATGATAGTATACTTAAGTGACCCCAAAAGTTCCACCAGAGAACTACAAAGCCTGATAAACAACTTCAGCAAAGTGGCTGGGTATAAAATTAATTCAAACAAATCAGTTGCCTTCCTCTACTCAAAGGATAAACAGGCTGAGAAAGAATATAGGGAAATTACACCCTTCATAATAACCACAAGTAATATAAAATACCTTGGTGTGACTCTAACCAATCAAGTGAAAGATAATGTCTGACAAGAACTTCCAGTCTCTGAAGAAAGAAATTGAGGATCTCAGAAGATGGAAAGACCTCCCATGCTCATGGATTGGCAGGATTAATATAGTAAAAATGGCCATCTTGCTGAGTGCAATCTATAGATTCAATGCAATTCCTCAATCCAAAATTCCAACTCAATTCTTTATAGAATTAGAAAGAGTAATTTTTAAATTCATTTGGAAATGCACAAAACCCAGAATATTGAAAACTATTCTCAACAATAAAAGAACTTCCGGGAGAATCACCATCCCTGACCTCAAGCTGTATTACAGAGCAATCATGATAAAACAGCATGGTATTGGTACAGAGATAGGCAGGTAGATGGATGGAATAGAATTGAAGACCAAGAAATGAACCCACACACCTATGGTCATTTGATCTTTGACAAGGGAGCTAAAACTATCCAATGGAAAAAGAATATCATTTTCAACAAATAGTGCTGGTTCAACTGAAGTGAATGGTTCAATGCAAATTGACCCATTCTTATTGCCCTGTACAAAGCTCAAGTCCAAGTGAATCAAAGACCTCTACATAAAATCAGATCCACTGAAACTAATAGAAGAAAGAGTGGGGAAGAACCTGGAACATATAGGCACAGGGGAAAATTTCCTGAACAGAACAGCAATGGCTTATGCTCTAACATCAAGGATCTACAAATGGGACCTCATAAAATTGCAAAGCTTCTGTAAGAAAAAGGACACTGTTACTAGGACAAAATCACAACCAGTAGATTGGGAAAAGATCTTTGCCAATCATACATCTGATAGAGGGCTAATATCCAATATATACAAAGAACTCAAGAAGTTAGATTCCAGAGAATCAAATAATCCTATTAAATAATGGGGTACAGAGCTAAACACTCAACGAGGAATATCGAATGGCTGAGAAGCATCTAAAAGAAATATTCAACATCTTTAGTCATCAGGGAAATGCAAATCAAAACAACCCTGAGATATCACTTCACATGAGTCAGAATGGCTAAGATCAAAAACTCAGGTGACAGCAGATGCCGGTTAGGATGTGGAGAAAGAGGAACATTCCTCCATTGTTGGTGGGATTGCAGACTGGTAAAACCATTCTGGAAATCAGTCTGGAGGTTCCTCAGAAAATTGGACATTGAACTGCCTGAGGATCCAGCTATACCTCTCTTGGGCATATACCCAAAAGACGCCCCAACATATAAAAAAGACACGTGCTCCACTATGTTCATAGCAGCCTTATTTATAATAGCCAGAAGCTGGAAAGAACCCAGATGCCCTTCAACAGAGAATGGATACAGAAAATGTGGTACATCTACACAATGGAGTACTACTCAGCTATTAAAAATGATGATTACAAAGGGGAACAAGAATACCCTTGGCAGGGAATAGAGAGGCAAAGTTTAGAACAGAGGCTGAAGGAATGTCCATTCAGAGCCTGCCCCACATGTGGCCCATACATATACAGCCACCAAACTAGATAAGATGGATGAAGCAAAGAAGTGCAGACTGACAGGAGCCGGATGTAGATCACTCCTGAGAGACACAGCCAGAATACAGCAAACACAGAGGCGAATGCCAGCAGCAAACCACTGAACTGAGAACGGGACCCTCATTGAAGGAATCAGAGAAAGAACTGGAAGAGCTTGAAGGGGCTCGA
The DNA here is from genome assembly GCF_021556685.1 of Rattus norvegicus. Taxonomy (NCBI): domain Eukaryota; kingdom Metazoa; phylum Chordata; class Mammalia; order Rodentia; family Muridae; genus Rattus; species Rattus norvegicus. The sequence goes on from NC_141550.1 coordinate 60,179,272, forward strand.
GACCCCTTATAAACAACAATGCCAAGCAACCAGAGCTTCCAGGGACTAAGCCACTACCTAAAGACTATACATGGACTGACCCTGGACTCTGACCTCATAGGTAGCAATGAATAGCCTAGTAAGGGCACCAGTGGAAGGGGAAGCCCTGGGTCCTGCTAAGACTGAACCCCCAGTGAACGGGATTCTTGGGAGGAAAGCAGTAATGGGGGGAGGATGGGGAGGGGAACACCAATATAGAAGGGGAGGGGGAGGGGCTAGGGGGATGTTGGCCAGAAACTGGGAAAGGGAATAACATTTGAAATGTAAATAAGAAATACCCAATTTAATAAAGATGAAAAGAAAAGAAAAAAATGATGACTACATGAAATTCTTAGGCAAATGGATGGAACTAGAAAATATCATCCTGAGTGAGGTAACCCAGTCACAAAAGAAGAGCACAAATGGTACGCACACACTGATAAATGGATATTAGCCCAAAAGTTTGGAATACCTAAGAAAAATTCACAGATCATATGAAACTCAAGAAGAGAGATCAAAATATGGATGCTTCATTCCTTCTTAGAAGGGAGAACAAAATACTCATGGGAGGAAATATAGGGACAAAGAGTTGATCAGGGACTGAAGAAAAGGTCATCCAGAGACTGCCCCACCTGGGGATCCATCCCATATATAGCTACCAAACCCAGTCACTATTGCTGATGCCAAGAAGTGCTTGCTGACAGGAGCCAGATCTGGGTATCTCCTGAGAGGCTCTGCCAGAGCCTTACTGATACAGATTAGGATGCTTGCAGCTTACCAATGGACTAAACAAGGGGACCCAAATGGAGGAAATAGAGAAAGGATTGAAGGAGCCAAAGGAGTTTGCAACCCTAAAGGAAGAACAACAATATCAACCAACCAGACCCCACCAGAGCTCCCAGGGACTAAACCACCAACCAATGAGTACACATAGAGGGACCTGTGGTTCCAGCCACATATGTAGCAGAGGATGGCATTGTCCAGAATCAATAGAAGGAAAAGCCCTTGGCCCTGTGAAGGCTTGTTTCCTCAGTGTAGGGGAATGCCAGGGTGTTGAGGTTAGAGAGGGTGCGTGTGTTGACCTGTGAACTCCTCACAGAAGGAGGGGAAGGGGGTATCGGAGAGGGGGAGAAGGGGGTAACATTTGGAATGTAAATACAGAAAATATCCCAAAAATTTTAAAAAAAAGTAAGGGAACTTAGGCTCAGATAGGCAAATGTGACCTTATGTCAGTTAGATACTAGAGGAGGAAAGAAAAGTTGAACCTGTGTTAACTTGGCTACATGAGCATAAATATTTAGTCCTATCCCACCCATGCCTGAGAGCAAATGGCCTTGCCCTACAAGGTTAGATGCAGTACATTCAAGGCTAATAATTTACTCATACTTTGTAAAACCTGGACCTCTTTTGGCAAGTGTAGTCAATCATAGTCAACAGTGCTGACACTGATAATGTTCTTCTGTGACACAAGAATACAATAACTGTGCCTCTGTGACATAGGTCTATAATCCATGTGCCTCTGTGACATAGGTCTATAATACATGTGCCTCTGTGACATAGGTCTATAATCCATGTGCCTCTGTGACATAGGTCTATAATCCATGTGCTTCTTGACACAGGTCTATAATACATGTGCTTCGATGACACAGGTATATACAATTTCTTCATCCTTAAGTTTGGTCCACAATACAAATTCAGTGTTTTCTTTTTTTTTTTTTTTTTTTTTATTAACTTGAGTATTTCTTATATACATTTCGAGTGTTATTCCCTTTCCCGGTTTCCGGGCAAACATCCCCCTCCCCCCTCCCCTTCCTTATGGGTGTTCCCCTCCCAACCCTCCCCCCATTGCCGCCCTCCCCCCATAGACTAGTTCACTGGGGGTTCAGTCTTAGCAGGACCCAGGGCTTCCCCTTCCACTGGTGCTCTTACTAGGATATTCATTGCTACCTATGGGGTCAGAGTCCAGGGTCAGTCCATGTATAGTCTTTAGGTAGTGGCTTAGTCCCTGGAAGCTCTGGTTGCTTGGCATTGTTGTACTTTTGGGGTCTCGAGCCCCTTCAAGCTCTTCCAGTTCTTTCTCTGATTCCTTCAATAGGGGACCTATTCTCAGTTCAGTGGTTTGCTGCTGGCATTCGCCTCTATATTTGCTGTATTCTGGCTGTGTCTCTCAGGAGCGATCTACATCCGGCTCCTGTCGGTCTGCACTTCTTTGCTTCATCCATCTTGTCTAATTGGGTGGCTGTATATGTATGGGCCACATGTGGGGCAGGCTCTGAATGGGTGTTCCTTCAGTCTCTGTTTTAATCTTTGCCTCTCCCTTCCCTGCCAAGGGTATTCTTTTTCCTCATTTAAAGAAGGAGTGAAGCATTCACATTTTGATCATCCGTCTTGAGTTTCGTTTGTTCTAGGGATCTAGGGTAATTCAAGCATTTGGGCTAATAGCCACTTATCAATGAGTGCATACCATGTATGTCTTTCTGTGATTGGGTTAGCTCACTCAGGATGATATTTTCCAGTTCCAACCATTTGCCTACGAATTTCATAAACTCGTTGTTTTTGATAGCTGAGTAATATTCCATTGTGTAGATGTACCACATTTTCTGTATCCATTCCTCTGTTGAAGGGCATCTGGGTTCTTTCCATTTTCTGGCTATTATAAATAAGGCTGCGATGAACATAGTGGAGCACGTGTCTCTTTTATATGTTGAGGCATCTTTTGGGTATATGCCCAAGAGAGGTATAGCTGGATCCTCAGGCAGTTCAATGTCCAATTTTCTGAGGAACCTCCAGACTGATTTCCAGAATGGTTTTACCAGTCTGCAATCCCACCAACAATGGAGGAGTGTTCCTCTTTCTCCACATCCTCGCCAGCATCTGCTGTCACCTGAGTTTTTGATCTTAGCCAATCGCACTGGTGTGAGGTGAAATCTCAGGGTTGTTTTGATTTGCATTTCCCTTATGACTAAAGATGTTGAACATTTCTTTAGGTGTTTCTCAGCCATTCGGCATTCCTCAGCTGTGAATTCTTTGTTTAGCTCTGAACCCCATTTTTTAATAGGGCTATTTGTTTCCCTGCGGTCTAACTTCTTGAGTTCTTTGTATATTTTGGAAATAAGGCCTCTATCTGTTGTAGGATTGGTAAAGATCTTTTCCCAATCTGTTGGTTGCCGTTTTGTCCTAACCACAGTGTCCTTTGCCTTACAGAAGCTTTGCAGTTTTATGAGATCCCATTTGTCGATTCTTGATCTTAGAGCATAAGCCATTGGTGTTTTGTTCAGGAAATTTTTTCCAGTGCCCATGTGTTCCAGATGCTTCCCTAGTTTTTCTTCTATTAGTTTGAGTGTGTCTGGTTTGATGTGGAGGTCCTTGATCCACTTGGACTTAAGCTTTGTACAGGGTGATAAGGATGGATCGATCTGCATTCTTCTACATGTTGCCCTCCAGTTGAACCAGCACCATTTGCTGAAAATGCTATCTTTTTTCCATTGGATGGTTTTGGCTCCTTTGTCAAAAATCAAGTGACCATAGGTGTGTGGGTTCATTTCTGGGTCTTCAATTCTATTCCATTGGTCTATCTGTCTGTCTCTGTACCAATACCATGCAGTTTTTATCACTATTGCTCTGTAATACTGCTTGAGTTCAGGGATAGTGATTCCCCCTGAAGTCCTTTTATTGTTGAGGATAGCTTTAGCTATCCTGGGTTTTTTGTTATTCCAGATGAATTTGCAAATTGTTCTGTCTAACTCTTTGAAGAATTGGATTGGTATTTTGATGGGGATTGCATTGAATCTGTAGATTGCTTTTGGTAAAATGGCCATTTTTACCATATTAATCCTGCCAATCCATGAGCATGGGAGATCTTTCCATCTTCTGAGGTCTTCTTCAATTTCTTTCCTCAGTGTCTTGAAGTTCTTATTGTACAGATCTTTTACTTGCTTGGTTAAAGTCACACCGAGGTACTTTATATTATTTGGGTCTATTATGAAGGGTGTCGTTTCCCTAATTTCTTTCTCGGCTTGTTTCTCTTTTGTATAGAGGAAGGCAACTGATTTATTTGAGTTAATTTTATACCCAGCCACTTTGCTGAAGTTGTTTATCAGCTTTAGTAGTTCTCTGGTGGAACTTTTGGGATCACTTAAATATACTATCATGTCATCTACAAATAGTGATATTTTGACCTCTTCTTTTCCGATCTGTATCCCTTTGATCTCCTTTTGTTGTCTGATTGCTCTGGCTAGAACTTCAAGAACTATATTGAATAAGTAGGGAGAGAGTGGGCAGCCTTGTCTAGTCCCTGATTTTAGTGGGATTGCTTCAAGTTTCTCTCCATTTAGTTTAATGTTAGCAACTGGTTTGCTGTATATGGCTTTTACTATGTTTAGGTATGGGCCTTGAATTCCTATTCTTTCCAGGACTTTTATCATGAAGGGGTGTTGAATTTTGTCAAATGCTTTCTCAGCATCTAATGAAATGATCATGTGGTTCTGTTCTTTCAGTTTGTTTATATAATGGATCACGTTGATGGTTTTCCGTATATTAAACCATCCCTGCATGCCTGGGATGAAGCCGACTTGATCATGGTGGATGATTGTTTTGATGTGCTCTTGGATTCGGTTTGCCAGAATTTTATTGAGTATTTTTGCGTCGATATTCATAAGGGAAATTGGTCTGAAGTTCTCTTTCTTTGTTGTGTCTTTGTGTGGTTTAGGTATAAGAGTAATTGTGGCTTCATAGAAGGAATTCGGTAGGGCTCCATCTGTTTCAATTTTGTGGAATAGTTTGGATAATATTGGTATGAGGTCTTCTATGAAGGTTTGATAGAATTCTGCACTAAACCCGTCTGGACCTGGGCTCTTTTTGGTTGGGAGACCTTTAATGACTGCTTCTATTTCCTTAGGAGTTATGGGGTTGTTTAACTGGTTTATCTGTTCCTGATTTAACTTCGATACCTGGTATCTGTCTAGGAAATTGTCCATTTCCTGAAGATTTTCAAATTTTGTTGAATATAGGTTTTTATAGTAAGATCTGATGATTTTTTGAATTTCCTCCGAATCTGTAGTTATGTCTCCCTTTTCATTTCTGATTTTGTTAATTTGGACACACTCTCTGTGTCCTCTCGTTAGTCTGGCTAAGGGTTTATCTATCTTGTTGATTTTCTCAAAGAACCAACTTTCGGTTCTGTTGATTCTTTCTATGGTCCTTTTTGTTTCTACTTGGTTGATTTCAGCTCTGAGTTTGATTATTTCCTGCCTTCTACTCCTCCTGGGTGTATTTGCATCTTTTTGTTCTAGAGCTTTTAGGTGTGCTGTCAAGCTGCTGACATATGCTCTTTCCTGTTTCTTTCTGCAGGCACTCAGCGCTATGAGTTTTCCTCTTAGCACAGCTTTCATTGTGTCCCATAAGTTTGAGTATGTTGTATCTTCATTTTCATTAAATTCTAAAAAGTTTTTAATTTCTTTCTTTATTTCTTCCTTGACCAGGTTATCATTGAGTAGAGCATTGTTCAATTTCCACGTATATGTGGGCATTCTTCCCTTATTGTTATTGAAGACCAGTTTTAGGCCGTGGTGGTCCGATAGCACGCATGGGATTATTTCTATCTTTCTGTACCTGTTGAGGCCCGTTTTTTGACCAATTATATGGTCAATTTTGGAGAAAGTACCATGAGGAGCTGAGAAGAAGGTATATCCTTTTTCTTTAGGATAGAATGTTCTATAAATATCCGTTAAGTCCATTTGGCTCATGACTTCTCTTAGTCTGTCTACATCACTGTTTAATTTCTGTTTCCATGATCTGTCCATTGATGAGAGTGGGGTGTTGAAATCTCCCACTATTATTGTGTGAGGTGCAATGTGTGTTTTGAGCTTTAGTAAGGTTTCTTTTACATATGTAGGTGCCCTTGTATTTGGGGCATAGATATTTAGGATTGAGAGTTCATCTTGGTTGATTTTTCCTTTGATGAATATGAAGTGTCCTTCCTTATCTTTTTTGATGACTTTTAGTTGGAAATTGATTTTATTTGATATTAGAATGGCTACTCCAGCTTGCTTCTTCTGACCATTTGCTTGGAAAGTTGTTTTCCAGCCTTTCACTCTGAGGTAGTGTCTGTCTTTGTCTCTGAGGTGTGTTTCCTGTAGGCAGCAGAATGCAGGGTCCTCGTTGCGTATCCAGTTTGTTAATCTATGTCTTTTTATTGGGGAGTTGAGGCCATTGATATTGAGAGATATTAAGGAATAGTGATTATTGCTTCCCGTTATATTCATATTTGATGTGAGGTTATGTTTGTGTGCTTTCATTCTCTTTGTTTTGTTGCCAAGACGATTAGTTTCTTGCTTCTTCTAGGGTATAGCTTGCCTCCTTATGTTGGGCTTTACCATTTATTATCCTTTGTAGTGCTGGATTTGTAGAAAGATATTGTGTAAATTTGGTTTTGTCATGGAATATCTTGGTTTCTCCATCAATGTTAATTGAGAGTTTTGCTGGATACAGTAACCTGGGCTGGCATTTGTGTTCTCTTAGGGTCTGTATAACATCAGTCCAGGATCTTCTGGCCTTCATAGTTTCTGGCGAGAAGTCTGGTGTGATTCTGATAGGTCTCCCTTTATATGTTACTTGACCTTTTTCCCTTACTGCTTTTAATATTCTTTCTTTATTTTGTGCGTTTGGTGTTTTGACAATTATGTGACGGGAGGTGTTTCTTTTCTGGTCCAATCTATTTGGAGTTCTGTAGGCTTCCTGTATGTCTATGGGTATCTCTTTTTTTAGGTTAGGGAAGTTTTCTTCTATGATTTTGATGAAGATATTTACTGGTCCTTTGAGCTGGGAGTCTTCACTCTCTTCTATACCTATTATCCTTAGGTTTGATCTTCTCATTGAGTCCTGGATTTCCTGTATGTTTTGGACCAGTAGCTTTTTCCGCTTTACATTATCTTTGACAGTTGAGTCAATGATTTCTATGGAATCTTCTGCTCCTGAGATTCTCTCTTCCATCTCTTGTATTCTGTTGGTGAAGCTTGTATCTACAGCTCCTTGTCTCTTCTTTTGGTTTTCTATATCCAGGGTTGTTTCCATGTGTTCTTTCTTGATTGCTTCTATTTCCATTTTTAATTCCTTCAACTGTTTGATTGTGTTTTCCTGGAATTCTTTCAGGGATTTTTGCGATTCCTCTCTGTAGGCTTTTACTTGTTTATTAATGTTTTCCTGTGCTTCCCTAAGTGTGTTCAGGTCTTTCCTGAAGTCCTCCAGCATCATGATCAAATATGATTTTGAAACTAGATCTTGCTTTTCTGGTGTGTTTGGATATTCCATGTTTGTTTTGGTGGGAGAATTGGGCTCCGATGATGGCATGTAGTCTTGGTTTCTGTTGCTTGGGTTCCTGCGCTTGCCTCTCGCCATCAGATTATCTCTAGTGTTACTTTGTTCTGCTATTTCTGACAGTGGCTAGACTGTCCTATAAGCCTGTGTGTCAGGAGTGCTGTAGACCTGTTTTCCTCTCTTTCAGTCAGTTATGGGGACAGAGTGTTCTGCTTTCGGGCGTGTAGTTTTTCCTCTCTACAGGTCTTCAGCTGTTCCTGTGGGCCTGTGTCTTGAGTTCACCAGGCAGCTTTCTTGCAGCAGAAAATTTGGTCTTACCTGTGGTCCCGAGGCTCAGGTTTGCTCGTGGGGTGCTGTCCAGGGGCTCTCTGCAGAGGCAGCAACCAGGAAGACCTGTGCCGCCCCTTCCGGGAGCTTCAGTGCACCAGGGTTCCAGATGGTCTTTGGCTTTTTCCTCTGGCGTCCGAGATGTGTGTGCAGGGAGCAGTCTCTTCTGGTTTCCCAGGCCTGTCTGCCTCTCTGAAGGTTTAGCTCTCCCTCCCACGGGATTTGGGTGCAGAGAACTGTTTATCCGGTCTGTTTCCTTCAGGGTCCGGCGGTGTCTGTGGCAGGGGTCCTGCCGCTCCTGGGCCCTCCCCCACGGGAGCCCAGAGGCCTTATACAGTTTCCTCTTGGGCCAGGGATGTGGGCAGGGGTGAGCAGTGTTGGTGGTCTCTTCTGCTCTGCAGCCTCAGGAGTGCCCACCTGACCAGGCGGTTGGGTCTCTCTCTCACCGGGTCTGGGAGCAGAGAGCTGCTGCGGGCCGGGATCCGCGGGTGTGGGACTTCCGGTAAACACAGAACGTGCCCGGTTCTAGAGAAATTCTGCTTCCGTGTGTCCCAAGCTCACCAGGCAGCTTTCTTGCAGCAGAAAATTTGGTCTTACCTGTGAATCCGAGGCTCAAGTTCGCTCGTGGGGTGCTGCCCAGGGGCTCTCTACAGCGGCAGCAACCAGGAAGACCTGTGCCGCCCCTTCCGGGAGCTTCAGTGCACCAGGGTTCCAGATGGTCTTTGGCTTTTTCCTCTGGCGTCCGAGATGTGTGTGCAGGGAGCAGTCTCTTCTGGTTTCCCAGGCCTGTCTGCCTCTCTGAAGGTTTAGCTCTCCCTCCCACGGGATTTGGGTGCAGAGAACTGTTTATCCGGTCTGTTTCCTTCAGGGTCCGGCGGTGTCTGTCCAAATTCAGTGTTTTCATATAACAATAATTAGAACTCACTTTATGTATGTGTGAATGTTTTTATATACACACATGTATTCATATAGACATATATATGGACAATCCTGTTTCAATGATATACCAATGAAGGCCAGGGAAAGTTAGAAAACTGTCAAAACATACAGCATAATAACACTGAGTGACCCTCACACTATTTACACTACATGTCTTCACTGAAAACTCTTAAGCTCATGCATTAGCATTAGCAGAATGCATAGAGGAATGTCATGAAGATTTTCTCAGTGACACATAGAAAGAAACTCACTGCTGGGCTTATGATATATAAAATCCCCCTTCCCACTTAGATGGTGCAACAGGGATTTGCACGTGAGTTCTCTGTATTTCTTCCGTCTTGGAATTAGGGAGCACCTCCTCCCTCCCTCCACATTCCTATCTAGGTACCAGACAGATCATTAAACATCCTGTCCATCATGGACATGCAAAAATTGCATCCTACCAGCCTAAATCACCTGACCAACCAAGGCTGTACAGCAAACAGAGGACTATTAATGGCTCAAATTTCATCACAAGAGAAGGTGTCAGCATGTCAGACTACTAGAAACCCATGTCGTGATGCCTATTGTCTTGGGGGCACAGCAGAACTTCAGCCTCAAGATACTAGGTCCTGCCATCAAGCCCTTGTACCATTGGCTCCTGGCTGTAGATTCTTCCTCTCTCTGTTCTCCTCTCAAGTACAGGAAGGCCCGTCTTTCATCACCCCAGGAAATGCGAGTGCTGACTGGCTAAGAGGCTGCATGCCACTTTACCCAGTAGCCCTGATTTATACATCCAGGTTTCAGAGATAGCCTTCCTTTGCTCTTTTCAAACCTGGCAGCATTTCATAAAATGAAATGATCAGACAAAGACCTTACAACTACAAAAATGACAAGCAATCCCGAACATGTAGTTCTGCTCTTACTTCTGCAGCTTAATTTTCTCTGTGGAAATTTGATGTCAGGGGTGATGGGCCTTCACCAAGATGAAAGTGTGGCTGAGTCCAAAACAGCTCTGTTAAGCAAGCCTGTCTCCATGTGTTTCTCATAGTATGTGCATTCTTACAGCCTGTATATTTGCAGACACACAAGGACATGAGGAGGATACAGGAAGACAGAAGGAGGCAGTGCATAGCATCCCTGGTGTGTGGCATCCTGGTAGCATCCCTGTGCTGCCTGGTCACCTCATTGCTCCAAATGCTGTGAATGTGAGGACAATTAAGACCCTTTCCTGAGGACCTCATCATACCTTTCTCCAAACCAGCTGTTTGCCAGCATTTTCAGCAGAAAATGTTGTCTCTCCTTGACACAACCTGTGTTACCTTTTCCCTCAATAGCTCTGGATGGCCACGGGTGGTGACTTCCTATGAGAAGTCTAAGATCAGAAGGCAGGGAATGTTCTTCTTTGAGGGACGGCCTCTCTGTTATCACTCTCACATCTCTAATACTCTTCTGCCTTGTTCCAAATCATCATGGGGACAAATTTAAATCCTCTCCAAAAGACCACACGTCTTAAAACACAGGAGAAAAGAACTGACAAACTCCCTACCTCCTGAGTCTTCAGCCTCAGTGGAATCCTTCCTCTGTATCTTAAACAGGAGAGTGACTACTGGTTTGTCTAATCTTGATAGCATGCTAGGTAGGATGGCCCTGTTGAGTGGGAGCTTTGGTTCTGCTGTGCACCTCGTTCTCTGCTGTATATACCAATGGCTAAGCTGTTGCCCTTGAGCTCTGCAAAGCTCTTGCATTTATTATCCAGTCATGCATTTGTTCTGCATGAAGTATCAAAAAAGGTTGCGGGATTGGGGATTTAGCTCAGTGGTAGAGCGCTTGCCTAGGAAGCGCAAGGCCCTGGGTTCGGTCCCCAGCTCCGAAAAAAAGAACCAAAAAAAAAAAAAAAAAAGAAAGAAAGAAAGAAAGAAAGAAAAACACAGAGAGTAAGAGGTAGTCAGGAAGAGGGATAGAGAAGTAGAAGGGAGGGACATTCAGTTTGAAGGAGGTGTTTTGAGAGAGGGACATTGCTCTAAAATGTTGATCTAAGAGGAAGGTCAGCTGGGTGCTTTCCTTGCCTGTCTGAGCTAATGGTTCTCACCCTAGCATCCGGTTCCTGAGTCTTCACTGGTAAAATTGTGTGATTGGGATTTTGTTTAAAAGGAAAAAAATGCAAAACAAGCAAACAAATAAACAAATGGAAGCAAGTTTTCCATGCAGGGAGACACCTGAAATACTCAAAAGGTAGGGTGAATAAACCCTGCTCCATCACACCACACTTTCCAGATCAGAAGATGGGGCAATATCCACCCACTAATCCAAGTCCTAGCCTCCTCGGGTCATCTTCCCAGGTCAAATTCACCAGTACCAGCTGAGAAGTGTACTTTCCTTAGGTGTCAGAATCTCACCCAAGGGTTCCTTCTTAAACACCAGTGTTTCCATTGCTTTAGATCCTTGTCTTGTTATCCTTTGAAATTAGAATCAGTGGCTGCTGGGGCATTAACTACTCCCAGGATACTTTACTGTACACAGTACCATTTCAGTTCATTTTCTTAGTCAGCAAGCCCCTGTACTAAATTCCCCCTCTTAAAATCACTGCCATGGCTTCTGTCTCATGCCTGGACTCTGACCTGTAAGTCAAACCTGAGAGCTTTAGTGCAAAAGTAGTCAATGGCTTTGTGTCATAAAAGGAAAACAGTGAGCTTTCCCATCCATGGGGGAGACATGAGATGGGGTCATGGAAATTGGGGAGGATCTAGCAGCCCAGAGAGGACCTGGGCAGAGGACCAGAAACAGGAAGCACTTCCAGATCTTTCCTGCTTACTGTCCTCCCTCCCCTTTCCTTCCCAACTTTTGATCTACTCCATGAATAGGTGGGTTGAAAGGAATACTGGGAGTTAATGCCAGTTGAAAGGACCATTTTGAAGCTTAGAGACTGCCTGGAAGCCAAGTCGTTTGTTAATTTTTAGGCTTCTAGGAACCGATAATAACAGCTGAATGAGGTTTCGACGAGAAAATGAGTTTGTAGTCGGCCAAGTCTTCAAAGTATCCACTGACCAGGAATTCCTAGAAGTCTCAGAACTTTTCTGCTAATTAATTTTTTTTCTCATTTATTTCTTCAAAGCAAAAGATAACACAACTACAAAGATATTTATTACCACTGGATCATGTCATGTGAGAACTTTATTTCTGCTATGGGAGATAAAAGACTGAACCCCCAGTGAACGTGATTGTCGGGGGGGGGGGTGGTAATGGGGGGAGGATGGGGAGGGGAACACCCATAGAGAAGGGGAGGGAGAGGGGTTAGGGGGATGTTGGCCCGGAAACCGGGAAGGGGAATAACAATCGAAATGTAAATAAGAAATACTCAAGTTAATAAAGATGGGAAAAAAAGAAAAAGAAAAAGAGAGATTAAAAAAAGTTTCTTTGTCCTTCCCCAGACTGTCACAGCTCATGACACCCCATGTCACACATCTCACAGTGTGCATTTTAGAATTTATTCCAACATGCTGTCTATTGTGGCCGTGTCTTCTTGTGCTGCATCTTGCTTTAGTAAGTGATGTCTTTGACCTAGGTTATACTCCCCACACTTTACTGCCCTCTGGTTGTGTATTGAAAAGTGTGGGAAAGCTGCTCTTGGTGAACTGGGATTAGAGGAAGCCGAAGAGAAGGGAGAAATGGGGGATAGAATGTCAAGGGCCTTGGATAGAGGTACAGCCTGCCCAGGGTGGACGACATGGCTTACTCCTCCTCATCTTATACTGGTGCTTATGAAATCATGGCAGACACTCTGGCTTGCTACTCCTAAACAAAACAGGAAAAGATGTGTAGGAACCAAAGCTTAACCTAATGGCAAAAGCAACATCAAGAGCTAGCACTATTCCTATAACTGAATTAGCAATTAAGGTGCATTCCATTCTTCCTCCACTTCCTTCAAAAGTATGCTTTCATTTCCTTTAAGTTAATAAAGAACTTTGATGCAAGCAGACATTTCTTAACTTCTCTGAAGCCCATGTCCTTGTTGGGGGCAATAACAGCCAGCATCCAACCAGACATAGCCATTGTTCCTTGGTGCCAAACATTGTCCCAAGGATTTCACATACATTATCTCTGATTTAAGCCTCTCAAGATCACAGTGGTCTGGGTATTATCCACATTACGCAAAGGAGGAAATAGTTGAGGGTAGAAGTTAAAGAGCCCTCCAAGGGTTCTTAGCTGCCAACAAGCACATCCAGCATCTAGGCCCGCTGTGACAGATTCTGTTGCCCACTCTCAGAAAAAAAAATATGTATATATATATATATATATCTTTCTGGTTGCATAATTATAGAACAATGCAACCAATTCATCATTGCAAATAATTCAATCTTGAATTTCACTTTGGAAAAAGAAAGCTGCGACAACTATGAACTGTCTTGTTTATGTGTTGCAAATCACTACAGAAATTCAACACACACAACTGTGCTCCGGATGCTGGGGAGGAAAAGATTAGTAGATTCCCTCAGAAGCTTCCACCTCACAACGCAATGGTGCATGGACTAAAGGCTGTGTCATCATCCGCTGATCAGCTGATAATATTGAGTTTCCATTCATGATAAAAAGCAGCTGCTCAAGATAATTCAGAAGGTGAATAGACTTACACAGGCCATAAAATGAGTCTGCTTGATGCCAGAGCCCAGGCTACAAGTATAACAGTGAGCAAGGTAGAGATTTCCACAGCACAAACTTGCTTCGCCATATACTAGTGATGCCTGTGTGTGTTGGTGATTTCTCAAAATGGTTGTAAAACACCTTTCAAAATATGTAGTATGTTCATATATAGTCTTCCTATTGCCTTTTCCTTCCTTCCTGTCTGGAAACAAAACAAAACACTATCTCAAAGTCATACATGTGGAGAGTTAGGCAACCTGGGGTCGAAAAGAGAGATTTGGTGGTGCAGGGTGGGCTGTGAGACCCTTGAGTGGTGAGGGGCTATCTATGCACATGTGTAAGAAACCAGAACTGGGGTGAGGTAACATTGTCTGAATAGAAAACAGAGAAACAGGCAGATAGACTGAGAAAGGAGATGAAATGTGTTGACTCTGATTTAGCAAAATTACACCTAGAAATATATTTGAAGGAGGTAAATCAGGAAAAGGGGAGCTATGAAGGCACATTGCCTGCGTGCACATCTGCCTTTCAGATCCTCATTTTATAGCAACATTTGGAAACAACTCAAATGACCAAGCAAAAGACGCATAGCTACAGAATTGAAAAGTTTCAGAGTTAGCATTACGAATTTCTTTTCTTTATGTCCCTATCAGTAAGTGTAACAACAATCCCACAGTGGTTAGGACCGAGAGAGATTTAGACTGTACAGACAGAGCTCCCTTCAGAAAATTAAGGAAAAGACAAGCCAACAAACAAGTGAGCCAAATATCTAAGTTGTTGGTTTTTTTTTTTAACAAGGGAGAAAACAAATATGTATTCATGAAGAAATGCAAATCAAGCCTCACAGGTGTACTGCTTCACAAACACTAGATGGGCAATGGTTTTACAAGCCCAGTAATAACAGTCACTAAAAATGTTTGGATCAGTTCTCACATGCTGCTCATGAGAAAACAGTTTATCTAAGTTAACTTTAAAAACAGCTGGGCTTAATTCTGTTTTTAAAAAAGGAAAGAAAGAAAGGAAGAAAGGAAGAAAGAAAGAAAGGAAGGAAGGAAGGAAGAAAGGAAGGAAGGAAGGAAGGAAGGAAGAAAGAAAGGAAAGAAGGAAGGAAGGAAGAAAGGAAGGAAGGAAGGAAGAAAGGAAGGAAGGAAGGAAGGAAGGAAGGAAGCAGTGGAAGAGTATTCATACAGCAAGGTGGCTTGCAGGTACTGTGCATAGGAGATTCATAGCTGTGGGTACTGGGTTGAGTAATTTCCCAACATTTCCTCCTCCAGAGTCTGAGAATAGCCAATTGTCAAGACAATCAGTGAAGAGACATTAACAGAGGACCCTAACTCAGTCTGACTGGTGTCCCTATAAGGAGAGAAAAGACGTGGGGACACACATGCAGAATCCTGTGTGGCAATAGAGGCAGTCGACAGGTTGTGGCCTGAGTGTCTGCAGGCCAAGACCACCAAAGACTCTTGGCGAAGCTAGGAACTAAGAGAAAGGCCTGGAAGGACTTAGCTCTACAGCCCCTCCACCAGAGAGAGGTTGGCCTCGCCCAAACTTTAATTTCAGGTTGCTTTTGATCACGGTGGCAAAATACTTGAGATAATTAACTTCCTAAAAGGAAAGGTTTCTTGTGCCTCATAGCATCAGGGAGTCCAGGGTTTCTGTCAGTGTCCCATCAGCCCAGTACAGGGCCCATGGTGAGGCAGAATGTTATGGTAGGGACACATATTAGACCTAAGCTGCTCACCTTATAGTAACCAGGCAGCATGGCAGACAGACATGAAGAGGCTGAGGTCCCAATAGCCTCACCAGCTCCCAGGACCACAATGGACTGGGCTTTCAGCCCAGGGCTTTGTTGACATTTTCTGTCCAAGCTACATCACTTCTAGAAACACAATGAATCTAATACTGCTGTTTGAACACACACACACACACACACACACACACACACACACACACACACACAACACACACCCTGCAGTAATTTGTTTATGAAAATATCAAACTGCTCCTAATGGATGTAAAATAGAAGTAGCAAAATATCCATGCTCTAGAAAACACTTAACCTGTGTGATAGTCTTGTGGAGGAAAACTATACAGCTCTGATAACAAAATAACCATTAGTAGAGAGGACACCTGCTGACTCTCATTCTGTCAGCATCATACACAAGGCCACTCCTACTTCCCTCTAATCTCTACAAAAACTCAAAGGAGGCATGCTAGCTTGTAGACAACCATATTAGACAGAATAAAACAGCCTGAGCTACCAGCTGCAGTTTTCAGTCTCTTGGTTCTACAGCTCAGCACAAAACATGTCCTCTCCAAAGTACGAAAGATAAGAAAGTAAGAAACTCTTGATACTGAACGAATGATACTCTTTGGGAGTCTGTGATGAGGAACTTGACTTTTCCATTGTTCTAGCCTCAGTTTATCTAATTAATCCATATCTATCCCTGGTCTCCAAAACATACAATCAGTATAACTGCCTGCTACTTGTCTGGTTGATGAGGGAGGGAATGGGATGCAGGGAGGTGGCCATCATCTGATATATACTGCCTGCTCATGTTGACGAGTCTTGTGTTTAGTAGTAGGATTGTCTCCCAGAGCCTGCTTGCCAGGGAGCAGACAGCCAGCAATGGACAGTGGATGCTTCCTTGTTTTCCCTTCCTGAGGAAATTCCACACAGCCAGTTCTGCTCAGACAGAGTGACTGAGCTTGTAAGCTGCGTGCACAGTAGCGCTCAGGCCAACAATCCAAGTGCGGATGGCGTGTGTACTCTGCCTCAACTGTTTCTCTAGCAACTGGGTGGAATTGGCTGCACCCAGGCTGCTGAGGCTCAAAGGCTGTGAGGAAGAGGCCAGCAAACAGATTAATATGATTCAATAATTGTATTTCTGCTCAAGCATCTAAGTTTAGTGCTTGTATGTGCATTTAAGACAGTGTTCATTGGTGGCTCCTGCTACAGAGACTGACAGAATCAAGTAGGCACTGCAGCAGAAAACCTCTTTCCCTCCCTCACATGGGCCTAGCAAAATTATTACTTGATTTAATAGCTCACTAACCTATACTTCTCACCCCTTTCAGACAAAAACAAAACAAAACAAACAAATAAAAACAAACAAACAAGTTTAATGGCTTAGAATCTACCAAAGTTCCATCTCGTACTCCACACCCAGACAGACTGAGAACAGCAAGCTAGATTAGCCTGGGTCTCACAGCCTGTCTTGTTGTGAGTATCATCCTAGACTCAGGACAATAGAAAAACCCTGAGATCAGCAAGACCTGTAGATAAAATCTCAAAACAACTATAGATCCCAGGGTTCTTTTGGAAGGAAGCCTCCTTGCAAGGGGACCCATGAAGGAGAGAAGCGCTTCCCCCTATGTGCAGTTCCAGGTGGGGCTCAGCCTGGTGAGGCTTGAAGCAAAGCTTTAACATACCTAATATGGCTCATCTGGGCTTTGGGGTATAGGGAAAACATGGAACTGGCCATAGATTCTGACTCTGTCATCATCCAGAGACAAGGACCCCGGCAGTGTCCTGCGTCACTGCTCAGAATCTCCTGACCTAGTGATGCCAGTGCCGGTTCTGGCACACTTTTATGAGCATGGGGCCACAGGTCAGCCTAGGGAAGCAGAGTTGGCTCTTCCTGTCACATCTCTTCATCATTAACCAGCTGGGGCCAGCACTGAGTTAACAGCACTGTCTTGAAGTAATTAAAGCTTTCTGACTGCAACCTGCCTTTATTATTTATGATGTCCCTCTGGCCTCTAAGACTGGCCTCTCTTCTTCGTTAACATAACCTTCCTCCTTGGGCCGTCATGAACATACCGTACTATTTCAGGCACCATAAAAGAATAAAACATCAGGACCTTGTTTCCTTGGAGACCTCCTGAGATAACTAGAGTATAGCACTAGCCACGTGCATTTAACATTAATATAGCAGTGGATGGCAACCACAGTCTTTGCTGGGGTACTTCAGATTTTATCGCAGGTGATTTCTAATTTGGGGGGTTTCCCAAATGAGCTTCTTTTCTTTTCTTATTACCTTCTACATGGATCCTCTGGGTTATCCCACAATTATGACCAGAGCATAGTGGGTTAAGTCCTGTGTTACTGCTGACATTTAGCCATCTTTCACAATGGAAAGTTTAGCAATAAAAAAAGTAACCTGACAGATCTAGACCAAGGAGAAAGAAAGTAAAGGGATCCTATAAACTTGCTCAAGATGACCTTTTTCTTTGAGATCCACAAAGCCAGAACATCTTTGGTGATATCCACTTGGTTAGGTCCGGGTAAACGATGTTATTATTTGGGTTCCCTCTCCTCCCTACTAGGGCAGGCGCTAAACAAATAGTTACCTACTAATACTTGTAATAAAAGTCACTGATGGCAAGAGTCATGTCATTATCTCCACACGCAGACAGACTGACAACAGCAGGCTGGGTTTGCTTAAGTCTCACAGCCTATCTCCTTGTGGGCACCATCCCCTCTGGGGAAGCTCTCGTCCCCACCTAAGCTAATGGTATTAATCATTAGCCAACTTGGAAAGGTTAATGGGCCGTTTGAGTGAGAGGAATGTTTTTATGAAGTCCTTGTTCCTGGGCATCAGAACACAACAGTGGGAGAGAGCCTCAAGTGTAACATCACCACTAATGAGCTGCTCCACCCACCTCATTCCACACCGTAGGATGTTTGGCCCAGCGAAACACCTCACCAGCACCTCATGAGCAGGCTAGTCAATAGGAACCAGGCATAGTTCTAGACCCAGCTTCCTAATCCTTCCCTAGGACACTCTCAAAGAGTGTCTTAAATTTTATAAACTGCATTTAAACTCTCTTCTATCCTTCAATAGTCAGGATAAGCAAGCCAGACAATTATCAGGGTCACGAAGATGACATGAATTATGCCCTGCTTAAGGACCTATCCCTTAGAAAAGAATTGATACTCCATCACTTGGTTTTGTCCTCCCAAAAAGTGACATCAACTCAACCAGACACTGTTGTAAAGCACCTTGGTTATGTCAGATGCTTTTTTTTTTTTAAGTGAAGACACAGTTGTCACTTACATTGATGTGGTGAAATGTGTTCATCTATCTCTCTCCATGCTCTTGGGAGTTCTTTTGTCAAACAACTTCTGGGGATGAAAGAAACAGAGACTGAGGATGTTTGCAATCAAGAGTGCCTTCGGAGTGGAAATGTTGGTTCAAGATTGCAATCCTATTTGCATTTGGGAGACAAGACAAGAGTCACTAGAATCATAGTCCAAGGACTCCTTGTTTCACATCCCCCCAGAAAGGTATCTCTGAGGACACCTTTGAAGTCATAAGTCAGGTTCACTGGACTTGAGGAGGTTGGAGAGTCATGTCCAGAGAAATGACTGGAGGAAGAGGTGAGACACAGAGGCTATGAATTCACTCTGGAGGCAAAAGACTGTGGTAAATCAATGAGTGGCCATCAGTGGGGGTAGGGTGGGGGGAATGGGCTGGATAGGTTTAGATGCTGGAAGGTTGATGGAGAGAACTTGAGAAGAGTTAGAGAATAAGGATCCACACTGCCTGGGAATGAGGCTACTGACTCTCAAAGACAATGGTGGCACTATTGAATGCCGATCAAAGAAGCTTTCAGAAAAATACTTGACCCAAAGCAGAGGATAAGGGTGTGTGTGTGTGTGTGTGTGTGTGTGTGTGTGTGTGTGTGTGTGTGTGTGTGTGTGTACATGTGCATGCACCTGCATGTACACAGTTACATCTTCTTGGTCTGAGCATACACCTGTTCAGCAGCTACTCCTGCCTTTTGTTTTGACATAGACTGTGCTACTGTGTCTTCCCCACGTCCATGTAGGCGCACAATATTTAATCAACTTGGCACTTATTTATTAGACGTCTCTTATGCCAGGTGTCAGGAAGATCACTGTAAACTGGACGGACAAGCTAGACACACACACACACACACACACACACACACACACACACACAGAGATATTAGCCACTTCCTTGAGGTTATACTAAGTCTTTTGAACAACAGAATATTGGAAAAGACTGAGGTTGGAGAAGGGTTACTTCGGATGGAGAGGTCAGAAGACCTCTCTAAAGACATGGCAAGAAGGCGATATTGGATTGAGAAAGAACTACCATATACACCCAAAGAAGCAAGCAAGAGTGTTCTGGTGCCAGGACCACAGGAAAGGACACAATAGCAAATGGTTCAAGATACTGAAAGCAGAAAATACTGGCAATGAGGTAGGAACCTATTCTGAGAAAAGAAAGAGCAGGCTTCTTTATGGCTCTTTTTCCTAAGTCCCCAAGGAGCCATGCAGGCGTCAACAGGCATGATTCTTACATTTTTAATGTTAACTTTAAAGGTGTCTTGCCCTGCCAACCTGTGTTGTTAGGAAGAAGAGGAGCAGCAGTGAATTCTGTGACTTGAACCAGAGTGATGGGAACTGAGAAGGAAATTGGTGAGAGATCCTTCTTGGCCACACAGACTCACTGGTGAGTAATCCGAGAGAGAGAGAGAGAGAGAGAGAGAGAGAGAGAGAGAGAGAGAGAGAGAGAGAGAGAGGAAGAAGAAGAAGAAGAAGAAGAAGAAGAAGAAGAAGAAGAAGAAGAAGAAGAAGAAGAAGAAGAAGAAGAAGAAGAAGAAGAAGGATGAAGAGGAAGAGGAGGAGGAGGAAGAGGAGGAGGAGGAGGAGGAAGAGGAGGAGGAGGAGGCAGAGGAGGAGGAGGAGGAGAGGAGATGGGGGTAGGAGAGATTATAGCTAAGAATCCAAAAAGAACCACTGAAAATAAATGTTTTATCTGAGTTGTGAGATTGTCTCATATAAAATGAGGATGTTTAAACTCACATAAAATGAAGAGTCACAGATATCTTACATTCTTCCTCAGTTTCCTGCAAAACAGCCATGCTAAAGGGCAGAACACTCACTCCAGTGAGAACCGAGATATTGCCTGACACCAACCATCCCCTCCTGTGATCAAAGGACCACATTTCCTTAATTTTCCAAATGACAGTGGCATTTAAGTCCAGTCATATGACTTGAGAAATAACTCCCTACTTCTCTTCAATGTTCATTTTAGAGAATCCCTGACTTGTCAGAAGGCTGTCCACCCCGCTGTCCTAAGAGAAGTTTCTTGCCCCTCCAGCTACCGAACTCCCGGGGCTGCTTGATGCTGCATGGCTCCACTAAAGCCCTGGGGAAGATTCCAAATTGGCTTTCCTGGCCATTCTGCCTGCCCACACATGCTGTCCAAGTACAGACACAGCTCTGCCTTTAATTTCCCTGAGTACAGCAAGGAATGGGTTGTAAAAGAAAATTTTACTGACGGCTGGGACTTGACAATATTACAATTCAGAGAAGCACTTCTGTGCTTGTTAGCATGGCTCTTCTATGAGTCCAAAAGCTGAATTTTCACCTTCGGAGCTTGCACTCACCTAATCCTATGGGGCCAACTCAGCCTCCTTCCCTTCAGGTCTCTAGCCTGTGTTTCACCTCTGACTCCAGGGATAGGTGCCAGACCTGCTTATCTCCAACCCCAGATGACGGAGATAGAAGCACCTCTGACCAGAGCACAGTGCCAACTTACAAAGAACAACACTGAACACTGAGCACAAGGCTCATGAGTGCATTTCCACTTGCTGGTCTTCATAACCTCTTAGTGAGGGTCTGACCCAGACTGCATTAGGCCAAACAGTATCCACTAGCCTATCCTAAGTTGTCATCTAGTGTAGGGAAAGGGTGTGATTACTGGGTTCACTCAGGCCTTGTAAAGTCTGAGAATAAGTAAACCAAGCATACATGTAATTATATGTATATAGAACATGCATATATACACCCATGCTACTGCAGAGAAAAATTGCTAAAAGCTAAATCTCCATTTTAAGGCTCACCCAGGAGAGCATCTTGTTAAGACTGGGTAGAACTCACAGTTCTGCATGCAATATCCAGTCACATTAAGAACCACAACAACCACAAAACCCACAGCTCTGGAGAAATCTAAAATGCTTCTGTCAAACATTCCCCAAACAAAGGAAGCACAGACAACAGGAAGCTCACCTCCCTGTCTCTAGCAAGGGCTGGCCATGTCACAGAGCAGTCCTCAGTCTTAGACAGGATTTTCCCACTGTGCTCATTCACAGTGGGACAAGCGGAGTGCTGAGTATTTTGGGAATTCCTCTTCTAGAAGAGCTACAGAGCCAGGAGCACATTCTTTTAGAATAGCTTCAGTGGTTATAAATCTTTATAGTGTATGTGAACCTTAAAATCAACCAAAGAGCATTTTAAGGCAGATTTGGCGACTTCAAAAGCTCCCGTGTGGGACATTACATTGGTATATTGGGGTGCAACTACTGGCCTGAGCAGGTCACAGACTCCTGAAGGCCATGCAGTCTACTTTTTTCTTTCTTTCTTTCTTCCTTTCTTTCTTTCTTTCTTTCTTTCTCTCTCTCTCTCTCTCTCTCTCTCTCTCTCTCTCTCTCTTTCTTTCTTCCCTTCCTTCCTTCCTTCCCTCCTTCCCTCCTTCCTTCTTTCTAAAAATGTTTTTCTTTCTTTTTCCTTGTGGTATTGACAGCAGGCCCTGGAGTCTTGAGGGTGCTTGTCATCTGCTCTCACTGACCAAGTCCCCAGACTTTCCTTTTCTCCCTGCCAGGCTACAGTATTCTGTGGAAACATTCCTAGCGACGCTCACAAGTACACAAAGCCTGAAATGGGTAACAGGGAATAGGTCTACACATGTGTGGGGAGGTGACACATGGGGAAAGAAAGCTTCACAAAACACTTCAAGGGCCTGTGAGGGAGCTCAGCAGGGAGAGACACCCAACACGCAAACTGAGGATCTGACTTCTAGCCTAAGTAGCCATGGAAAAGGGATAGGACCCCTGGATGTTCTTCTGATCTCCACACATGTGTCATAGCCTTAGTAATAAATAAAGCATTCTAAAGAGCTTTGAGCAAACATGTCACAATAAAGGACAATTCAAAGGCCACAGCATACATTTAGGCACATGTTTGGATATTTTACTGAGGTGCCCTTATTTTTGATGTTTTCAAGTACAGCAACACAATCTGAATTTCACTCCCGGGAAGTTTGTAAGCAAGGAACAAAAGACACATTACTTTAGCCTGCATTTTTTGACCCCTTCCTGCCTCATAATATGCTTTTTGTTATGATCTCAAACTCTCTTTGAGCAAAACCTCTTGGCTGTCATGCACTGTAGTTCCTAAGGAAATACCGTATTACTTCTAAAAAATACATGTTTTTCCCTGGCATATTGCATGCATTAATCTTTGATCACATTTCTGGCTCCATCCGTGCTTTATTAAGCCTGGAAATCTCTACCTAAAGCTGAGCCCACTGTTCAATGATGTCATTGCAGTCACCAAACAGTATCCTACCACTAAGTTTGCTTGTCCTGGCCAGAAAGGGAAAATGAAGGCAGTGTAAGAATGATCAGTCCCACTGGAATTCCACCAAGGCCCCAGCACGGCTTGAATAAAGAGTGCCTTGGGGCTTTGGGAAGCTGGTTTTACTAGTCGGGCCTCTAGTTTATATTGCTCCTAAAATCCTGAAATGCCAGTTGCAACTCTAGATTTTTCTCATGCACAGTGGAAAGTGGAACCAAAGTCCTTTTCCCAGGAAAAGTCAGAAGAGGGAAAGACGTAGGAAATTTCAATTGTGGTGTACTGGCTTGGCCTGGGGTTCTCGTCTTTCATCAAAATAGCTCCTTCTGTGTTTAAAGTACACATCTTGGAAAATAAGAAAGAAACCTTCAGGTCACTGGGGTAGTTTATGTCTATGGGGTGAAAGGAGCCAAGTTACCACTAGACTTCATACCTAGACTCTCCTGAATCAAAAAGCAAGAGAGGTCAAGAGAGCTTTAGTCACGTCAAAATCTCACCTAGACTACTGTTTTATGCTTTTCTTTGACTTGCCCTATAAATATTTTACTGCAACTTTCAAAGTTTATAGGGTCCTTAAGTCTTGTAAAAGGGTGAGGGACTGGGAACCAAGGACTGATACCTACCACAGGGATCTTGATTTTCTTTTGAAAGATTCCATTGAAGAGAATTTATTCTACCCAGGATTCTTTGAAAGGTGACTGGGTTTCCTTTCCTAGTCAAAGTTGTGGCCCTGAAGAAGGATAAAGAAAAGCAGCTTTTATTTTAGCGGACTCTAATTATTTGAGACCTCTCTCTGCACCATGACAACTCACTGATTTTTGGACCCAAACCTGCAGATCCCAGAGAGCAGGCATTTGAGAAATCAAGGGTGTATGGTAACTTGTCGCTTCATCCCAGGGAAACCCC
The DNA here is from genome assembly GCF_021556685.1 of Rattus norvegicus. Taxonomy (NCBI): domain Eukaryota; kingdom Metazoa; phylum Chordata; class Mammalia; order Rodentia; family Muridae; genus Rattus; species Rattus norvegicus. Next base: position 60,202,787 of record NC_141550.1, read on the forward strand.
CAAAGCCCTGTATCCCTATGCACTGGCATCCAGCCCAAATTCCCCAACATAGAGAGAACTCTCTCCTCTTCCTGCCTCTAATCTCTTCCCTTAGCATTCTGGAACAACAGAAAAGCCACTAGACTTCAGAGAAAGTGCCTCTGAAGGGCTTTTCTCCAGGCTTAGAGTTTTAACTGACTGAGGAATGAGCTGCTTCTGGTTTCAACAATTTGATTTTGTTGGCTCCCGAATTAATTATCCTGATCTCTAAATCCTGGAAAATTACTTAGCATAATCTAAGTAAACTTAATACATCTGTATGCTTAAATACTTTTGATCTAATAGTTGAGTCTTGCATGTAATTCTATGTTGTATGCAGTAACACATGCATGCGGTTCCTGAAGATGCTAGAAGACAGTGCCAGATTCCCTGCAACTAGGATTACAGATGTTTGTGAGTTGCCATGTGGGTGCTGGGAATCAAAACCAGATCCTCTGGAAGAGCAGCCAGTGCTCTCAACGTCTATGCTATCTCTTTGGTCCTGTGTGTGTGTGTGTGTGTGTGTGTGTGTGTGTGTGTGTGTGTGCGCACGCGCACGCGCGTGCATTTTTCTTCAATTGATTTGATAGACTGAAATTTGACTCCAGAGATAGTGACTTAATGCTTGTGTTATAGACATGCATACATACATTATGTAAAGGGAATAAAAGAGATAGAGTCCCACGGCTTCTAGAATATTCCCAAACATCTCAGAAGCACAGCCACGACTATGTCACACCTACAGTACAGATGTGCCTTAAACACCATTGAGGCATCAGCCAATATTTAAGTGTAGAGACTTTAGAGAAAGTCTCTTTGTGTCAGAGAGACTTACCAATCCCAAAGCCTAGCTACAGAGGAGCTTCCTTTCAACATAAAAACTCCAGCATGGGTCATTTAGAGGTAATTTTGCACACTGGAAAATAATGTTCCTCTGAATGAAGGATTTGTCCTAGAATGTCATTTTAAAAGCTAAGTCATTTGCTGGGATTGGGGTCCCAGTTATTTGACTTAAAACTCTGCCAGCTTCTTAGTACCCTCAGTCCAGGCTGAAAAACTCTGGCGTTGTTTTGGTGGGGGAAATGGGATTACCCACCTAAGTATGGTGATTCTGATAGCTCCCTGCCCATTGAAGGAAATGCCACTCTCCTTCTTTGCTGTATTAAGATCTGAGCTTTAAACCAATGCCCATTTAATGCATTTTCATGGGTTTTGCCGCAATGCTCAGCAGTAAGTGGGAAACGCACAACAGTATGGAGATGCCCAAACAGGTTCTTTTAAAGCCCATGACTGTTTCTTGGGGGGAATTGTCTGTCTGCTTTCGGTGCTGCCTTATATTAGTTTGCTGTTTGTGATCCTAGATGTTTAATTCCAAGTCTTCCACACGCTGTTCAGGCACTCTGCTGTTCAGCACATCCCTAGTCAAAATCCCCCATTTCTATTACAACTCAGCAGTATCTTATCTTTGCGTACTCTATCATAGGAATTTTGTTGTATTTTAAAAACACAGGGCCTGTGTTTGACTTCCTTGTTTCAGAGTGGAGAGAGTAGACTTTTATTGCTAGAGATAAGAACCAGAGCCCCCGGGCATGCTGGACAAGTATTCTATCACTGACCTGTAACTCACCCTGGAAAGGACCTTCCCATGTCTTTTGAGGCTGCTCTCTATGCTCTGTTCTTTAGCCAATTATTTGTGGATCCATCTGCTTTTGGACTGAGTAACTAATTTGTGAATGTCTTCATATTTTTCTGCTTCAAACAACAAAAGTATACCCCACATATCTGGCAGGAACAGTCCGGCATTCAGCTAGATCTGAGAGGAAGAGCTGGGTGTGTCAGAGAAACACACTGATTTTCAGCAGTGGTCCATTTGAAAACAATCCTGGTTTCATCTGCCATCCTCTGCCTGGCCTGGCCGCTTTCTCATCCCCATTTTTCTTTCAGGACCCACTGAAGGAGAAGTGTTGATTTAAGGCTTCAAGCTCTCACACAATCAGTCATGAAAATAAGATTATCTCTTGGGAACAAACCACTTTCTGCCATAGCGGAGGGAAGTCAAGGACAGGGGCTGGATCTGTCCCTTCCGTGCTCCTTAACAAGGTAACTTCACTGTTTATCAAAGCACAGGGCCAAGTGGCAAGCCAAGCACAGAACACAAAACAGATCTCAGTTTGCGCAGACGTAAAATAGTTTCCATGTTTCTACGTTTCGAATATGTTCAGGAGTTTTGTAAAGAGAAAGACTGCTATGGTGGATGTACCCTTAAATCTCAGCACTCAGAAGAAGGAAGGGAGATAGCCCAGGTTCAAGGCTAGCCTGAGCTAAAGAGGAAGACCCTGTCTCAAGAAAACAAGAAAAAGGGAGAAGAGATGATGACTTCAGATTCTGCCTCTTGGGCATCTTACAGCTCCAACAAAAAAAGATCAGGCAGCATTAGCACGCCTTTGAAGAAGGATCCATTATTATTTTTAGTTATTTCTCAATAATCACACAACTGGCCTCATCGCACAATGGCTTTATAGTAATGAATTTTCAAAAGAAAGCGAGCATTTCCTTTGAGGCAGTGTTCTCTGGTGAGTCTGACATGCCCCAGTTTGAGGGCTTTTATCTCCAAATAGGGAGAAGATTTCTCTTTTATCTTGCTGTCTTCCTTGCTGAAAATTTTTCTGGCACACGAAGGAAAGCCTACAAAACCCACTCCAACCTTACCCAAGACATCAGGAGTCCGTTGTGAGCCAGATAAAATCTGCTCCTACAGTTATCTTGCTCTCTGATACATACTCAAGAAATTCTCCTTCCCCAGGACAAGATTACTGGGTAAGGACCCAAGCTGTTCATGGAAATGGGTTTCACCCTAAGAACCATGAATGAGTTGAAATGACAAGGACCTTCTCTACTCAAAAGCCTTTAGCTTCATTACACAAAGGCCTGCATTTCGGTAAACAAAGCCTTCTGATGATTACAGATTATAGGAAGAAGGTTGGACCGCACCTGACTGGATGTGATTCTCCTAACTCAATACCATTTTTGAAGATTCATCATTTTTATGTGTGTGGGCCCTGTTGTTTCTATGCCTACAAAGTAGGTACTGGTGTCCACAGAGGCCAGAAGAGGGTGTTGAACCCCCTAGAACCAGAGTTACTGGCATTATAAGTTGCCACATGAGTGCTAGGAAGTGAAACCATGTTATCTGCAAGAGAAGTGTTCTTAACCATGAGACATCTCTCCAGTGCCTCAACATCATTTTTTAAAAAAGATTTATCTCTTTATTCTGTGTATATGAGCACACTGTCGCTGTCTTCAGACACACCAGAAGAGGGCATCAGATCCCATTCAGATGGTTGCTGGGAATTGAACTTGGGACCTCTGGAAAAAAACGATCAGTGCTCTTAACTGCTGAACCTCTCATCATCATTTTTTTAAAAACTGGGTCTTGTTGTGTAGTCCAGGCTTTCCTGAGCTCTCTGCCTCCTGCGTGCTGGGATTACAGGCCTGAGATACCATGCCCAGTGTCAGCCAAACATCTCCTAAAAGTAAAATAAGGCCCTGAGACTTTAAGACATTGCGGATGTGGTGCCTCAATCTACAACTTAAACCACAAAATGTCAAAGTAATTGTGGTAGTGCCATTTGCACTGTGATCCCGCACCCTAGGTATTTGTCTTCTGGCTCAGAGCACCATGGCTGTTAAAGCAAGACTTCTTCTCAAGGAGGCTAAGATATGGCATCTGCCCATCATGTCCAATAGCCAATGTGACAGATCCAGCACCACTCAGCCTGATCGCGTTCTGCCCAGTGGCTTAGAGAATGCTTGCCTGAAGACAAGACTGGCAGCTGAGAACCTTCCAAGCACTCTTCCAACACGGATACCACTCTTGTTGTTAATCCAAAGTGAAAACAGCACAATTTTAAAAAGCAGCAATAAACAGACTAACAGTGGCCACAGAGGTGTGAGTGAGAGGCTACAGCATAGGTCCAGGGTACGAAAGTTAGAGAACCAGTGAACATTTACTGTGTATGGCTCGCCTCCTCTAAAGGAGGGTAAATTTACTTTTATTTTTTTCAAGGGAATAAAAAGGAAGAGAGAAGAAAAGACAGAGGGAAGAGAAGGAGGCAGAGAGATGAGGGGATGGAGATGGAGACAGGAAGGAATGGACAAGGGGAAACCTAACTGGTACCATGTATCACCTTTTCCTGAGAGCCATAATTGTATTTGTAATTGGCTCCAAAAATGGCAGTAAGCAGCTTGCTCTCTTCTGTTAATATACTGGCTGGTTCTGTGTGTCAACTTGACACAAGCTGGAGTTGTCACAGAAAAGGAGCCTCAGTTATGGAAATGCCTTCATAAGACCCAGCTGTAAGGCGTTTTCTCAACTAGTGATCAAGGTGGGAGGACCCAGCCCATTGTGGGTGGTGCCGTCCCTGGGCCGGGTTCTATAAGAAAGCAAACTGAGCAAGCCAGGGGAAGCAAGCCAGTAAGTAACATCCCTCCACAGCCTCTGCATCAGCTCCAGCTTCCTGACCTGCCTGAGTTCCAGCCCTGACTTCCTTTGGTGATGAACAGCAATGTGGAAGTGTAAGCTGAATAAACCCTTTCCTCCCCAACTTGCTTCTTGTTCATGATGTTTGTGTAGGAATAAAAACCCTGACTAAGACAGTTAATTTTCCCTAACTGGAGAATTGTTGCAGGAAATGAGGTTCCTTTCAGTCTTTGATCCTTACAAACTAAGATCTGTGATTTTGCTAGACTGATTGTTTGTTGTTTGTAGGAAAGAAGAAAGTCTTAAACCCTTACAACCCCTTCATGTATGTAAAAAGCACACCGAAAGACAGCCCCATCCACATCCCAAGGCAGCAAATTTGAGCATTTTCCAGAAAATTAGGGATTTGCAGTAAACTTTCCTAGCAAGAAAAGGAGGAGGAGGAGGGGGAGGAGGAGGAGGAGGAGGGAGAGGAAGAAGAAAAAGAAGAACCAGTTTGAAGGTTAGACTATGTTTTCTAGGTAAACCTGGAATCTCCTTTTGTACCTAACGATCTTCATTTACTGAAGACACTTAGGTCTCTTCTTGTCATCTGTCTAAATCTCTCTCTCATGTTGTAGGAGCTGCCTCATTAAAGTGAAATAATATTGCAATATGAAAGATTTTTACAATAAACTTTCCCCAATGAAAACCCATGCATTATTTAAAACTGCATAATAGTGGATATACTCCTGGAGAGTTTGCTTTTATTGACTTGGCCCCGGATTCTCATTTCCTTGCCTTTTACTTAATTTTTTTTATAATATGAAAAGGTTACCTCAATCTTGCCTCTCTTGGAGTATGTACTCGGTGTGCAAAATTGAATCATAATGAGATTTAAAAAAACAAAAATCCTATCTTTGACTCTTTTGTTTAATATGCAGTTTTTGTTTTTTATCAGTTGATTTGGTTTTGTTTTGCTTTGCTTTTTATAATAAGTATATCCCTGTTGGAATTTGATTTCCCAAGAGAAGATTCTTTTAAGCATCCCTAAAGACTTATATCTGTATGTTTGCTTAGAGGTATTTATCCTGGTGGGTTTTTTTCTCTGCTGACTAAATCTTGAGAACCTGCTCATGACCACAGATGTTCCAGATAACTGTAATGCTTTGCTAAAGATTTGCCTATAGTTACAGATTTACAGTTTGTTTCTGCTCCTCTGTGACCCCTAGATTTCAGCCATATTTCCCCATTATCATTTTCTCCTTCCTCTACAGGTTCAAAGTTCCATTTTCCCCAAAAGCCCTTTGCAAATCAACGAGGAGATCAAATTTCCGTTTCAGCATAGTGGGACTGACTATCTTGTCCAATCTTTAACTCTCAGTCTCATATACAATGATATTTTAATTGTGTGTCTTATTTGCAAGATATCTGATCGTGTAGTTTTAACCAAGTTCCCGTGTTTACTTTGGAACACCACGTCTTTCCTGGAGCTCATTTGGCCGTTTCACATTCTGGTGTAATAATATATTATCTGTAAATGTAGGGAAGAAACTAGGAAAACAGTCTATTTAGAAGAGCTATTTAAGAAGCTGACTGCTTTAAAAAGCCTTTTTTTCAACCCAAGTTGAGATCATTTGATTTTCTTTTTTAAAGATTAATCTATAAATTATGTCCTAAGGGGAAACCTCACAGTTGTATAGTGAGTACTAAATCTTCATGTATCTTAACATGTCATAAGATTGATCTGTCCTTGAAGATGGAAGATTCTGGAGCCTAGTCCCCTGTCCCTCCATGACTGGGTCCCACTGAGTTCAAGTGATAGTCCTCTCTCCCTCTTACAGCCTTGTGGATCTGACATGACCTAGGCACAGCTTCTCCCAGCTGTAACCCCTTCCCTTGCCTTACCAGGCACTCAGGAGGATAGCCATTACCGCAGTATGTATAAAAGACATTCCTTATGAAAAGTCTTGGCTAGGAAGCTGATATATATCTCTGAGTTTGCAAAAACAGAATCCCCATCTCTGAAAATCTGGCTTTCACAAAGGAACTTTTGTTGCAGTAGCCACAAGTTTGTTGACATTGCATATATGTTGGGTTGCCTAAAAATGGCTGCCTGGAACTGCTGGCCACAAGAACTTCCTCTATCTCCTACAGAATTGGCATTCTTCTGAGCCTTTTTCCTTAACCTCCGTACTCTGCCCCAGTGTTTGTTCAGGGGGAAAGCTGCTGTGGTGTAGCATGTAATACCCAAGGAAATGAAAGTTGAACACTTTATGGTTGTCTCGGCTCCTGTCTGCCCAACGTGACACTCCTCCATCCCTTCTTCCTGCTGGTGAAGTTGGGAACAAATTACACTTACAACTTGGCTGTTGGAAACAGCTGTCTCTGGGGGGTTACAAATTTTGTGAATGGAAAAATATGGCTAGAATGCATTTTTTTTTCAATGAGACTTGTTTGTCTGCTTGGTGGTATCCACGACTTCAACTGGACAAAGCTGCCATCTGGTAGTGATGTCTCCGCTGAGAACTAGAACTCTCCCACGATTCACTCACAGTCCAGTGGTTGGTGCTGACTGACAGTTGGGACCCAACCAGAATATATATATATATACATCCATTCTATGTGGATTTTGCTTCCTCAAGGAATGGCTAGCTAGAGTACCAGTTCTGAGTGTCCCATGAATAAGATGAAAACTACATCATCTTCCAAGAGTCATGAGCATGCTGTTGGCTGCAAGCAGCAACCCATTCAAATCCAGTGATTTGTTTTTTAATCATCCCAGTACTATTATTTTCAAACTAATCTCCTCATACAACTTCCCCCAGCACACATGCACAATCGCATGTACATGTGCACACAGACACACACACACACACACACACACACACAGGCACTTGCACACAGATACACATACACATGCACACACATGCACACTAATACCATATCATATCCTATGTTCAACTTGGGAGACTTAGGTCATGTCTCAGTTTTTCTATAATAGACTTGAGATTTTCTTCAGAAGCCAAAGAAATTCTATTTATGTTTTCCTTCTCTGGAGCCCTTCCCACCACTCTGCAGTGTCTTTCCATCTGTATGTTCTCTCTAAGAGCAAATAGAAGATTATGTAAGACTTGCCCTTGCTTAAAGCATGCTATATAGGGCATGTAGTATAAATAGCCCCGGCTAAGTCAGGATTCATCTTCCAGCATCTCACAATTTCCCTAACAGAGAAAAAGTAAGCGTAAAGATTAAAACTGTGTAGAGAAAACAATCTTCTCCCTGTTGGAGAAATCCCACAAGTTGCTGAGACCATTTGAGCCTGTACATTTGAGCCTCATGGTCCTCTGACCCTTCCATGAATGTTACATAAATTTTGCTATACACTCAGTACAATACCCGGAACTAGACTCCAGGGATAGGTCCAAGCCTCATAGATTCAATATCAGTCTGGAAAGCACAAGTGTAAAACAGAAGCCAAGTTCACTTAGTTTTCTTTACAAAAGTGTCAGTTCTACTCAAAGCCCAACTGGCCTCCCTGCCAGCGAGGGAGAAGAGCAGCTTTGTCTTGTTCTCCCCATCACAGAAAGCCATTTGATGGCTATGACAGCTGCTGCTTGCTAATTATGGGGCAAACTTCTCAGCATGAGATCTGTTGCGTGGACAGGTTTTAGAACAATCCAGCAATTGTTTAGGGAAGCTTGGGCACTCAAGATTGAGGCTTCCACGTCAATTAACCCCACTGGTTGTCATGACTTGGAGTTGTTCTGGTGGGTGAGGAGCATAGACAAAGCCTGCATACGGGCTGTTGGCTCTGAAGAACATTCAGCTTCTGTCTGCCTCTCACTGTTGAAGATATAATGAGAGAGGTCAGAGTCCCACACGGTGTCCTGCTCCAGTAACACTCCTAATCGCTCCCATTTGGGAGACAGGTGTATGCATATTAACGGTTCGTTTTCTAGAGAAATGTAATGTTTTCAATGCTGCATGTGTGTCTGGGGATTTGTCATTTTGAAACAACAATAACAGATTACAATTCACTTTCCTTGTAAGAAATCAATATTCCTTGAAAGGTAGAAGGGGAAGAAAGAAAAGAATGAAAATGGATACAGTTTCTCTGTGGATGAGAAAGTCTTGTTTTCTTTTTTTTTAAATGTACGTGTGGGAGGAGCAAAACTCAAGGCAATACAGCAACAACAACCAACCATTAAGAACTGAGAAAACGCAAATAGAACGGGGAGGGTCACAAGTCCACCAAAATACACCTGTCATGTCCACCGGGCACTGATGGGACTGTCCCTAAGTGTCCCTTACAGGTGGCTATACTTGTCTGGTCACAGAGCCACGTAACATACAAGGCCTAAGCCTTCCAGGAAGAGCCTCCCCCACCCATTACACGTGGATACTTGAAGTTTCCATAGATAGCTTCAACTGTGTAGATGGAAGTTCTCCCTGAGAAGGTACAAGGAAAAAGGACAGAATAATAACCTGGGAGAGAGGGGGCAATGTAGCAGTAAATGATTAAAGTCTGCTCTATGCTCCCGGTGAGTAGGTGCTCCTTCTCCGCATCTGCGCAAGAGCCCTGGATTCATGAATGAAAGACATGTATGCGCGGCTTATTTTAATATGCCCTAAGCTAGCTCAATGGTTGGACTACTCCTAAACCTTCATGTGGCTGACATACTCTCCCCTCCAGTATCTCGAGTTATTACTGTCTAAAAATCTAGACTTTATCTCTGTTAACCCAGACCCAATGGGGTAGAGGCCCCTAGGGCCACTTTTCTCGGATTCTTATATGGTTGGTTCTCTGTCTTCCACAGCTCTCACGTTTGTATCCTCTTCCTTCCTTCTGCCTTGGCAATTCTCTCTCTCCCTGTCCCATGTTTCCTCTCTGGGAATCCTCAAAGTCCCACCTCTGTCCCCCATCTTAACCCTTGGTCACTGGCTCTTTATGAATCAGTCAAAAAAAAAAAAAACCCAATTGTTGGAAGGGACCCTTAGCAGACATGCGAATTCCCATATAAGCACAAATCAAATCCACAACAAGACAAGATGGCTTGGTAAGGGAAGTGAAAAGCCTAAAGACTACGTGAGTTCTGTTCCTATAACCCACGGTGAGGAGAGAGGACTGACACGACACACACCAGCACACACAGATCTGATCATTTATTTAGGTTTAGAAGGAGTCAGAAACCACTAGAATATCTGTAGCTCTTAAGACTCACATAGGAGGAGAAAATTAGTTTCCAAGAGAAAATTCTGTACATATAATTATTCACAGACTGAGTTCCATCTCACTGTGCAAAGCCAGTTTGTCGCCTTTCTTTGATTAAAATGATGATAGAATTTTTTTTAAAAGTAACCAAAGAAATAAACCAAAAGCCATGTGATGTGTTTGGTTTGTGAGCAGTCAGATAAGATGTATATGTCCTTGTTTAATGCTTAGGGGTCAGAAGAATTTCTGTATCTGTCTTTCAGTATGGCAGCCACAAGCAATACGTAGCTAATAATAACTTTACATGTGGCCGGTGCAAAGGGATTGCTAGATGCTCAATTATATTTCTTTTTAAGACATTGACCTTTAGTTATCTGTGGCGGGTGGGTATGTATTAGACAGCTAACCCTTGCTCACAGTGTCAGCATCGTTTCCTATAAAGAGCCAAATCTCAAGTACTGAAGTACTTGAGTACTTCATGGGCTCCAAGACAATTAATCATCCCTGTTATTAGAGCAGCCATAGCCAGGCCATACCCCAAAGGGTATGCTTTTGTCCCCATAAAACATTCTTCATAGAGACAGAGGTTGGGGCTAGAAATGTAGTTCTGTTGGTAGAGAGCTTGCCTACCATGAAGAGGGTCCCAAATTCAATTGCCAGTACCTCATAAGCCAGACATGGCAGCAAGCACCTGTCATTTCAGCACTAAGAAACAGAAACTGGAGGGTTAGAAGCTCAAGGTCACTTGGGGCTACATAGTCAGAGGTCACCCCATGACACATGAAAGTTTATCTCAATGCCTCTGGAAATAGAAATGAAATGATGGAGACCTGTTCCAGATTCATTAATTTGGATAGGTCTGTCAGGTTTTTATCTACTAAAGTTGAAAAATATATTCACAGCCAGGTGTTAGAAGTACCAGCTTCAGTGTGGACTCCTTCCCCATTCTCTAAAAATCTAAAGACAGAGGGCTTAACCTGAGAGATTGCATCTGAAAGCCAGCTTTTCAGACGCTATAATTTTAGACCATATAGTGTTATAGAAAAGGGCCTCCATGTAAAATGGCCTTCTTCCCTGTGTCCCCAAAAGCTTATTCCAGAACCAAACGGACCTTGGCTCTCCCTTCAGTATGGCCCTGCCCTCAGCCTGACATGGCCATGATCTAAGTGTACCAGTTCCATCAGGCCTCAACCTCACGTCACCCAGAGGCATGAAAACAGCCCATCTCATTGTCCTACAAAACTGAATCTCTCAAAGCTCATTGCCACCTTCACTTCATGCCAGGATTCAACAATCCAAAAAATAAGTAAGTCATCTTACCACATGCTAAAGATAAATCAATACACACAATTTCCCAGGGCCTCGGAGAAGCCACATTTCATTCTTAAACCTTACCTCAAAAGCCATAGCTGGTGGGAATAGGATGTACTATATCCTGAACAGTAGGGCTCCACAGGGAGAGGACAAAAGGGGAGAGGCAGGATTCCATAGTCAAAGGGGCCAACCCATTGAAAAACCTGAAGAACACCTTGAAGGAAAAGGATGGAAAGGAAGGACCATGATCCTTAATTGTTTCTTTGGGAGATTCTAGAAAATGAGGTGTGTCTTCCTACACAGCTAAAAATACTGCCAGTGCTAAATGGAAAATAAGATGTTCTTAAACACATGACACATGATGTAGATTTAAAGGCAAACGTAAGAGCTTGGAAGATAGTTCAGTGAATAGAGAACAAGCCCGAGCCCAGTTTTCCCAGGGTTTGTGTGAGTGAGCACACCATGGCACTGCACACACAATGTCAGTGCTGGGGCAGAGACAGGCAGATCCCAGGGATCCTCTGGCCGGTCAGTCTCATGTCAACAGCAAGCTCCAGGGTCAGGGATCAGCCAATTTCAAAACATAAGGTGGAAGACTACACTGGTCTCTACCACACACACACACACACACACACACACACACCATACACATATCACACACATATACCACACACACCATGCACACATACCACATAAGACAGCACACACACACATATCACACACATATACCACACACCACATGCACACATACAATACAACACACACACACACACACACACACACCATACACATATCACACACATATACCACACACACCATGCACACATACCACATAAGACAGCACACACACACATATCACACACATATACCACACACCACATGCACACATACAATACAACACACACACACACACACACACACCATACACATATCACACACATATACCACACACACCATGCACACATACCACATAAGACAGCACACACACAGATAACACACACATACCACACACCACATGCACACATACAATACAACACACACACACATACCATCCATATACATCACATACACACACCGAATAATGGAAGCAGTTCTGTATGCTTTTGCAAACTCTCTGGAAAAGTTTTGCCCATCCAGAGGGCTCTGAGAGATAGCTGGAGGTATGACCCACAGGGAGCATAGATCAGATTAAGTAATTCACGTTACCGGCTACCATGATGGTTCAACTGATAAGAGAGCTTGTTGCCAAACCTGATGGCCTGACTTTGATCCCCCAAACCTGCATGGCAGAAGGAAAGAACAGACTCTTGCAAGTTGTTTTCTGGCCTCTACACATGTGGTAGCAAATGATGTAACCCGACAGCAATAAGTAGATGAATACATTTAATTTAAAAAGAATTTTTAGAAACCATATGATGAAAAGTCCAGCTCACCCCCCCCTTTTTCCCATCTTTATAAAATTAGGGATTTCTTATTTACATTTCAAATGTTATTCCATTTCCCAGTTTCCAGGCCAACATCCCCCAACCCCTCCCTCTCCCCTTCTATATGGGTATTCCCCTCCCCATCCACTCCCTATTACTGCCCTCTCCTCAATGTCACCCTTTTTAATGAGTTGGAGATATTGTTCTTTTTACATTGTCGAAAGTCTTCAGACATGTTGTTAGCTGAGGACCAACTTGACTTGTAGCATGTTAGGTGCCAGGAGAGTTTTAGCTAACTACCGGGTAACTAATGCACTAAGGTGTTAACGGGGCACAAGATCCAGCTTATAGGGGTGATGCTTTCACTATTCAATACAAACAATGACATGCCGTAAGACCTGAGTCACATTTACTGTCTGTGAAAATAATACCTGAAGATGCATTTCCTGGCAGACTGCACTCCAGTTTTCTGAACAATATCCAAACAAATGACGTTTTCTGATAACTCAGAATGTTCAGCCTTGAGAAGAATTTCTAATAATTGAGCCCTTGCTGCTTGTCCTGTTTAATGGATATCAATAATGAACTTGTAAAGAGCAGAAGAACTGACATCTATTAGAAACTAAACCTTTTCTAGGAAAATTCAATGTATACAAATTTCTCACTAACAAGAGGAGAAGTGTGCTTTGTAGGAAAATTTGAATGTCAAAAATGTGATTTATTCTTTATATTTGGAGCCAAAGCACAGTGAGAGTGCATATCAGATTATACTAGAGAAATAAGGTTTGAAATTCAAGCACTCACCACTAGCATTTCATGAGTTCACACTCAAGAACTTATTACATGACGTAAGGTGTCATCTAAGAATTGTTCTATGATCAGGCTCAGTATCTGATGAACGATTTGCTCTCATTGAAAGGGTATTTAGGATTTTAATTCTGAACATAAATAATTCTGAACACCTCATGTAAACAAGACAGAAAGGAGAGAGGAGTCCCCATTCACTCCTAAGAGTTACTGAACACCTCTTTGTCCAACTATGTATCTAATGCTGAAAGCATGAGGCCATCAGGATTTGTTTTAAAGATTCATTCATCCTGTTTTATTTGTAATTTGCCTGCATGTGTGTATGTGCATCTTATGCATGCTAGGTGTCTGCAGAGGTCAGAGAATGTATATTGGATCCACTGGAGCTAGAGTTATGACGATTGTGAACCACCATGTGCAGGCTGGGAGTGGAACCTGGACCCTTTTCAAGAACTCAAAGTGAGGACTCTTTCCAGAAGGTTCTGCCTTTTCTAGGTTTTATAAGGGGAAGAAGACAGAGGTAGAAAAAGAGCACAGATAGATGAATAACACTCACTGTAATTCACTCACCTCCGGCACAGTAGGGGATGCCACATTGTAACCCTCAAGAACTTCACAACATTGCCTAAAAATTAAAGCATGTGTATGAAGTAACGATTTCACAATCATCAAAGGACAATTTGTCAGGAACTCAGTACCTTAAAAGCAGATGAAAACATAGAGGAAATAGACAAGCTCTGTAGTTTTTTGGGAAAAAAATAGATATGAGAAGCAAGTATTTAATGGCTTATTCAAAGAGGGCCTGCCCGGATGATTTGTATTCCTTATCTCTCTACTCAAAGAAGTTCTGTGAGGTCTGGCCATTGCTCTCCTTCATACCTGAGGGGACACAGGATAAGATCACTAAACCAAGGTCACAGAGCCAAGAAGATGGATCAGGGAGCAACTTTTTCTTTGTTCTTTCTTTGTTCTCCTTCACAGTTTTTTCCCCAAGTCCAAGTGCCTGGCACAGCATGTACACAGGTACTGAACCTATGCCCTAGCTTGATAAATTATGCCTCAAACAACTTGGGGAGGAAAGGGTTTGTTTTCAAGCAGGTTAGAGTTCAACATCGAGGAAGTCAGAACAGGAACCTGAAGGCAAGAGATCATGGGGGAACACTCATTACCGATTTGTTCTCATGGCTTGCCCAGTCTGCTTTATTCTATAACCTAGGACCACATGCCTTGAGGCAGCACTACCACAGTGAGCTGGGCTCTCTCACATCAATTGTCAATCCAGAAAAAAACCCGCAGGCCTACAGGCCTATAGGCCAGTCTGACAGAAGAGTTTAACTGAAGTTCTCTCATCCCAGATGCTCCTAGCTTGTGTTAACTGAAGAATAAGAAAAAAAAAAAAAACCACCATCCAGCAGAACCTGAAAAGCCTTTATGAGAAAACTGGCCTCTGAACTAAGATAGACAAATGAACAAACGAACAACATAAACTCCCAGAAAGCAGCTGAAACCATGGCCGGCTGACTCACCCACAAAGGCAAATTCCTAAGGGTTCTCCATGTAAATTCGACTCTATTTTCAATACCTAACATTTTATTTAGATTGCAGAATGTTCAAGAACTGTGTGTTGAACTACTAACTGATGGGGAGAGCTAGAAGAACCAGATGGGAACACAGCAAATCCAGACAGAAGATTTGCCTAAAAACACAGGAAGTATGATGTGGCTCTGAAAACATGGCAGGCCTATTCTTGAAGGTTCAATGCCCTTTTGATCCATTCAGTAGGTGGCCTCTGCTTGTGGCTGGGATATTCTCTGTCTTAATGAGACTCCCGTGAGCAATGTCCATCTTATCCAAGATCCTAAAAGGTGACTTTCCTCTCCACTGTGCCCTAAGAAGTTCTGAGTGAAGGCAGGCCTACTGCCTTTTACGCACCAGTAGATTACAGCGGCAGACAGACAGACAGACAGACAGACAGACAGACAAAACCAAACAAACAAAAAACCACTGGCTCATTAATCCATCAAACATATCTGCCAGATTACCTTTAGCTCCTAACACTACAGAAGGTAAGGGTCGACCTTCAGAAAGGTACCGTTCAATCACTTCAGAAATGCTGAAAGGTGGAGCGTTAATAACAGAGACAGAGGTAGCGATAGAGCATATGCCCAGCATGACGAAGACCCTGGGTCCAGTTCCCAGCACCAAAAAGAAAAAGAAAAACTTAAAAATTAAATAAATGATCTGTTAAATGCAGAATCAGTGGACACCCCACTGAGGGAATCAAGAATACCAGTCACTGCTTCACAAAGCACAACCAGGAAAGAGCATGAAGTGGTGGTCATGAGGTGGCTGGCACTCCTCAGTGCTCCCCCACCTGCAGCACGTGGCCTACACATGGCTTTGAATTTATAGCATGAGCATTCACCTTGCAAGGTTTGCCTTCTAAGAGTGTGAGTCCATCTTGTCAGGGGATTAGATTCAAGTGATCCACCTGCAGAGAGATCTTGTTTATTGAACATCCTCCACTCTCTTTTCCAAGCCTCCACCAACAGAGAGCTAGCCGTCTTTCTGCTTTAAATAATAGCAAATAAAAAATATAACACGACCACGCTTCCTTCAGCAGCAAATATACTAAAACTGAAACAATAAAGAGAAGATAACATGGCCCCCTGGGCAGTCCCCTTCTGGCACTGAAGACCTGGAAGATTCCTGGAAAGCTGCTTGCCTTCAATCCACATCGAAATTGCATGAGAATGCAAAAGCCCTGGAAGACTGAGGCCGTGCCCTCAAGAAGCATGCTCTGTAGAAGAGCCAGCCAGAGGAAGAAAGCAGGACCCGATCCAGCCCAGGTCAGCTGCCTTCTCACAACCAGATGGGGGAGGTAAGTTTTCTAATTTTGATGCCAACACCACATAAGGTAGACATGGCCTGATACAGACAGCCCCTGCAGCGAAACCAGCAGGTATACCTCATTATCAGGAGGTGCCTGGATTACCAATCTGAAACAACTAATCTAAAATCTTTAACCTTAGAAGTCTTGGATTCCACCCTTATTTCTCGTCTGCTAAACATTCTTAGCTGTATAATGTTCCAATAATTCAGGAAAAAATTACCTGAATGGACTCACCTGCCAAATCTCAGAAATGTTTCCCGTAAGTCATCTTTATTTCAGTTGTCCTTTCTTCCTTTATAAAATTATCACTGTGGGTGTGAACGCCTTACTACCACCATAGCTACTACCACCATAGCCCATGTGAGGAAGTTGGAGGACAGCTTTGTGAAGTCAGTTTCTCCCTCCACCATTACATCATTCAAGGGTCTGGTTCCAGTCGTCTGGCTTACAAAGTGAACACCATTAACTACTGAACCATCCTTTGGGCTCATAAGAGATCAAATACTTTAGTGGTAAGTAAAATACCCTGTGTCATTGGTGAACTTCCATGAAAGATGGATAGAAATTTGACTATGGCTACAGACATAAAACAAAGCAAAATGTAGACATGTTTTTCTCTCTTTAAATAGACAGATATGGTTAAGTGCAATCAGAAGGCTGGCCTGGCCGTGTGATCCACCCAGCAACACTGCAATGAATGCTTCTTGCAAGAATCATATATTTTTAAGCCTTTTCTTAAAACCTTCATATGCTAATTTCATGTAGGATTCTGGGATTCACAGTCTTAAAATCTTTTCAATTTAATCATCAAGGTTACACATATAAAATCATACAAGGAATTTGTTCCTTTTCTATTCTTTGCAAAGGTTTACACATAGTATTTATCTGTTCTTTGATTCCTGTGAACTTCACGGCATCTGTCAGGTTGAAGTCTTTCTTTTGAGAACGGTGGGAGACTGGAAGGGCCAGCCGACTACCTCACTAAACTCACCTCTCTTCGGAGTCTATCAGTTTTGGTGATCATTTTTCCTCTGGCGAATTGCCTGTTTGCAGAGGTATGGTCAGGTTGTGAGCAGGGTAGGCCTGCTTGTATCTTGCACGTTTCCTCTAAGCATGGCCTTGACAGCAGAGGCTGCTTTATCGAGCTCTCAGTCTGGGTGAGCTGTGTTATTCCTTTGTGTCCTAGCTCATTAATTGCTAAGCTTATCTTTATGACTTCCTTCCTTCTACTCGGTCTGCTGCTTAGCCCTGGTTTTTCTATTGTGCTGTGTTGAACAGCCCCTCAGGAAGTCCCAGTCTTCTTCATTTCTCACATAGACCCTCTAGCCTATAAATGTTCACTTACAGGCCATTCAGGATGAACCCGCATGCCCGGGGCTGTTGATGCATTATTACTTCCACTGTTCTGAGGTTTTGGGTTTTACTGAGGAGAATTTCAAACAGAAAAGCAAACACTGCTTCACCTCAAATCCTTCTTGAAGTTTCCCAGCTCAACATAACCTGCTTCCTAATATGTGCTTTTGAATAGTCCAGTTCCCTTGTTTTTGTTAAAGCAAACTTGGTGTATTCTAGTTCTCCTAGGATAATAATAATTTTAAATAGTCCTGTGTCATGCGCAGTAGTAGCTATTAAAAAGGGTGGTTGGATTGCATTTACAAATCTATGATCAGAATCTAAGGAGCCACTGTGCAAGATGTAGCTAGCCTTAGAGCCATCCACAGTTAAAAATAAACCTTGAAGTATTTTTACCACGATCATTTGAACTTATAGCAAAGTTCAGAATGCAGGAAAGACCAGCTTGTGGGAGGCAACCCTGCCTTTCCTCCCTCTGCTCTGGAAAGAGGCAATCCCAGCCACGATGCTGGGCCCAAGAGAAGCACCACAGGAAAAAGAAGTCACCACGACAGGATTCCAGAGCCTTCGTACTCCACCGCCACCGGCCCAACTGTTTCTAAGAATAGCTTGGTTGGAAAAAAAAAAAAAGTACTGGCACCAGGCTCTGGTCTTTAATTGTCTCCAGCTTTAAAATAGAAACAAGCTGGAGCGGAAGTGCCCCCTGGAAACTCCGACCAGACCTCACTTCTGTGGACCCTGATGGGAATCTTGACCTGCGTCCCAGAGACACAGACCCTACAGGATGACATCAACACTGGTCATGGCCAGAGCCCCAGCAGCAGACATATGGACCTCTAAAGTCAGAAGAGTTCCCACCCAAAAGTGAAAATAGCTCATTGGGTACTTGACATGTCATTTCATTTTCATAGTAAATTTAGATGACTGATTGCTAAATCAGCGATTGTAAAAAAAAAAAATCACTTTCCTCAAAGCACAGTGTCAGGCAGGAATAGAGACAAGGCTCAGTGGTAAAGGTGCTCGCCACTGCCTGGCAACAGGGGGGGGAGGGTGGGAATCTTTTGGTTTCATGTGAATAGTACTTACTAACATGTATGAATCAATGTTTCTTCACTGGTGAAACACACACAGCTTCACATTATCAGTGTGATAGACTTTCCCATCCAAGCTTTAGTCTCAGACCTGATCACACTAAGAACAGTCTGTTTTGGAACTTCTCAGAGAAAGACAGCTAGCACTGATGTGAGACCGAACAAGGACAGCGAAATAAACAAGGTCAGCTCTAGGAGTTTTTATTGTGCTTCTGCCCTGGGCCTCTGCTTTGGTAATAATCATCAGCTTGTGTAGAATTTTACCACCTCCCCCCCCCCCCAACACAGTTCTCGTTGTGAAACTTTCCCGCTCTCCTGGGTGACTAACACCAGAAAACAGACTGTCCTCACCTGAGGTCAGCATCCAGAATGAATTATATTTGCCCGCATGCTAGACTGCTCTTAACTTGGAAAGCTTCGAGTATTTGGTTGCACAGAAGTGTATATATTGGTTGAGTAGCATCCGTTTTCAATTTTGTTGCTTAGCTGTTTCCCAGGAGCCATCTGACCTGCACACAAGCTACCATTAGCACATACATTTCCATTTGCCTGTGTGTGGTGTCTCAGAACTCCCTCCAACTCGCCTGAGCGACACCACTGGCTCTAAAGATGATCTCTGTGTGAGGCAAGACTCACCTCTGTCTTTCCCATCTGTCCCCTCTACACCTCTCTCTCTCTCTCTCTCTCTCTCTCTCTCTCTCTCTCTCTCTCTGTGTGTGTGTGGGGGGGGGTGTGGGGGTGTTGGGGGGGGTGTGGGTGGGTGTCTGTGTCTGTGTGTCTGTGTCTGTGTGTAAGTCAGAGGACAACTTGTAGAAGTTGGTTTTTCCCTTCTATCATGTAGGTTCTGGGAATCAAACCTGAGCTGTTGTGTTGTCAGGCTTGGCAATAAGCACCTCTCTTAGCTGAGCCATCTTGCCAGCCTTCTGTCTTATTCTCTGACACAGGGTCTTTCACTAAATGTGGAACTCAGTGGACTCAGCTGGACTGGCTGACCAGCCAAACTCTGTGATCATCCTGTCCTTACCTCCCCAGTGCAGAGCCTATGAGTGTGTGCTGCAACTCCTGGCTTTTTGTGTGTGTGTTCTCAGGTTCCAAACTCTGGCCTTCGAGTGCTTTACAGACTGGGCTGTGTCCCCTGCACACCGTCCATCTGGCCTGTCCTCATTCATACACAGCAGCTCATATTCTGTTGTGACATTAGAAGTGGCATCAAAGAAGGAAAGAAAGGATGCCAGAAAAAGAGGAATAAATTGCCACTCATTCCCCATGCTGTTTGCTCTGCACCAGGCTCTCCATTTGTTATCTCTTATAACTGCTTTTAAAGGATGCTGGAGGCCTCAGACATGGTATTTGCACTGTCTTAGTGAGTCAGAAAACTAAGGCAAACATTCCTCTAAATGACTAAATTTTACTTATGACTTTGAGTTATGAGAAATAATAACCATAATACAACTATAAAATTAAAGGCATTATGATATATATTTCCATAATGCTGAAATATTGTATTAAAAGATTATCTCATAGGCAGGTTCGGTAATACATACCTTTGTTCCCAGCACTCTGATGGAAGAGACAGGGATCTCTGTGAGTTTAAGGCTAGCCTGATTTACATAGTGAATTCTAGGCTAGCCAGGGCTACCTAATGAGACCCTGTCTTAAAACTAAAAATAAATAAATAAATAAATAAATAAATAAATAAATAAATAAATAAATAATTTTTTAAAGACAGAAGCATTACCTCTTGTCACTGAGCCACTGAAGAATTATATATTATAGTGACATCTTACCACTGAACCAGCCTCATTTTGGCCATCATGCAATATGCCAGTCCCTGAAAACTCAGAGGGCAGAAGGGAAGAAGAATTTATTAATGAGTCTGCCAAGGGAGGATATGAAGAAGTGCTCCCAGGAACAGGGCTGAAAAATAGCTATAGGATAGAGATAAAGGCATGGGGAAGAGTGCTGGCTAAATATTGGTGATCTATGCCTGAAAAATCAATCTTCAGGTTTCTTCATGCACAGAAAGTGGTGGCAGTGGTATTGTCCTCAGAACAAGGTTTTGGTCATTTGACCTCAGAGAGATTACCCATCAGGCCCCTTTATAAGATCACATAAAGAGTCCATGCTTCTACCTGGCCTGGGGGGACACCAAAGAGGCCCTCAAGCACCTATAAAACAATGTAGATGACCTTCATCATCACGATCTACCCATCTGAACTCTTACCTATAGCACAGCTCAGAGTATGCAGCTGCTCAGCTGTGTGACCTTGGAAGCTGGTGACTTTTACGTTCAACAGTGAACTGAGCCCAGAATTTCAATTAATTATAGCAAAAATTACATATGATCAATTACACATAAAACTCAATTATTTCTTAAGTCCAATGAGAGGCTATTTTACCTCCAATGTTATAATAGGAACCTAATTCTACAGTTAAGCTGACATGAAATAGTTTGTTGTGAGTTCTACATTGCTTTAAAAAAAAGACAGAGGAAACACTCTTAATAATTAGACTCAGGTGAGGGACATGGCAATGTGAGGAGGCCACATGACCGCATGAAAACACATAAGCTCACAGTTCATGCCTTAGGTTTGTTTTTTACTTTACTATGTTTAAATTCACTTCTGTGAAGTTCTGTAAAGCAGTTTTTAACTATTTTAAAGGGGATTTTCACCAGTTCCCCATATTCTGTCAAAGCTAAATTTTTAAAATAATTTTATTAACCCTTTGAGAATTCTGTAGAATGTGTTTTGACCATATCCAGTCATCTCCAACCCTTCCCAGGTCCAGCCTCTTTCCCCATACTCCCAACATTGTGTCTTTTTAAAAACAAAAATAACGGAGACAGAGACCCAACCGCCTGGTCAGGTGGGCACTCCTGAGGCTGCAGAGCGGAAGAGACCACCAACACTGCCCACCCCTGCCCACATCCCTGGCCCAAGAGGAAACTGTATAAGGCCTCTGGGCTCCCGTGGGGGAGGGCCCAGGAGCGGCAGGACCCCTGCCTGAGACACCGCCGGAACCTGAAGGAAACAGACCGGATAAACAGTTCTCTGCACCCAAATCCCGTGGGAGGGAGAGCTAAACCTTCAGAGAGGCAGACAAGCCTGGGAAACCAGAAGAGACTGCTCTCTGCACATACATCTCGGACGCCAGAGGAAAACACCAAAGGCCATCTGGAACCCTGATGCACTGAAGCTCCCGGAAAGGACGGCGCATATCTTCCTGGTTGCTGCCGCCACAGAGAGCCCGAGGGCAGCACCCCGCGAGCGAACTTGAGCCTCAGGACCACAGGTAAGACCAACTTTTCTGCTGCAAGTGACCTGCCTGGTGAACTCAAGATACAGGCCCACAGGAACAGCTGAAGACCTGTAGAGAGGAAAAACTACACGCGCGAAAGCAGAACACTCTGTCCCCATAACTGACTGAAAGAGAGGAAAACAGGTCTACAGCACTCCTGACACACAGGCTTATAGGACAGTCTAGCCACTGTCAGAAATAGCAGAACAAAGTAACACTAGAGATAATCTGATGGCGAGAGGCAAGCGCAGGAACCCAAGCAACAGAAACCAAGACTACATGCCATCATCGGAGCCCAATTCTCCCACCAAAACAAACATGGAATATCCAAACACACCAGAAAAGCAAGATCTAGTTTCAAAATCATATTTGATCATGATGCTGGAGGACTTCAAGAAAGATGTGAAGAACTCCTTTAGAGAAACACAGGAAAACATTAATAAACAAGTAGAAGCCTACAGAAAGGAATCGCAAAAATCCCTGAAAGAATTCCAGGAAAACATAAATAAACAAGTAGAAGCCCATAGAGACGAGACACAAAAATCCCTGAAAGAATTCCAGGAAAACACAATCAAACAGTTGAAGGAATTAAAAATGGAAATAGAAGCAATCAAGAAAGAACACATGGAAACAACCCTGGATATAGAAAACCAAAAGAAGAGACAAGGAGCTGTAGATACAAGCTTCACCAACAGAATACAAGAGATGGAAGAGAGAATCTCAGGAGCAGAAGATTCCATAGAAATCATTGACTCAACTGTCAAAGATAATGTAAAGCGGAAAAAGCTACTGGTCCAAAACATACAGGAAATCCAGGACTCAATGAGAAGATCAAACCTAAGGATAATAGGTATAGAAGAGAGTGAAGACTCCCAGCTCAAAGGACCAGTAAATATCTTCGACAAAATCATAGAAGAAAACTTCCCTAACCTAAAAAAAGAGATACCCATACGCATACAAGAAGCCTACAGAACTCCAAATAGATTGGACCAGAAAAGAAACACCTCCCGTCACATAATTGTCAAAACACCAAACTCACAAAATAAAGAAAGAATATTAAAAGCAGTAAGGGAAAAAGGTCAAGTAACATATAAAGGCAGACCTATCAGAATCACACCAGACTTCTCGCCAGAAACTATGAAGGCCAGAAGATCCTGGACTGATGTCATACAGACCCTAAGAGAACACAAATGCCAGCCCAGGTTACTGTATCCTGCAAAACTCTCAATTAACATAGATGGAGAAACCAAGATATTCCATGACAAAACCAAATTTACACAATATCTTTCTACAAATCCAGCACTACAAAGGATAATAAATGGTAAAGCCCAACATAAGGAGGCAAGCTATACCCTAGAAGAAGCAAGAAACTAATCGTCTTGGCAACAAAACAAAGAGAATGAAAGCACACAAACATAACCTCACATCCAAATATGAATATAACGGGAAGCAATAATCACTATTCCTTAATATCTCTCAACATCAATGGCCTCAACTCCCCAATAAAAAGAAATAGATTAACAAACTGGATACGCAACGAGGACCCTGCATTCTGCTGCCTACAGGAAACACACCTCAGAGACAAAGACAGACACTACCTCAGAGTGAAAGGCTGGAAAACAACTTTTCAAGCAAATGGTCAGAAGAAGCAAGCTGGAGTAGCCATTCTAATATCAAATAAAATCAATTTCCAACTAAAAGTCATCAAAAAAGATAAGGAAGGACACTTCATATTCATCAAAGGAAAAATCCACCAAGATGAACTCTCAATCCTAAATATCTATGCCCCAAATACAAGGGCACCTACATACGTAAAAGAAACCTTACTAAAGCTCAAAACACACATTGCACCTCACACAATAATAGTGGGAGATTTCAACACCCCACTCTCATCAATGGACAGATCATGGAAACAGAAATTAAATAGAGACGTAGACAGACTAAGAGAAGTCATGAGCCAAATGGACTTAACGGATATTTATAGAACATTCTATCCTGAAGCAAAAGGATATACCTTCTTCTCAGCTCCTCATGGTACTTTCTCCAAAATTGACCATATAATTGGTCAAAAAACAGGCCTCAACAGGTACAGAAAGATAGAAATAATCCCATGCGTGCTATCAGACCACCACGGCCTAAAACTGGTCTTCAATAACCATAAGGGAAGAATGCCCATACGTGGAAATTGAACAATGCTCTACTCAATGATAACCTGGTCAAGGAAGAAATAAAGAAAGAAATTAAAAACTTTTTAGAATTTAATGAAAATGAAGGTACAACATACCCAAACTTATGGGACACAATGAAAGCTGTGCTAAGAGGAAAACTCATAGCGCTGAGTGCCTGCAGAAAGAAACAGGAAAGAGCATATGTCAGCAGCTTGACAGCACACCTAAAAGCTCTAGAACAAAAAGAAGCAAATACACGCAGGAGGAGTAGAAGGCAGGAAATAATCAAACTCAGAGCTGAAATCAACCAAGTAGAAACAAAAAGGACCATAGAAAGAATCAACAGAACCAAAAGTTGGTTCTTTGAGAAAATCAACAAGATAGATAAACCCTTAGCCAGACTAATGAGAGGACACAGAGAGTGCGTCCAAATTAACAAAATCAGAAATGAAAAGGGAGACATAACTACAGATTCAGAGGAAATTCAAAAAATCATCAGATCTTACTATAAAAACCTATATTCAACAAAACTTGAAAATCTTCAGGAAATGGACAATTTTCTAGACAGATACCAGGTACCGAAGTTAAATCAGGAACAGATAAACCAGTTAAACAACCCCATAACTCCTAAGGAAATAGAAGCAGTCACTAAAGGTCTTCCAACCAAAAAGAGCCCAGGTCCAGACGGGTTTAGTGCAGAATTCTATCAAACCTTCATAGAAGACCTCATACCAATATTATCCAAACTATTCCACAAAATTGAAACAGATGGATCACTACCGAATACCTTTTACGAAGCCACAATTACTCTTATACCTAAACCACACAAAGACACAACAAAGAAAGAGAACTTCAGACCAATTTCCCTTATGAATATCGACGCAAAAATACTCAATAAAATTCTGGCAAACCGAATCCAAGAGCACATCAAAGCAATCATCCACCATGATCAAGTAGGCTTCATCCCAGGCATGCAGGGATGGTTTAATATACGGAAAACCATCAATGTGATCCATTATATAAACAAAGTGAAAGAACAAAACCACATGATCATTTCATTAGATGCTGAGAAAGCATTTGACAAAATTCAACACCCCTTCATGATAAAAGTCCTGGAAAGAATAGGAATTCAATGCCCATACCTAAACATAGTAAAAGCCATATACAGCAAACCAGTTGCTAACATTAAACTAAATAGAGAGAAACTTGAAGCAATCCCACTAAAATCAGGGACTAGACAAGGCTGCCCACTCTCTCCCTACTTATTCAATATAGTTCTTGAAGTTCTAGCCAGAGCAATCAGAGAACAAAAGGAGATCAAGGGGCTACAGATCGGAAAAGAAGAGGTCAAAATATCACTATTTGCAGATGATATGATAGTATATTTAAGTGATCCCAAAAGTTCCACCAGAGAACTACTAAAGCTGATAAACAACATCAGCAAAGTGGCTGGGTATAAAATTAACTCAAATAAATCAGTTGCCTTCCTCTATACAAAAGAGAAACAAGCCAAGAAAGAAATTACGGAAACGACACTCTTCATAATAGACCCAAATAATATAAAGTACCTTGGTGTGACTTTAACCAAGCAAGTAAAAGATCTGTACAATAAGAACGTCAAGACACTGAGGAAAGAAATTGAAGAAGACCTCAGAAGATGGAAAGATCTCCCATGCTCATGGATTGGCAGGATTAATATAGTAAAAATGGCCATTTTACCAAAAGCAATCTACAGATTCAATGCAATCCCCATCAAAATACCAATCCAATTCTTCAAAGAGTTAGACAGAACAATTTGCAAATTCATCTGGAATAACAAAAAACCCAGGATAGCTAAAGCTATCCTCAACAATAAAAGGACTTCAGGGGGAATCACTATCCCTGAACTCAAGCAGTATTACAGAGCAATAGTGATAAAAACTGCATGGTATTGGTACAGAGACAGACAGATAGACCAATGGAATAGAATTGAAGACCCAGAAATGAACCCACACACCTATGGTCACTTGATTTTTGACAAAGGAGCCAAAACCATCCAATGGAAAAAAGATAACATTTTCAGCAAATGGTGCTGGTTCAACTGGAGGTCAACATGTAGAAGAATGCAGATCGATCCATGCTTATCACCCTGTACAAAGCTTAAGTCCAAGTGGATCAAGGACCTCCACATCAAAGCAGACACACTCAAACTAATAGAAGAAAAACTAGGGAAGCATCTGGAACACATGGGCACTGGAAAAAATTTCCTGAACAAAACACCAATGGCTTACGCTCTAAGATCAAGAATTGACAAATGGGATCTCATAAAACTGCAAAGCTTCTGTAAGGCAAAGGACACTGTGGTTAGGACAAAACGGCAACCAACAGATTGGGAAAAGATCTTTACCAATCCTACAACAGATAGAGGCCTTATATCCAAAATATACAAAGAACTCAAGAAGTTAGACCACAGGGAAACAAATAACCCTATTAAAAAATGGGGCTCAGAGCTAAACAAAGAATTCACAGCTGAGGAATGCCGAATGGCGAAGAAACACCTAAAGAAATGTTCAACATCTTTAGTCATAAGGGAAATGCAAATCAAAACAACCCTGAGATTTCACCTCACACCAGTGAGAATGGCTAAGATCAAAAACTCAGGGGACAACAGATGTTGGCGAGGATGTGGAGAAAGAGGAACACTCCTCCATTGTTGGTGGGATTGCAAACTGGTACAACCATTCTGGAAATCAGTCTGGAGGATCCTCAGAAAATTGGACATTGAACTGCCTGAGGATCCAGCTATACCTCTCTTGGGCATATACCCAAAAGATGCCCCAACATATAAAAAAGACACGTCCTCCACTATGTTCATTGCAGCCTTATTTATAATAGCCAGAAGCTGGAAAGAACCCAGATGCCCTTCAACAGAGGAATGGATACAGAAAATGTGGTACATCTACACAATGGAATATTACTCAGCTATCAAAAACAACGACTTTATGAAATTCGTAGGCAAATGGCTGGAACTGGAAAATATCATCCTGAGTGAGCTAACCCAAACACAGAAAGACATACATGGTATGCACTCACTGATAAGTGGCTATTAGCCCAAATGCTTGAATTACCCTAAATGCCTAGAACAAATGAAACTCAAGACAGATGATCAAAATGTGAATGGTTCACTCCTTCTTTAAAAGGGGAACAAGAATACCCTTGGCAGGGAAGAGAGAGGCAAAGATTAAAACAGAGACTGAAGGAACTCCCATTCAGAGTCTGCCCCACATGTGGCCCATGCATATACAGCCATCCAATTAGACAAGATGGATGAAGCAAAGAAGTGCAGACCGACAGGAGCCGGATGTAGATCGCTCCTGAGAGACACAGCCAGAATACAGCAAATACAGAGGCGAATACCAGCAGCAAACCACTGAACTGAGAATAGGACCCCCGTTGAAGGAATCAGAGAAAGAACTGGAAGAGCTTGAAGGGGCTCGAGACCCCATATGTACAACAATGCCAAGCAACCAGAGCTTCCAGGGACTAAGCCACTACCTAAAGACTATACATGGACTGACCCTGGACTCTGACCTCATAGGTAGCAATGAATATCCTAGTAAGAGCACAGTGGAAGGGGAAGCCCTGGGTCCTGCTAAGACTGAACCCCCAGTGAACTAGACTGTTGGGGGGAGGGGGACAATGGGGGGAGGGTGGGGAGGGGAACACCGATAAGAAAGGGGAGGGGGGAGGGGGATGTTTACCCGGAAACTGGGAAAGGGAATAACACTCGAAATGTATATAAGAAATACTCAAGTTAATAATAAAAAAAAAATGGGGTTCAGAGCTAAACAAAGAATTCACAGCTGAGGAAAGCCGAATGGCTGAGAAACACCTAAAGAATTGTTCAACATCTTTAGTCATAAGGGAAATGCAAATCAAAACAACCCTGAGATTTCACCTCATACCAGTGAGAATGGCTAAGATCAAAAACTCAGGTGACAGCAGATGCTGGCGAGGATGTGGAGAAAGAGGAACACTCCTCCATTGTTGGTGGGATTGCAGACTGGTAAAACCATTCTGGAAATCAGTCTGGAGGTTCCTCAGAAAATTGGACATTGAACTGCCTGAGGATCCAGCTATACCTCTCTTGGGCATATACCCAAAAGATGCCTCAACATATAAAAGAGACACGTGCTCCACTATGTTCATCGCAGCCTTATTTATAATAGCCAGAAGCTGGAAAGAACCCAGATGCCCTTCAACAGAGGAATGGATACAGAAAATGTGGTACATCTACTCAGCTATCAAAAACAACGGCTTTATGAAATTCGTAGGCAAATGGTTGGAACTGGAAAATATCATCCTGAGTGAGCTAACCCAATCACAGAAAGACATACATGGTATGCACTCATTGATAAGTGGCTATTAGCCACTTGCTTGAATTACCCTAGATGCCTAGAACAAATGAAACTCAAGACGGATGATCAAAATGTGAATGCTTCACTCCTTCTCTAAAAGGGGAACAAGAATACCCTTGGCAGGGAAGAGAGAGGCAAAGATTAAAACAGAGACTGAAGGAACTCCCATTCAGAGCCTGCCCCACATGTGGCCCATACATATACAGCCACCCAATTAGACAAGATGGATGAAGCAAAGAAGTGCAGACCGACAGGAGCCGGATGTAGATCGCTCCTGAGAGACACAGCCAGAATACAGCAAATACAGAGGCGAATGCCAGCAGCAAACCACTGAACTGAGAATAGGACCCCCGTTGAAGGAATCAGAGAAAGAACTGGAAGAGCTTGAAGGGGCTCGAGACCCCATATGTACAACAATGCCAAGCAACCAGAGCTTCCAGGGACTAAGCCACTACCTAAAGACTATACATGGACTGACCCTGGACTCTGACCTCATAGGTAGCAATGAATATCCTAGTAAGAGCACCAGTGGAAGGGGAAGCCCTAGGTGCTGCTAAGACTGAACCCCCAGTGAACTAGACTGTGGGGGGGAGGGCGGCAATGGGGGGAGGGGTGGGAGGGGAACACCCATAAGGAAGGGGAGGGGAGAGGGGGATGTTTGCCCGGAAACCGGGAAAGGGAATAACACTCGAAATGTATATAAGAAATACTCAAGTTAATAAAAAAAAAAACAAAAACAAAAAAAAACAAAAATAACCCATCAAGATGAATTTTTGCTGCCCAAATATTCTTGGTTGCATGGCCTTCCACAGGAGTATAGTTGGACCCATAAAGGGCTATGCTCTGAGAGGATACTGACTCCCCATCTCCTAGAAACTAATCTTTGCCAACTGCTCCATACCAGGATGGAAATGTGTGCCCACCTCCTCTCTCTACACTGGGATTTGGTCTGGCTTAGACTTGCACAGCTGAATTTTTATTAATATACTTCAATATTTAAGTTTTAAGTTCCCTCTTGGTAGAAATTTGGGTGGTAACAGAAGGATCTTTTTAATTCTTCCATGTATTGAGCATAGACACGAAAGTTGTTGATGCTTCCTAACTTTTGCACCTCTTACCTGCAAGCCAGGCCTCTGCTGTTCTTTGTGTAACTCTCCACCTTAGCTTAAGTAATAGCTCACAGTAAATATGCAAAGCATCAGTATCCAATAAGGAATGTATTTACCTCTTGGGTTACAAGCAACAAGGGAAACAGTAAAGTGTTTTTTTTTTTTTTTTTAAAAAACAGGTCTTCTATAAAAGGCATATGATTTACAAGATTTTTATTTCATAGAGCAAAAATTGGCTTAAATTTTTGGGTTAAAAAGTGTTCAAGGCAGTTTTCATCTGCACCTGGAGCTGACCCTGTACCACAGCTCTCAGGACCCAAATCCTGCTGGGGATGAGCTGGTCTCCCAGGAGTGCTGACACACAGACTTAAAAGAGGGTCAAGCCAGGGGCTGGGGATTTAGCTCAGGGGAAGAGCGCTTGCCTAGCGAGCCCAAGGCCCTGGGTTCGGTCCCCAGCTCCGAAAGAAAAAAAAAGAAAAAAAAAAAAAAAAAAGAGGGTCAAGCCACTGTAACAGACTGCAAGACCAGCTAACACCAGAGGTAACCAGAAGGCAAGAGGCAAGTGCAAGAACCTAAGCAACAGAAACCAAGGCCACTTGGCATCTTCAGAACCCAGTTCTCCTACCACAGCAAGTCCAGGATACCCTAAGACACCAGAAAAGCAAAATTATAATTTAAAATCACATCTCATGATGATGTTAGAGGACATTAAGAAGGACATAAATAACTCCCTTAAACTAATACAGGACAACACAGGTGAACAGATTCCCAACTTAAAGGGCCAGTAAATACCTTCAATAAAATTATAGAAGAAAACTTCCCTAACCTAAAGAAGAGATGCCCATAAGCACACAAGCCTATAGAATTCCAAATACATTGGACCAGAAAAGAAATTCCTCTCATCACATAATAATCAAAACACCAAAAGCACAAAACAAGGAAAGAATATTAAAAGCAGTTAAGGAAAAAGGTCAAATAGCATAAAAAGGCAGACCTATTAGAATTACACCAGGTTTCTCAACAGAGACTATGAAAGCCAGAAGATCCTGGCCAGATGTCATACAGACACTAAGAGAACACAACTGCTAGCCCAGACTACTATATCTAGCAAAACTCTGAATTACCATAAATCGAGACACCAAGATATTCTATGAAGAAACCTAATTTACACAATATCTTCCCACAAATCCAGCCCTGTAAAGGATAATAGATAGCAAACGCCAATACAAGGAGGGAGGCTGCACCCTAGAAAAAGCAAGAAAGTATTCTTCTTTCAACTAACCCAAGAGAAGATAGCCACACAAGCATAATCCTATCTCTAACAACAAAAACAATATGAAAAAAACAATCATTGGCCCCTAATATCTCTCAACATAAATGGATTCAATTTCCCAATAAAACGACATAGACTAACAGGATATGTAAACAAGACCCAGCATTTTGCTGCACAGAGGAAACGTACCTCAGTGACAAAGACAGGCAATAGCTAAAAGTAAAAGACTGGGAAAAAATTTTCCAAGCAAATTGGTCCCAAGAAACAAGCTGAAGTAGCCATTCCAATATTGAATAAAATTGACTCTCAACCAAAAGTTATCAAAAAAGGTAATGCAGTATATTTCATACTCATCAAAGGAAAAATCCACCAAGATGATTTCTCAATTCTGAACATCTATACTCCAACTGCAAGGGCACCCACATTCATAAAAGAAACTTTACTAAAGTTCAAAACACACATTGCACCTCACACAATAATAGTAGGAGATTTCAACACCCCACTCTCACCAATGGACAGATCATGGAAACAGAAACTAAACAGAGTCATAGAGAAACTAACAGAAGTTATGAACCAAATGGATTTAACAGATAGATATTTATAGAACATTCCATCCTAAAACAAAAGGATATACCTTCTTCTCAGCACCTCATGGTACCTTCTCAAAAATTGACCATATAATTGGTCACGAAACAGGCCTACAGGAGGATAGAAATAATCCCATGCATCCTATCAGATCACCATGAACTAAGGCTGGTCTTCAATAACAACAAAAATGACAGAAAACCCACATACAAATGAAAGCTGAACAATACTCTGCTCAATGATAACTTGGTCAAGGAAGAAAAAAGAAAGAATTAAAGACTTTTTAGAATTTAGTGATAATGAAGGCACAACATACCCAAACTTATGGGACACAATGAAAACAGGGCTGAAAGGAAAACTCACAGCTCTGAGGGCCTCCAAAAGAAACCAGACAGAGCATACACCAGCAGCTTCACAGCACACCTTTCTTTCTTTTTGTTCTAGAACAAAAAAGAAGCAAATATATGCAAGAGGAGTAGAAGGGAGGAAATAATCAAACTCAGGGCTAAAGTCAACCAAGTAGAAACAAAAAGAACTATATAAAGAATAAACAAAACCAGGTTCTTTGAGAAAATCAGCAAGATAAATAAATAGACTGACCAGAGGGCACAGAGACAGTATCCAAATTTACAAAATTAGAAATGAAAACGGAGACATAACAACAAAAACTGAGGAAATCCAAAATATCATCTGATCTTACTACAAAAGCCTATATTCAACAAAACTGGAAATTCTGAATGAAATGTACAATTTTCTAGACAGATATCTGTTAACAAAGTTAAATCAGGATCAGATAAACCATCTAAACAGTCCCATAACTCCTAAAGAAATAGAAGCAGTCATTAAAAGTCTCCCAACCAAAAAAAGCCCAGGACCATATGGGTAGAGTGCAGAATTCTATCAGAGCTTCAAAGAGACCTAATGCAAATATTCTTCAAACTATTCCACAAAATAGAAACAGAAGGAGCACTACCCTTTTCATTTTATGAAGTCACAAGAACACTTATACCTAAATCATACAAAGATCTAACAAAGAAAGAGAACTTCAGACCAATTTCCCTTATGAATATCAATGCAAAAATACTCAATAAGATTCTTCCAAATTGAATCCAAGAACACATCAAAACAATCATCCACCATGATCAAGTAGGCTTCATCCCAGTGATGCAAGGATGGTTCAATATACACAAATCCATCAATGTAATCCACTATATAAACAAATTCAAAGGAAAAAAAACACATGATCATCTCTTTAGATGCTGAGAAAGTATCTGACAAAATTCAACACCCCTTTATGTTAAAAGTCTTGGAAAGATCAGGAATTCAAAGGCCACACCTAAACATAGTAAAAGCAACATATAGCAAGTCAGTAGCCAAGATCAAGCTAAATGGAGAGAAACTTGAAGCAATCCCACTAAAATCAGGGACTAGACAAGGCTGCCCACTCTCTCCCTACTTATTCAATATATTACTTGAAGTCTGACCCAGAGCAATTACACAATAAAAAAGGTCAAAGAGAAACAAATTAGAAAGGAAGAAGTCAAAATATCACTATTTGCAGATGACATGATAGTATTCCAAAGTGACCCCAAAAATTCTATCAGAGAGCTCCTATAGCTGATAAAAAACTTTATCAAAGTGGATAGATTTAAAATTAACTCAAACAAATCAGTAGCCTTCCTCTACTCAAAGGAAAAGCAGGCTGAGAAAAAAATTTAGGAAAATGACACCCTTCACAATAGTCACAAATAACATAAAATTCCTGGGTGTGACTCTAACAAAGCAAGTGAAAGATCTGTATGACAAGAACTTCAAGTCTCTGAAGAAAGAAATTGAAGAAGACCTCAGAAGACGGAAAGACCTCCCATGCTCATGGATTGGCAGGATTAATTTAATAAAAATGGCCATCTTGCCAAGAGCAATCTACAGATTCAATGCAATCCCCACCAAAATTCCAACTCAGTTCTTCATAGAGTTAGAAAGAACAATTTACAAATTCATTTGGAATAACAAAAAACCCTGGATAGCCAAAACTATTCTCAACAATAAAAGAACTTCTGGGGGAATCACCATCCCTGATCTCAAGCTGTATTACAGAGCAATAGTGATTTAAAAAAAAAAAAAGTATGGTATTGGTAGAGAGACAGGCAGATAGCTCAATGGAATAGAATTGAAAACCAAGAAATGAACCCACACACTTATTGTCACTTGATCTTTAACAAAGGAGCTAAAACTATCCAGTGGAAAAAAGACAGAATTTTCAACAAATAGTGCTAGTTCAACTGGCGGTGCCCATGTAGAAGAGTGCAAATCAATCCATTCTTATTGTTTTTTAAAAACGCTCAAGTCCAAGTGGATCAGGCCCTCCACATAAAACCAGATACATTGAAACTAATAGACGAGAAACTGGGGAAGAGCCTTGAACACATGGGCACTGGGGAAATTTTTCTGAACAGAACACCAATGGCTTATGCTCTAAGATCAAGAATCAATAAATGGGACTTCATAAAATTACAAAGGTTCTGTAAGGCAAAGGACACTGTCATTAGGACAAAACAGCACCCAACAGATTGGGAAAAGACTTTTACCAATCCTACATCTGATAGAGGGCTAATATCCAATATATACAAAGAACTCAAGAAGTTAGACTCCAGAGAGCCAAATAACCCTATTAAAAATGGGGTACAAAGCTAAACAAAGAATTCTCAACTGAGGAATAACAAAAGGCTGAGAAGCACCTAAAGAAATGTTCAACATTCGTGTCATTAGGGAAATGCAAACCAAAACAACCCTGAGATTCCACCTCATACCAGTCAGAGTAGTTAAGATCAAAATCTCAGGTGGAAGCAGATGCTGGCGAGGATGTGGAGAAAGAGAAAGACTCCTCCATTATTGGTGGGATTGCAAACTGGTGCAATCATTCTGGAAATCATTCTGGAGGTTCCTCAGGAAATTGGACAAAGTACTACCTGAGAATCCAGCTATACCACTCCTGGGCATATACCCAAAAGTTGCTCCAACATATAACAAGGACACATGCTACACTATGTTCATAGCAGCCTTATTTATAATAAGCAGAAGCTGGAAAGAACCCATATGTCCTTCAACAGAGGAATGGATACAGAAAATGTGGTACATCTACACAATGAAGTACTACTCATCTATTTAAAACAATGAGTTCCCAAAATTCGTACGCAAATGGATGGAACTTGAAAATATCATCCTGAGTGATATAACCCAATCACAAAAGTGCATCATGGTATGCACTCACTGATAAGCAGATTAGCACAACAGCTAGAAAAACCCAAGATACAATTCACAAACCACATGAAGCTCAAGAAGAAGGAAGACCAAACTGTGAATGCTTCTTCACAAATTATACAAAAAAAAAAAAAAATACAGGAGGAAATATAGAGACAATGTATGGAACACAGACTGAAGGAAAGGTCATCCAGAGACTGCCCAACCTGCAGGATCCATCCCATATATAGACACCAAACCCAGACATTATTACATGTCCCAAGAAGTGCATGCTGACAGGAGCCTGATATAGCTGTCTCCTGAGAAGCTTTACCAGAGTCTGACAAATACAGAGGTGGATGCTCACAGAAAACCATTGAACTGAGAATAGGGTCCTCAATGGACAAGTTAGAGAAAGGATTGAAGGAGCTGAAGGGGTTTAGAACCCCATAAGACCGACAATATCAACCAACCAGATACCCAAAGCTCCCAGGGACTAAGCCACCATCTCTAGAGAACAGAGCAATAGATACGTGGCTGCAGCTGCGAATGTAGCAGAGGATGGCCTTGTTGGCATCAGTGGGAGGAGAAGTTCTTGGTCCTGTGAAAGCTAGATGCCCCAGAGTAGGGGAATGTCAGGGCAGAGAGGTGAGTTCCAGTGGGTGGGTGGGTGAGGGAGCACCCTCATTGAAGCAGGGGTGGGTGGAGTAGCAGGTTTCTGGAGGGAAATGGGGAAAGGGGTTAACATTTAAAATGTAAATCTTAAATGCAATAAAAGAAAAAAAGAAGAAGAAAATAAAAATCATTCAAGGCAAAGAATAAAAATACCATGAGGAAAACAAATTGAACTAGTGCTTCATTTCTAAGCATGCTAAGTCCAGGGCCTGATACAGCAAGGAGGCAAGATGGGGTTCATTAGCTATTAAAGAGACAACTTCCTTTCACCCCTCAAGTCATGGGCCCCATGGGAGGCTTTATTAACTTAAGGGGCTAAGTTCACATTAATTAGGCCTAACTGCCCTTAACCACTTAAACAGCTAATCTGTAAAAAGTGCAGCTGTGGGTGTGCACTTGAGTGTAAGCGTATGTCTCTGTTTCTCAATCTCTCTCCCTCTCCCCTTTTCTTTCTCTGTGTGTGTGTGTGTGTGCTCGTTCGCGCATGTGTGAGTGTATGTATCTCTCTCACAATTACCCTCTCTCCCCCCCCATGTGTGTGTGCATGTGTTAGTGTATCTCTTTCAATTTCTCCCTCTCCCTCTTTCTCCCTCCCTCCCCATGCCGTGTGTGTGTGTGTGTGTGTGTGTGTGTGTGTGTGTGTGTGTGTGTTGGCAGTTTTCTTCCTTCATATCTCCCCTGTGGCAGCCAAACCCCACCTCAGGACCATATCATCACAGTACGTAAGTATGACACACTTCTGTTCACGAATAGGATGTTTTGTTGCAGAGAACTGAGGTAGGCCAGCAACTCCAGCCCTAGACACCTCGGGTGTGCTCGCTCGAATAGCAGATATTTCTCTCACGTATCTTCTGAGGCTGAATCTGGAAACTCCAACTTATCAACCACTAACGACGCTCACACTGAGTACCTTTGCCCACAAGTAAAGTGCCAGTCTACAAATAATTAACAACTGCAGAATCCCTGCTTCACGTCCCCTCGGACTTCCGAGCTTGCTCCATATGCTTCTTGCAGCCACTTCCAGGCAGAACACATCGAATCATTCTGGCAACGTGTGAAAGGTCTGCTGCTCAAAGAGGAGGTCCTGTGTCCCTTTCCCCTACCCCAGTCTTTGCCCCCATACCTTCCCAACCCCACCCCCACCTCCCTACCTCCCCACCCCCACCTTCTACTTTACAAGTCTGTTTAATAAGCAGCAGGGTAGCAGGGAATGTGTTTGGCAGGAGCTGGGGAAGAGGGCATTGCACTGTTGACTTTTGCAAGCTGACTGGAGGCTCATTTGCACACCTTCCATCCCCACTGTGCTCATGAATGGGTTGCTAAGCACTTGACAATGCCCTGAGAAGCCCCTACTAACACTGAAGGGGCAGCACCAGGCAAAATCTCACAGGAAAGGAGCCCCAGTTCCCTGGGACTGCTTCATGTAATAACTTCAGACTATCCTGTCTGGCACTTTCAGCACCCCCAAGGTCCTGTGACAATGACCCAGGGATTCAAAGGTATGTTGCCTGGTGTCTTCAGAACATAGTCCCTTTTATTTGCAGGACAGTGAACTTTGCTCTGGCATGTGTATTAAGTTTGACCAGCCCTCTGCATTCATATCTGGGCTCCAGGGTCCTTAAGTAAGAAAATTAAAGACTTGCTGTTATTGTTGGTGTTTTACATCAAAAGGAAGGGCAAGAATGAGAAGGAACTTGGATATCAGCTGCCCTGTATGTGTGGAGGTGGTAGAGGAGGTGGTCAGGACACCAACACTGAAGTCTTGATGGTGCACAGGCTCAGCATGCGGCTGTGGCCACCTCAGTACCCAGTAAGAAAGAGAACTGTAGGACTCTCTGTGGGATGGAGCCAGTCACACTGCTCCAGTGATGAAGTCCGAGCATGGCTGAGCATTGGCCAGGGTTGGTTTTCTTTTGTCTGATGACTGAGAGCTGATGCAATTACACTTTGATGACAGTCATCAGATCCCAAACTAGGAAATGCTGGGGTCCAGTATCTGCGTCCATCACACTTGTATCTGCAACAACTCCCCTCCACCCTACCTCTTTTCCTGCCCCCAACCCTGGAGAGACCAAAAGGCTATCACAGAACTTCCTCCCACTGACCTTTGTCTTTGTTTAGAATGAGTGGCCTGCAGAGCATTGGTGTGCTTGACTGGTAGGAGGATTTGGGACATCTTCGGAGTTGGCATTCTTGTGGAGGTGTCACAACAGATCTTGAGAGAACAGATAGTGCATAGACTGACTTCTAGAGATTAAGTTTCATGGTGTAGCCAAGGATAGCCTTAAACAAGAAAACC
This sequence comes from Rattus norvegicus, assembly GCF_021556685.1. Taxonomy (NCBI): domain Eukaryota; kingdom Metazoa; phylum Chordata; class Mammalia; order Rodentia; family Muridae; genus Rattus; species Rattus norvegicus. The sequence goes on from NC_141550.1 coordinate 60,240,407, forward strand.
TCTGCCTCCTGAGAATGACGATTACACCACACCCAATCTACACACTGAACATTGAAGACAAAGCCAACACTATTCCAGGGCCTCTCCATCCTCAGCCCCTGACCATAATAAGGCAACCATGACAAGTCACATGCGTGCATGGATGTGCAAACTCCCTTTGAACCAGCCCTCTCTTCCCCAGGGTCTGCACAGCTGCAGAGGTAGGGCTCGCTGGGGCTGTGTTTTGGACTATTACTTATCCTCTTTGTCCTTGTCTGTCCCCCAGGTGTGTTTTCATCTACTGGGTGAGAAGAAAAGTCTACCCAAGCACACTCGCCAGTCAGCAATAATTCTCCATGAGAGTCCACAGTTCATCTGCTTGGAATAAAACTGTGCCTGGAAGTTAGGGGATTTGATTTCAAACAAAAACAAAGGCACAGAAAAGGACTTCTAGTGTATAGAGTGTAACTTAATGGGGCATAAGGTTTCATTAAAATGGAAATGTTAAGTGAGCTAAGTACACAGCTCGCTTAAGGCACTTGCCTAGCGTTCACAAGGCTCTGGGCTCAGGAGTGCTCTGCAGGCGTGATGAAGAGGAGGCGAGGAAGAGCAGGAAGAAGAAAAACACGTTAAATATATATTAGGAGGAGATATTGTTCCCCTAATTGGTTTTTGATAGTGTCAATAAAAACAGCAGAAGCTAATCGATGTACAAATGGGAAAAGGTGGGATTTCCAGGTCCCAGGAAGAAGAGAAGGGGACAAGAGGGAGGAGGAGGGATGGTGGAGTTCAGAAAGCTACAGACATGTAGGTTGTGGGACAACGATAGTTTGTAGCCTCCACAAGTGGCGGGGGCTAAGAAGGATGGGGCAGGATATTCTTCACCCAGCCATTGAGCTATCTGTCTAGTTTTAAAATAGTAAGGCTGTCTGGTGTTTTCCATTCATGACAACTAAGCTCGGCAAGAGAAATGGCACAGCCTAGGCAGTTGTTAGAGGCTTGGCAGAGCTAGCCAAGAGAGGTTGAGGGAGCTGGACATTTGCCGAGCTATGTTGGGAGTGGGACCAGCAATAGCGAGTTTTCAGAGCTAAGCTGAGAGCGTGGCCCTGGGAAGGCAATAGAATGGATATTTACAATTACACACAACAGATATATACACGTATATATTTATATATGCACATGTGTTATATATGAATATGTGTACATGTATATATTTATGGGTTTATATTTTGTTCATCTGAAATGCATACAACCAGAGGACGTTCAGAGTTTAAAATATTTGCATAAACTATCAGAACATGACAAATATGAAAATTCAAATGTTCTGAAATGCAAAATGTTTTGAAACTTTAAAGATTGCGTTTATTGGTCTGGAGAGATGGCTCAGTGGTTAAGAGCACTGACTAGTCTTCCAGAGGTCCTGAGTTCAAATCCCAGCAACCACATGTTGGCTCACAACCATCTGTAATGAGATCTGATGCCCTTTTCTGGTGTGTCTGAAGACAGCTATAGTGCACTCATAATAAATAAATAAATAAATAAATAAATAAATAAATAAATCTTTTAAAAAAGATTGCGTTTATTTATACATTTAATCAGTTGGCGAGGGGTGAAGGAGGACATGTCACTACCTATATACATGGATGTCAGAGGTGGGAATCAGTTCTTTACTCCCACCATGTGGGACCCAGAGAGAAAACTCAGGCCATCAGGCTTGGGTTTATCATCATTATTATCCATTATTACTATTATTAATGTTATGATTAAGTTATTTATTTACTTGACATCCCAATCACAGCTTCCCCTCCTTTCTCTCCTCCCAGCCCCTCCTTATCACTCTCCCAACCTTACTCCCCTTCTCCTCAGAAAAGGAGAGGCCTCTTTTTCTGGATATCAACCAGTCTTGGCTTATGGAGTTTCAGGAAGAAGAGGCACATCTTCTATTAAGGTTAGAACAGGCAGCCCAGTTAGGGGGAAGGGATCCAAAGGCATGCAGTGTAGCTGTAGACAGCCCCTGCTCCCACTTTAGGAGTCCCACAATGAAGACCCAGCTGCACAATGTCACATATGTGCAGAGTGCTTAGGTCTGTCCCATGCTGTCTGGATGACAGTTCAGACTCTTGGAGCCTCTATGGGCCCAGGTTAGTTAATTCTGTAGGTTTTCTTGCGGTGTTCTTAACTCTTCTTGTTCCTTCAATCCTCCTTTCCTTTCTTCCACAGGATTCCCTGTTGGGATAAAAACCATGACTTACATCTGGACAAAGCACACCTGCCAACACAGCTCTATGTGGAAGAGGCTTACTGGGATGGGAAAGGAAGAGAGAAAAAGAGAAGAGATGAGAGAGAAGAGAGGGGGGACATAAAGGGTCTGCCTTTTATTTGAACTGTGACATAATTGCTCCCAGGTGAAGGCGAGAGCTGAACCAAATGTATACTGGGAATGTATGGCCATTGCCACGATGCCCAGGTGGCCAGGTGACATCACTGCTGGAGGCAAAAGCGGTTCCTGATACCAACATTCCCTATGCTCCATTTAGTATTTGGCTGTGGGTCTCTGCATCTGTTTCCATCAGTTGCTGGGTGAAGCTTCTCTTTTGACCATTGTGCTAGGTTCCTGTCTGCAAGTATAGCAGAATATCATTAATAGTATCAGAGGTGGGCCCCCGCTCATGGCATGGGTCTCAAGCTAGCCAGTTGTTGGTTGGCTATTCCCACAAATTCTGCTCCATCGTTTATGCTTGCACATCTTCTATGCAGGACAAGTTATGGCTCAAAGATTTTGTGGCTGAGTTCATGTTCCAGTCCTTCCATTGGAAGGCTCGCCAGGTTACAGGAGATGGCCAGTTCAGGCTCTATATCCCCATTGCTAGGAGTCTTGGTTAGGGTCACCCTCATAGATTCCCTGGAGTTTCTGTTGTTCTAGGCGGTAGCATTTTGTCTAAGCTCCACCCCCACAGTTACGTCAATAGCCAGGTATGCCTGACACTACAAAAGGGGTTGCTTGCCCCGCCTCACTCTCTTGCTCCTCTCTTGCTCTTACCCTCTTCCTCCTTTGTCCCTTCTCTCCCCATTCCCTTCTCCCCTTCTCTCCATGTGTTCATGGCCAGTCTCTATTCTTCTATTTCTCTACTTCTCTCTCCCTTTCTCTGCCCTACTACCCTCTTAACCCCCCTCCCCATGCCCTGAATAAACTCTATTCTATATTACACCATCATGTGGTTGGTCCCTCAAGGGGAAGGGATGTCTCAGCATGGGCCTGTTGAGGCATCCCCTTCCCCCATACCTCACCACACCTCCATAGAACATAATCCCCACTCTCTTTCTCTTTTTATAAACACAATACTAGGTTTCTTGCTTGTCCCAGAGATAACACCCCCCCCCAAATACAGTTGTCTCTCCTAGTACTGTTTGCCTGAATCCTTCTCCTGTTCTCATTCCCACTCCCTCCCACTCCCAGTACTCCATCCATCTATACCCTTAATGTCTAATCTATTTCCCCCTCTCAGTGAAATTCAAGTGTTCTTTGTTGGGCCCTCCTTGTTACTTAGCTTCTTTGAGTATGTGTTTTGTAGCATAGTTATCCTATGCTTTATGACTAATATCCACTTGTAAGCGAATACATACCATGTGTATCTTTCTGGGTCTGGGTTACTTCATGTAGCATGGTCTTTTCTAGTTCCATCCATTTGCCTGCAAATTCCATGATGTCATTGTTTTTAATGGCTGCGCAATGCTCCATTGTAAAAAATGTTCCACGTTTTCTTTATCTATTCTTCAATTAAGGAACATTGTTTCATTTCTAGCTGTTACAAATAAATCTGCTATGAACATAGTTGAGCGAGTGTCCTTGTGGGTTGTCCTTTAGGTATATGCCCAGGAGTGGTATAGCTGGGTCTTGAGGTAAATCTATTCTCAATTTTCTGAGAAACCACCAACTTGATTTCCAGAGTGGTTGTACAAGTTTGCACTCCAACCAGCAATAGAAAAGTGTTCCTTTTTCTCCTCATCCTTGCCAGCATAAACTGTAACTTGAGTTTTTGATCTTCGCTATTCTGATGGGTGTAGGATAAAAATCTCAGAGTCGTTTTGATTTGCCTTTTCTTGATGACTAAGAATGTTGAACATTTCTTTAAGTGCTTTTCAGCCATTAGAGATTGATTGCTCTATCAAAAATTCTCCGTTTAGATCTGTACATTATTTTAGTAAGGTTATTTGGTTTGTTGATGTCTCCTTTCTTGAATCCACATGGACTTGAGTTTTGTGCAGAATTTAGATATAAATCTATTTGCATTCTTCTCCATGCAGACATCTTGTTAGACCAGCACCATTTGTTGAAGATTGTTTCTTTTTTCCCATTGTATAGTTTGGCTTCTTTGTCAAAAATCAAGTGTCAGTAGATGTGTGGATTAGTTTCTGGGTCTTCAATTCAGTTACATTAACCAACCTGTCCATTTTTATGCAAATATTATGCAATTTTTGTTACTATTGCTTTGTAATATAGCTTAAAATCATGGATTGTGATACCTTCGCGTTCTTTTATTGTAGAGGATTGTTTTAGCTATCCTGGGTTTTTTTGTTTGTTTGTTTGTTTTGATTGGTTTTGTTTTTTGTTTTGTTTTTCCATATGTATCGAGTATTGTTCTTTTAAGGTAAAGAAATGTGTTGGAATTGTGATGGGAACTTCATTGAATCTGTAGATTACTTTTGGTAAGATGGCCAATTTTACTATGTTAATCCTATTAATCCATAAGCATGGGAGAGCTTTCCAACTTCTGATATCTACTTCAATTTCTTTCTTTAATGATTTGAAGTTATTGTCATACAGGTCTTTCACTTGCTTGGTTAGAGTTACACCAAGATATTTTATATTATTTGTGGATTGTACAAAGGGTGTTGTTGCCCTGATTTCTTTCTCAGTCCATTTATTGTTTGTATATAGGAGGGCTTCTGATTTTTTTTTTTAGTTAATTTTGTACCTAGTCACTTTGCTGAAGGTGTTTATCAGCTGTAGGAGTTCCCTGGTAGAATTTTGAGGGTTGCTTATGTATACTATCATATCATCTGTGAATAGCGATACTTTGACTTCTTCCTTTCCAATTTGTGTCCCCTTGATCTCCTTTTGTTGTTGTATTGCTTTAGCTAAAACTTCAAGTATCATATTGAATAGATGGGGAGGAAGTTGGCAACCTTGTTTTGTCCCTGATTTTAGTGGAATTGCTTTAAGTTTCTCTCCATTTAATTTGAGGTTGGCTTCAGCTTGCCATTTATTGCCTTTATTGTGTTTAGGTATGTGCCTTGTGTCCCTGATCTCTCCAAGATATCTATTATCAAGGGCTGTTGGACCTTGTCAAAGTCTTTTTCAGCATCTCATGAGATGATCATGTGGAGTTTTTTCCTTCATTTGTTTATATGGTAGATTACATTAATGGATTTTCACATGTTGAACCATCATCCCTGCATCCCTGGGATGAAACCTACTTGATCATGGTATATGTGTTTTTGAATTATTCTTTGATTTGGTTTGGAGTATATTATTGAATATTATGCTTCAGTGTTCTTAAGAAAGATTGACCTGAAATTTTTTGTTGAGTCTTTTTGTGGCTTAGTTATCAGGGTGACTGTGACCTCATAGAATGAGTTTCCTTCTATTTCTATTTTGTGAAATTGTTTGAGGACAATTGATATTAGCTCTTCTTTGAAAATCTATTAGAATTCTACACTAAAACCATCTCACCCTGAGATTTTTTTGGTTGGGAGATTTTTAATGACTGACTCTATTACCTTAGAGAATATAGGACCATTGATATTATTTAGCTGATCTTTATTTAACTTTAGTAAGTGGAATCTGTCGAGAAAATCATCCATTTTGTTTAGATTTTCCAAATTAGTGGAGGACAGGCTTTTGAAGTAAGACCTATTGATTCCTTGGATTTCCTCAGTGTCTGTTATGTCCTCTGTTGCATTTCTAATTTCGTTAATTTGGATATTCTCTCTCAGTTTAGTTTGGATAAGGGTTTGTTTCTTTTGTTGACTTTCTCAAAGAACCAACTTTTTGTTTCATTGATTCTTCGTATTGTCCTCTTTGTTTCTAATTTATTGATTTCAGTCCTCAGTTTGATTATTTTGTGTTGTCTACTTCTGTTGTGTGTTGTTTGACTCTTTTGGTTTGAGAGCTTTAAGGCATGCAGCTTAGTTGCTAAAATGTGATCTCTCCAATTTTTTTATGAAGGCACTTAGTGCTGTGAACTTTCCTCTTAGTACTGCTTTTGTTGTGTCCCATAGGTTTGGGTATGTTGTACCTTGATTATCATTGAATTCTAGAAAGTTTGAAATTTATTTCCTTATTTCATCCCTGACCCAGTGATAATTGAGTAGGGAAATGTTCCCATGAATTTATAGGTTTTCTGTTGTTTCTATTTTGTTGAAGTCAAGCTTTAATCCATGATAGTCTGATAAGATTCAGGGGGTCCTTATTATACATTGGGGCATCCTTTGGGTATATGACCAGGAATGGTATAGCTGGGTCTTCAGGTAGTACTATGTCCAATTTTCTGAGGAATCCCCAAGAATGATTTCCAGAATGGTTGCACCAGCTTGCAATCCCACCAACAATGGAGGAGTCTTCCTCTTTCTCCACATCCTCACTGGCATCTGCTGCTACCTGAGTTTTTGATCTTAGCCATTCTGACTGGTGTGAGGTGCAATCTCAGGGCTGTTTTGATTTGCATTTCCCTGATGACTAAGGATGTTGAACATTTCTTTTGATGTTTCTCAGCCATTTGATATTTCTCAATTGAGAATTCTTTGTTTAGTTCTGTACCCTATTTTTTAAACAGGGTTACTTGAGTCTCTGGAGTTTAACTTCTTGAGTTCTTTGTATATATTGGATATTAGCCCTCTATTGGATATAGGATTGGTAAAGATCCTTTCCCAATCTGTTGGTTGCCATTTAGTCTTAATGACAGTGTCCTTCGCCTTATAGAAGCTTTGCAATTGCTCCATTATGTTCATAATGGCCTTATTTATAATAGCCAGAAACTAGAAAGACCTCAGATGTGCTTCAACAGAGGAATGGATACAGAAAACGTTGTACCTTTACACATATACAGCCACCAAACCCATTGCAAGAAGTGCATGCTGACAGGAGCCTGATATAGCTGTCTCCTGAGAGTCTCTGCCAGAACCTGACAAATACAGAGGTGGATACTCGCAACCCACCATTGAACTGAGAATGGGGTCCCCAATGGAGGAGTTTGAGAAAGGACTGAGAGAGCTGAAGGAGTTTGCAACCCCATAAGAAGAACAAAAATATCAACCAACCAGAATCCCCAGAGCTCCTGGGGAGTAAACCACCATCCCAAGAGTATACATGGAGGGACCCATGACTCCAGCTGCAAATGTAGCAGAGGATGGCCTTGTCCAACATCAATGGGAGGAGAGGCCCTTGGTCCTGTGAAGGCTAGATGCCCCAGTGTAGGGAAATGTCAGGGTGGGGAGGTGAGAAGGAGTGGATGTGTGGGTGCGGGAGCACCTTCATAGAAGCAGGGGGAGGGGAAATGAAATAGCAGGCTTCTGGAGGGGAAACTGGGAAAGGGGATAACATTTGAAATGTAAATTTAAAAATATCCAATAAAAGAAAAAATGGAAAAGAGAAAAAAGAAAAAAGAAGAAAAGAAAAAAGAAAGAGGAGGAAATTAACTAATACAGGGTCCTAAAGAGAAAATCAAGTATTAAGATATTTGTAAGTGTGGGGATCCAATTTTGATATGGTTAGTATCCCTATATGAAGATGCACAGATAGCTTACTGTCTCTGTGCACATTCACCAATAAAAGACCATGACAGAAGAATGAGAACACAGTCCTCTGCGGGCCAGGTTTTAGTAGATAGCACACTGAACATGGACTTCCTAACCTCCAGAGTTGTGTAAAAATAAATTCGTGCTATTTAAGCCCCCCCCCCCAAAAATAAGGTTCAGGGGGTTATTTCAATTCTTTTTGTATCTCTTGTGACTTGCTTTGTGAATGAGTATATGGTCAATTTTGGAGACTGTTCAGTGTGGTGCCGTGAATAAGGCATAATGTTTTGTGCTTGGGTGAAGTGTTCAATAGATACCTCTTAGGCCCATTGGAGTCCTAACACCTCTTAGTTCCTTTCTGTCTGTGTTTAGTTTCTGTTGTGATAACCCTGCCATTGGTGAGAGCAGGGTGTTGAAATCTCCCACTATTAATGTGTGGGGTTCAATGTGTGATTTAAGCTTTAGAAATGTTCCTTTTACAAAGGTGGGTACCCTTGCATTTGGGGCATAGATGTTCAGAATCGAGAGATCTTCTTGGTGGACTTTTCCTTCAATGAGTATGAAGTGTACTTGCCATCTCTTTCGATTAATTTTGGTTGCAAGTCTACTTTATTACATATTAGATGACTACTCCAGCTTGTTACATGGGTCCGTTTGCTTGGAAAGTCTTTTCCAACCTTTACTCTGAGGTAATGTTAAGGTGTCTTTCTTGTATGGAACAGAACTATGGATCTTATCTTTGCATCTATTTTGTTAGTCCATATCTTTTCATTGTGGAATTGAGTTCATTGATATTAAAAGATAGTAATGAACAATGATTGTTTTTTCCTTCTTATTTTGATATTGATGAGTATGTGTGTGGTTTTGCTGATGTGAAAGTATTTCCTGTGTTTTCTTGGGTGTAGTTAATCTCCTTGATAGGAGTTTTCTGTTGTTGTAAAAATATAAAAATAAGAACTTTATGGCATCTTTTACCTCACTACGTCTGGCACCACGGTGGCCCAAGATATCTGCTAGATATCTTGGAGGAAACACATCCCAGCCACACACTTTCCTACACTCAAACCCTCAATAAAAGAACACACAACACAATAATCTTTGACCCAATTGATAAGATATAATTGCCCACTTAAACATACAAAGCCCAGTACCATCCATCCCTTAGGAACATTAATAACAACCTGTAAATACACAGAGCAGAATCTTTTTTTTCCATCTTTATTAACTTGGGTATTTCTTATTTACATTTCCATTGTTATTCCCCTTCCCAGTTTCCGGGCAAACATCCCCCTAACCCCTCTTCCTCCCCTTCTGTATGGGTGTTGCCCTCCCCATCCTCCCCCCATTACCACCCTCCCCGCCAACAATGCACTTCTTTGCTTCATCCATCTTATCTAATTGGGTGGTTGTATATGTATGGGCCACATGTGGGGCAGGCTCTGAATGGGTGTTCCTTCTGCCTCTGTTCTAAACTTTGCCTCCCTATTCCCTCCCAAGGGTATTCTTATTCCCCTTTTAAAGAAGGAGTGAAGCATTCACATTTTGTTCATCCATCTTGAGTTTCCTGTGTTCTGTGCATCTAGGGTAATTCAAGCATTTGGGCTAATAGCTACTTATCAATGAGTGCATACCATGTGTGTTTTTCTGTGATTGGGTTACCTCACTCAGGATGATATTTTCCAGTTCCAACCATTTGCCTATGAATTTCATAAAGTCATTGTTTTTGATAACTGAGTAATATTCCATTGTGTAGATGTACCACATTTTCTGTATCCATTCCTCTGTTGAAGGGCATCTGGGTTCTTTCCAGCTTCTGGCTATTATAAATAAGGCTGCTATGCACATAGTGGAGCACGTGTCTCTGTTATATGTTGGGGCGTCTTTTGGGTATATGCTCAAAAGAGGTATAGCTGGGTCTTCAGGTAGTTCAATGTCCAATTTTCTGAGGAACCTCCAGACTGATTTCCAGAACGGTTGTACCAGTCTGCAATCTCACTGGTATGAGGTGAAATGTCAGGGTTGTTTTGATTTGCATTTCTCTTATGAGTAAAGATGTTGAACATTTCTTTAGGTGTTTCTCAGCCATTTGGCATTCCTCAGCTGTGAATTCTTTGTTTAGCTCTGAACTCCATTTTTCAAAAGGGTTATTTGTCTCCCTGCGGTCTAACTTCTATGGGTTCTTTGTATATTTTGGATATAAGCCCTCTATCAGTTGTAAGATTGGTAAAGATCTTTTCCCAATCTGTTGGTTGTTGTTTTGTCCTAACCACAGTGTCCTTTGCCTTACAGAAGCTTTGCAGTTTTATGAGATCCCATTTGTCCATTCTTGATCTTAGAGCATAAGCCATTGGTGTTTTGTTCAGGAAATTTTCTCCATGTGCTCGAGATGCTTCCCCACTTTTTCTTCTATTAGTTTGAGTGTATCTGGTTTAATGTGGAGGTCCTTTATCCACTTGGACTTAAGCTTTGTACAGGGTGATAAACATGAATTGGTCTGCATTCTTTTACATGCTGACCTCCAGTTGAACCAGCACCATTTGCTGAAAATGCTATCTTTTTTCCATTGAATTGTTTTGGCTCCTTTGTCAAAAATCAAGTGACCATAGGTGTGTGGGTTCATTTCTGGGTCTTCAATTCTATTCCACTGGTCTATCTGTCTGTCCACAGAGCAGAATCTTAACATCACCTGCCATGGCTTCTCACCCTCTCCTCTCTCCTGTCTCTCCTCTCCGTTCCAGTCTCCTTCTGTTCCTCCAAACTTCTCTCCCACCCATCCTTCCTTCTCCTCCAATGACAGGCCTCCTTCTATCCTGTACCTGCCCTTCACCTGTACTTTACAAATTCAATGGGGAGGTTCTGGTGAAGTCACCTGATTCCTGAGTAGTGACTAGGCAGAAGTTCTTGGGGCAATGGAATTAGCATCAAAATACAGGTAACTTCAGGGCAAACCACAACAGTTTTCCTTTTAGTGTCTTTTGTAGGGCTGGACTTGTGGATAGATTTTGTTTTAATTTGGTTATGTCATGGAATACCTTGTTTTTTCTCTCTATGGTCATTTAAAGTTTTGCTGAGTACAGTAGTCTAGGCTGGCATCTGTGGTCTTAGAGATTGCAAGACATTTATTTGCCCAGACCCTTCTGGCTTTTAGAGTCTCTGTTGAAAAATTGGGTATAATCCTAATTCTAATAGGTTTGCCTTTACACGTTACTTGGCCTTTTTCCATTACAACTTTACTTACCTTTCTTTGATCTGTACATTTATAGTTTTGATTATTATGTGGTGGGAGGATTTTTGGGGGGGTACAATCTGTTTGGTGCTCTCTAAGCTTCTTATATATTTATAGGCATCTCTTTCTTTAAGTTAGGGAAATTTTCTTCTATAATTTTTTTAAAACATTTTCTGAACTTTTGAGCTGGGAGTTTTGGTCCAGTCTTTTCATAGTGTTCCAGATTTCCTGGGTGTTTTATATTGGAAACTTTTTAGATTTAACAATGTATCATTTTTTTTCTATCTTATCTTCTACACCTGAGAGTCTCTCTTCCATCTCTTGTATTCTGTTGGTGATGCTTGTGTTTGTAGTTCCTGTTTTCTTACCTAGATTTTCCATCTCAAGAATTCTCTCAGTTTTTTGTTGTTTTGTTGTTGTTGTTGTTGTTGTTGTTGTTGTTGTTGTTGTTGCATTTTCTTTTTGCTTCTATTTCCATGTTCAGGTCTTAAACAGTTGTTTTCATTTCCTTCACCTGTTTGGTTGTATTTTCCTGTATTTCTTTAAGGGATTTATTCATTTCCTTCTAAAGGACTCTTATAACATTAATAATATTCTTCATAATATTAAATCTAAGGTCAATTTCTTGTGCTTCAGCTGCATTGGACTATCCAGGGCTTGCTGTAGTAGGATAGCTGGACTCTGGTAGTTCCATATTGCCTTAGCTGTTGTTGATTTTGTTGTTATGCTGGCCTCTAGTTATCTGGGTTCTGAGGTTATTGTAAGTTTAGATGCTGATTTCTGCATTTATACTTATTGGATGGGTGTTTTTTAAATGTTTCCCCCTTACTTTTTGTGTTCTTTCTGTCTTCTTGCCTGAGTAGCCTGGGGTTCTTGTGACTAATGAGTCTTCAGTTTTAGAATGGTGCCTTCCCTGGGAATTTGTGGCTGTGTGGCCTCTGGGGTTTTGAGTGCTAACCTTGCCTCTGAGGTCCCTAGTACCAGTGTGACTTGTGGTACCTGGTGCCTTCAATAAAGCAGACAGAGTTGTGGGCTAGAAAATGGAATTCAGTGGGTAGAGTGAAGTTTAAGGCTGTTGAGTATATTTTAAGGGGACTTGGCATGCAAGGACTTGGGTGGGTGGGGTATCTTACCTAGTTGTCCCTGGTGCCAGTAGGCCTCGAGAAAAGCAGGCAGAGTTGTGGGCCAAGAAATGGTGCATAGAGGACAGGGTGCAGTTACTGTTCTTGGGTGTGCTTTAGGGAGACTTGTCAGGCAAGGACGTGGAGGTCATCAGGCTTGTTAACAAGCAACTTCACCTGCTGAGCCATCTCATTGCCCCCCAAAATGTGAACTTTTGGAGTGTTATATCAACACCCATAAACTCTCAAATGTAAGAGCATTTGGATTCGGAATTTCATACATAGGGATATATAACCTGTATATGTATGTATGTATGCATATGTATCTGTGTGTATACTAGAAAACTTTTATTTAATAAAAAAATGTCATATCTCATGCAAATATAATGCATCATATCATAAGTAAAGCTTACTATCATGTTGTATTAGCCATAAAATTCTAGGCTTATCAGAAAATAGGGAGGAAATGTCAGGCAGTGATTCCTAAATGATAAAGATTAAATATGAACTTTTAAATTTATCTTTTATAAACCAAAAGAAATATAACTTTTAATTATGTTTTCATTGCCTGCTACTATAAAAGTTATTTTAAATCATAAAGTACAGCGTAAAATTCCAGTAAGTCAAAATTTTGGTTAATTTACTATAGAATAAAACTATACTGGATCTATAGTTTAACCCAGATGACCAAGAAAAATACTTACAAGAGCTCTTTGGAGAGAAGTCAGCAATACTATCAATTCTCTTTCAAATCCTCTTCCAGCCTAGACATCTGGAACACTTTCTGCTACACAGAAAATAAGCCTTGTTTCATAATCATTGTAAGAGGTTCACAGTATGCAGTCAGAGCATTTTTTTGATCTCCATTTTCTTGGTGATATTGTGTGTATTAGTTTCCATGACAACACCTAGTTTTCAGTCATGCATATCTACCGACAATACTCTCGGTCATCTCTTTAGGGTGGGTGGGGATGTAACTCAGCTGGTAGAGTACTTGCCTTAGCATGCACAAAGCCTTGGATCCCATCTCCAGCACCATGTCAACTGGGAGTGCTGGTGGATGCTGGAATCCCAGCTTTCGGGAGTTGGAAGAAGGACAATGAGAAGTTCAAGTTTAGGGTGAAATGGCTTTGTGGATAAAAGTGCTTGCTGCTAAGTCTGAGGATCTGAGTTTGATTCCTGGAACCCACATGGTGGAAGGAAAGAACTGACTCCCATTGCCTTCTAACCTCCTTATGAATGTAGTGGCAATCTCTCTCTCTCTCTCTCTCTCTCTCTCTCTCTCTCTCTCTCTCTCTCTCTCTTTCTCTCTCTCTCTCTCTCTCTTTCACACACACACACCAGACACGGTGGAGGAAAACACATACATACATACATACATACATACATACATACATACATATATACATACATAAAATGAACAAAAAGACACTCAAGGTCATCTCCAGTTGCATTGACAGTTCAGGGCCAATCCAAGATACATCTGACCCTCCCAAAATGGAAGAAGGAAGAGGATGAAGGGAGAAGAAAAGCAAGAAAAAGCTGTTTAAGGAGTTATCTACTGTTGGCATGTCCTAGCCTAGGGAAATGCCTTCTTCCTATGTGTAGTACTCAGTAGAAACAGTGGTGGGAGTTTGGGCCCGGGAAGCACTTCCTAGTATCTTAGCATCATGGACTTCACTAGAGCTGGCTGCCCAGATGTTACTCTTACCACAATGTGCCTCTCCAGCCCTGGGGCTAGTACACACAGATGTAGACAGATCTACAAAGCAAGGACCTGCACAGAAGCTGAAGCTTTATGTTAATGTTTGTCTATAGCTGCAGCAAAAATATTAACGATAATGGGGCTCATGATTTTTTTCTTAGGAAATGTAGTCAGAGAGCTTTGTTGTTGGGGTGTCAGCTTACAGCCACGGTGAGTCTTTCTGAAGACAGACAGAGCACTGGGTCAAAAATCACTTGTCAGCCTATGCTGTCACTTGCACTTGAAGGTTCTTTAATCTTCCTGAAAAGAATCGTGTGTTGAGTGTGCCTTTTTACAGCTTTACACAGAGTCTTAAGCTACAGGAGTTTGTTCAAGGATTTCATAATTTCCCCAAGGTTGACAGGTGGGCGACAGGCTGTCATCCTCTGGAGTGGGTGTAGCCACAGTAAATCATCTCCCACGAAATCTGGATTCCTCACTGTCTTAGTGAGGGTTTCTATTCCTGCACAAAACATCATGATCAAGAAGCAAGTTGGGGAGGAAAGGGTTTATTCAGACTACACTTCCACATTGCTGTACATCACCAAAGGAAGTCAGGACTGGAACTCAAGCAGGTCAGGAAGCAGGAGCTGAAGCTGAAGCCATGGAGGGATGTTACTTACTGGCTTGCTTCCTCTGGCTTGCTCAGCTTGCTTTCTTAAAGAATCCAAGAACACCAACCCAGGGATGGCACCACCCACAAGGGGCCCTCCCCCTTGATCACTAATTGAGAAAATGCCTTACAGCTGGGTCTCATGAAGGCATTGCCTCAAGGGAGGCACCTTTCTCTGTGATAACCCCAGCTTGTGTCAAAACTAGCCAGTACACTCACCTAGGGGACACAGTGCTCAGGGACTATCAGTGACTTGATCTGCTCAGTTGTTTTATACAGAAAGATCGTGACATACAAAAAAGGATGTGTTCAGGTTATAGAGCATTTTCACCCATTACAGCAAACAGAGTAGATGGTGGATACTGAAGACCCACCCTGCCACACAGCCTTACCCTAGACTTGGCTAGTGCTAACCACCACAGAAGCCTGGGCAATGAGCATGTGATGTCAGAGGACCAAAAACCCTGCAACATTCCTGCAACTGAGGCTGAGCACATGGAGCAAGGCCATAAAGGCAACATTAAGAATGAAACAGCAGTACCTTGGAATGCCTGAGGTAGTTTTCTCCGGGCAACATCTCCAGCATGAAGCAAGCAACTGTGGTGACCTTTCGGAGACCTTGACTTACAGTCATAGCAACAAAGTAAACAGAACCATGCAGCAGATAACTAGATCTGTGGTAATTGGGCTGTTAACATTCCCTCGTGGAGGGAGGCAGGAAGGATGCTCCCCCGAGACTGGAGTCACAGTTCACACCTGCCACAGATGCAAAGGCCCCTACTGTTGAAGATGTGTGAAGTTGACGAGGTGGGAGTTCGGTGGTACAGCTTTCCCGTGCTCAGTAAGCTTGTGTACTCACCAAGCTGGGCTGCCCAAATCTTATGTGTGCCCTCAGCTTCCTTCTCTTCTTCTCTTCAGTATACTCGTCCAGGAAAACTAAACCAAAACAAACATGTAATAAAAATATTAATTCCCTTTTCCTGCAGGCCATTTAGTTCCCAACAATAATAACTGAGACTAACTATTTATTAATAAATACCTAGGCCATAAGCTTTGGCTCATTCCCTGACTAGCTCGTAATTTATTTAACCCATTCAAACTACTCAAACTTTGTTAGTTACCTGTCCTTCAGTCCCAGCTTGCTTCCTCCTCTGTGTCTCCTTAGTGTCTCTCTCTCTCTCTCTCTCTCTCTCTCTCTCTCTCTCTCTCTCTCTCTCCATCTTGCTCAAATCTCCCTTCTGTCCTGAGTTCAGCTACTTGCTGGTTTATGGCCGTCTCCTCTCTTGACTCCCTTGAATCTCCCTCCTATACTATTTCTCAGAATCCTCTCTCTCCCTGCCAGTGCCCCATGTCCTATTTCCTGCTTCAGTTCGTTGGCCATCTGCTTTCTTATTGACAAAATGCTTATAAGAGATTCTCTCTATACAAGCAAACAAACAAAAACAATAATCAGGTTTTCACTGAACCCCTTGCCTGTACAAACCTCCCTACTCCCAAAGAACCTGGGAAACATGAAGGAAGCAGTTATGACTTATTGGCTGTGTTTAAGCCAGCCAACCCTACAGCTATGTTAAATGTTGTGCTTCTTAGACCCTCCAGGTCCTTCCATTCTCTGCTCAAAGGCATCAGGAAGTTTTGCTGTAGTGGGGACCCCTATGGTCAGCTCTGCTCAGTCGGATCCCATGCTGCTGCTCTGCCCATCTCAGCAGGTGAGCTGCCTCTGTCTGAGCCCTTCACCTGGTCTCCTCACGTTCTCCTTCAGAAGACGTCTATTCCTCCTTCATGTGTTTTTTCCATCCTCTACTGGATCAGACCCAGCAGCACAAACACATTGTGACTGACATCTTAAAAATGAGTCAGGCATGGCGCATGCCTTCAATCACAGCCAACTCCATTTGACTTTCCTTGTCCCCTCCCCGAATCTGGCTCAGCAGTGACCTTCACAACGATGAAAGGAAGGGTCCACTGTGTCTGTCTTCCTCACTGCACTGACACCGCTTTGCACAACTGAGGACCCTCCTTTCCTGAACACTTGCTGCACTTGGCTTCAAGGATGTTATTCTTCCTGTTTTGTTTTGTTTCTCTCTCTCATTTCTTACTCTATTTTGAACTTCACCATCATCTTCTTACCTTTTCACACACTGTTTATCCATCCCACCAACTCCTTAGAAGTACCAAAAAAAAAAAAAATCTCCCAAATTCTGACTATTCATCCAGACAGATCAGGCAGCTCCACAGACAGCACACACAATGGTCAGCTTATAGAGTGAGATGAAGCACCCAGAGCTTGACAGATGGGTCAGTAGTTCAGAACACTCATTGTTCTTGCAAAGGACCTGCATTAGTCCCCACACTGAGCAGCTCACAGTCACCTGTAACTCCAGCCCTGAAGTATTGCAATACCTCTAGTCTCCACGTGTACACACACACAAACACACACACACACACACACACACACATACAGACACACACACATACACACACACAGACACATACAGACACACACACACATACACACACACAGACACACATACACACACACAGACACACACACACATATACACACACATACACACACACAGACACACACAGACACACATACACACACACAGACACACACACACATACAGACACACACACACACACACACACACAAATACCACATAATTTTTTTTAGAAAAATACATACATTTTATTTTAGAGAAAATCTGAAGGAAGATACTTTTACTCAGAAGATTCACTTTTGAAGATTTTTGTCTTTATGTATTTAATTTAGACCAGACCACCAAAGCAAACCAACTAACCAGCCAACCAAGAAAACAAACGCTCAAGGAGAAATTTCAACGTAAAGCTTACCTTAGTGTGGATTTGGAGTTCCTGTCTGAGCAGTTGGCTTGCACAGCGTATTAGTTACATTGGACTGAAGGGGCTGCTCTCATGCTGGCATATTTCTTTGGAAAGGTCTTTCGGTGATGTATGATCAACTCCGTTGCATGCTGGATTTGCTGCAACAGTCAGTTGCAGGCAGTGTGCTGAAGGCTGACTAGAGGCTATTCTTCAGGAAGGAGCCAGGATAAGGAACAAAGTTGACTCCTGAAAACAATACCAGCATTCCATGTCCCCAGAAAAGCTTTGATGAAAGTTGGCTCTTTTGGTTTGAGTTTCATTTTACAAAAAGGGCCAGGTCTTTCAACTCAGTTTTGACCATCATTGGCAACTCTCCTTTCTCCCTGGAACACACCATATAATTTAAAGAAATTAAGACTTACATTAATGAGTAAACAATTTATGCTCTCATGACTTAGAACTAAGTGATTGGAATATTTTTTTCCTTATTCGTGCTAAAGGGAGACCTTGGCTCTAACACATGCTGTTTCTGATCCTCTGCCAATCAATATCTCCAGTCCTCAGGGCAAGTGTAGGTCTCATTCCAGGGCAACCCCAGACCAGAAGTGTCCTCTCTAATCTCCAAACTGTTGCAAGTACCTATGCAGTGACAAGAAATTTCCAATCTTCGACTTCCATTCTCCTCTACAAAAGAGGTGTGTATCTGCTCTCCAAACTCCACAGGGATTTATGTGGGGTAAACTATTTTGTATAACTGTTCTTTAAGAATTATTAAAAATGGTGTCCCATGTATTGTTCTGATATAACATCCCATTTAATACCCAATTATAAGCTAATTTCTTACAAAAGCCTATATAAAGAAAATTTTAAAGTTAGAATGTCTGGCATTTCAGATTCTAGTTCTCTCTATATTGATCTGAGGTGGTTTTGAATAAACTCATGTCCCCAGTCATCAAGACTACAAAGGAATTCTTAATTTCAAGTTCATTCTCAAGTATCTTTCTCCTGCCACTGTGTCATCACTATTAGGAGCAACGCGGGGTTGGGGATTTAGCTCAGTAGTAGAGCGCTGGAGCAACGCTCTTGAGTCCACAGGTGCTTTTCAAGGAAAATCAAGTTAAGCCCAGGATGATGTTGTTTTCTGCCTTACACCAAACCACTGCAAACACTTCTCACCGAATTTTTACACAAACCTGCCTTTTTGTTATCTGTTGAAGCAATCTTTAAAGAACACTTTCTTTTAATACATTCTGAATGCTTATGTGAGGCTTCCTGTTGCACGCCTGGGCTGAGCATTACTGAGGCAGTGTGGTTCAACTGCGCATGCCACCTTTTGATTATGTGTCTCCAGCACTGTGCTTCGATGTGCGGCCATAACACTAGTTCTTTTTTTTTTTTTTTTTTTTTAATCTTTATTAACTTGAGTATTTCTTATTTACATTTCGATTGTTATTCCCCTTCCCGGTTTCCGGGGCAACATCCCCCTCCCCTTCTATATGGGCTTCCCCTCCCCATCCTCCCCCCATTACCGCCCCGCCTCCCCCCAACAATCACGTTCACTGGGAGTTCAGTCTTGGCAGGACCAAGGGCTTCCCCTTCCACTGGTGCTCTTACTAGGCTATTCATTGCTACCTATGAGACTGGAGCCCAGGGTCAGTCCATGTATAGTCTTTGGGTAGTGGCTTAGTCCCTGGAAGCTCTGGTTGGTTGGCATTGTTGTTCATATGGGGTCTCGAACCCCTTCAAGCTCTTCCAGTCCTTTCTCTGATTCCTGGTCCCGTTCTCAGTTCAGTGGTTTGCTGCTGGCATTCGCCTATGTATTTGCTGTATTCTGGCTGTGTCTCTCAGGAGCGATCTACATCCGGCTCCTGTCGGCCTGCACTTCTTTGCTTCATCTATCTTATCTAATTGGGTTGCTGTATATGGTAACACTAGTTCTTAAGGTTGCATGTTAGGCATTCTATACAATACTCACTTGCTTCTATGGAAACACATTTGAGTCTTACCACACTTAAGAAATAGCTGTATTTTTTTAATGGGGAAAAATAAAACATGTCCCTAAGAATTTCGTGGAAACACAGCATTTATTCATTCATACCTCCAAAGACTTCGAGCACTTCAGCATTGTTTCATGGTTAAAAGGAGGTATTATTCAGAATAATGAACCCATTACCCCAACTGTGTTCAAAGTCTCCTCATAAACTAGAGCTTTGCTTTTACAATAGAGACACTTAATGCTTCTGTCTGATCACTCTTCATTGTGGTCCCACAGCGACTCCACATATTTCAAACATGTCTGGCTTAATGAAAATTTTTCCTGTTTTTGCTCCAATCTGTTTTGGTGTCAGATTGACTCCAGCGTGGGAGCTTTTGTTGGTCGAGTTTTTAGGCCTTTCAGTTTCTGGATGTGTTAACTGGGGATGTAAAACAAGCAGCCCCCAGAGAGCTGCACCAGCTCAGTAAACCAGGAGACACCCAAAACAGCCAGCCCCCTGCCTCTTGTGATCAGTGAAGCAAGAGCAGCCTAATATTTTGAAATATATTCTTATTTTCTTGTAGTCAGTTAAAAAAATATACACACCATCTTGGGAACAGATCCCCCCCCCCATTTCTCAGATCAAAGGAGAGAAGCTCATCATTCGGTATCATTTCAAGGACACTGCCCAGTGCCCTATTTTCACAGTGTATGCAGACACACTTCAACTGGTAAACAGGCTCAACTGATTAGAGACTCAGAAAACTGAGTCACAAAATAATACAATTTGTCTAATTTACAAGAGGAGCATAAACTGGCTTCTAGGTGAGATAAAGTCCATACGATTTCCCCATTTCCTGGTCTCCATTTCAGAATCTAGCCCTGGCCTTTGACAGATGTGCTATGATCCACCCTTGTCTGTACTACTAGGGTTCTTATGTTGGAGTCTGGTATTAAAGGTACCTTGGCAGTGGAGAGAGGGAGCAGAGATCTTTGGGGAATATTGTAAAGCCCTGAAAATGCTTCAAAGAAAGGAAGTGAATGGATGCCACTCTACCTGTCTCATTCTTTCACAAGCTTCCCTGGGAAGGCTGTGGGCGCACTCAGGAGCCAGAACCCAGATGCCCACTTCACTGCTACAGAGGTAGAGACTTGGGAGGTCCACAACTTCAAGGTCAGCTTGAGCCATAAATCAAGATCCTGCCTCAACAAAACCAATAAAAATAGTGCCCACTGTCCCATGAAAGTGACAAAAATGCTTTTGGGAAGCCAAGCATTTTAAGACATCAATCCTAAAATGAAATAACACAATTTCATAAACTAGATAGTTTAATTTAATTTCTTTTTTAGATTTATGTCCTTTTGTTGCCCCATAGCATCTGTTGAACTCCAGTTTAAGTGTTTAGCCTGGACTTAATGGAGCCAATGATTTGGAGGGCAAGACTGTAAATCCTACTGCAAGCATACGCTATTCTCCCTCCTTGGAGACCTTGGCATAGCCCAGCTGTGTGTCCCAGAAGTCTCATGCATGACACTCTGCCTGTGATAAGACAAAAGTGGTGAGATACACAAGTTCCTACCATTCCTTGGATCCAACCTGAGCCCTCAGGAGGAATCACATGGGGTGATTCTACTGGTAAGCTTGTCAGGGCAGAAAACTAGAGAATGCAGACTCTCTACATCTGCTGTGACAGGCAGTGAGCCTCTAGGGCAGAGGTTCTCAACCTGTGAGCCTTTGGAGGGTTTGATCATTTTTTCCACAGGGTTTACCCACAACCACCAGAAAATACAGATATGTACATTGTAAGAAGAACAGAACAATTAGAATTACAAAGAAGAAACAAAAATAAATTTATGGTTGGGGATCACTTAACATGAAGAACTGTTTTTTAAAGGGTCAAAGCATTAAGGAGATTGAAAACCACTGCTCTAGGAGCTTGGACATCAAGTTATAGTTGAAGGGGAAAGTGTGGTGGGAAGCCTGCTCCATGCTGAGAGCGGGCATGGAAAGGCAGCCTGAGGCTGAGAGAATCATAGTCACAAAGATGTCATCAAAGGGCCCAGCTTCACTACTGAGGCAGACCACGCTGCACAAGCTTTAGTCTTTGCAGAAGAACACAGGGTCCACTTCTACCAGGTCCTGTGTGTCACTTGTGGTCACCTCTTCAAGGAGCATTCATACATTCTGGTGGGTTCAGCCTTGTAAAGCACGTGACAATTTCTAAATCAACAAAAACCTAGCAAACAGGAAAACAGAACAAAAAGGAGAGAGGAAAGAAGGACGGATGTAGAAGGGGAAGGAGAGCAGGGCTCCTCGACTCCCTTCAACTCCACAGTTAAGAGCTGGGGTGTAGCTTAGTGGTAGAGAACTTAACTAGCATGCGCAAGGCCCGGGGTTCAATCCCTAGCGCCACAATTAAAAAGACAAATAGTGCCATTGAGATGGGCCAGTAGGTAAAGGTGACTGCCGCCAGGCCTGACAACCCAAGTTCAAACCCCAGGACTTACAGGATAGAATGAGAGAATCAACTCCAGGAAGTTATCCTCTGACTTCAACATGTACATTGTAGCATATATATATATCATATATCATGTATATAGCACACACATACACATACACACACACACACACACACACACACACACACACACACACACGCAGTAATGATGATAGGAATGAGCGCTTACAGAGCTGACCACAGTGACACAAACCTGTGATCCTTGAGCATAAGGCAAGAGCATCACAAATCATAGAGCTGATTTCCCCTCTCAGGGCTGAGAGCTTACGCCATCTTACCGGTGTTCCTCCATGCCCAACAATATCCTAAGGTCACCATAGCTACTAGCCCAGCAGATGGACAGTGGCAGCCACATGTGGACAGTTAAAGCACTGGGGAAGATAAAGAAAACTCCTTCACTTTTCTGTGGAGACAGAAGTTGGATCACAAGGATGGCCAAGGCTGGCAGCTAGAGTCACAGACCCACAGCCACCCGTCTACTCCTCCAGGAAGGCAAGCTGGGAAACACCTTTACCTAACAATAGGGAAAAAAAATCCCACTGAAACAAGCAACAAATATTTGCATTTAGTTGCTGTCTAAGGAAAATTAAAATAAGCTTTACGTGACAAATATTCATATCTTCCTTCACAATAGACTTGAAAACATAAGTAGTTTTCACTGTCTTCCGCGGGTCTTTTGACCTTAAGTATATGTATTAGGTAATTTCCAGCTTCTTATGTATCCACCAAATGTTTGTGCTAGCATATGATGTCAGAAATACAAACATGAGAGGCCAAGTTCTCTGTCTGCCAGGAATGTGTTCATGTACATAAGTGCAAAGTTTTATGGACCTGTGGAAGAGGTACAAATGCAGGTGAATCGTGGGGAAAACATTTGAGTCTATTTAAAACTCAGTAAGACTTTCTATTGAGGCTTATTTCTCAACCCACCCCCTTTTTAAAAACACAGAAATTACATAAACTTTAGCTTGGACCTAATTTCTGTCACCATCTCTCTCCTGATAGAACTCTGACCACTACTTTTTAAATGATGTGCTCATGTGCACGTGCGTACATGCATGCATGCATATGTATGCATGTGTTGTCTGAACATATATGTATATACCACCTTTGTGGCCAGGGCCTACGGAGGCCAGGAGAACACTAAACGCTGACTCGGGGATTAAGGGTACCTTCTGCTGCTCTGCAGGACCTGAGTTTGGTTCAGCGCCCTATCAGTGGCTCACAGGAGACCCAGCACATTCTTCTGGCCTCTGAGGACACTTGCACATACACATGTGCACACACTAACACACCCAGAGACACATACACAAAAGTCAAAACTAAGAATAAATCTTAGGTGCCAGAGAAATGGTTCAGATGCTAAGAGCTTCTCTTCCCAGCACCTACGGAGTGCTAACAACTGGCCTTAACTCCATCCAGTTCTAGAGCCTCGGGTATCCTCTTCCAGCCTGAAAGGACTCTGAATGCACATGGTGCGAAGAAATACACGCAGGTAAAACGGCTATACATGTAAAATAAAAATAGTGGAAAATCATCTACAAATGTTAAACTGTCTTAGAAATCACAGTTTTGATACAAACAGGCAACAATGACAAAACCCTGCTCCCCTGTACCTACTTCCCCGGTGTGGATTGCCTAGACTCTTAAAGTGCCCCTTAGTAAAATGCTAACCAGTAAGGTGCATCCCATACACTAGAAGGAAGTGCCGTATTTTCTCAGTTGTCTTATTATTTGATTTATTCGGACTTCAGTTCAAAAAGGTAGTCAGCCATTCCAGTTAATCGGTACTTGGGCTGTCAGACTTCTCTGCTGAACTGTCTCTTTGCCCACGCCAAGCCAGCTGAGCAAGGCTAGGTTCTGGTACTCCTTGGGGTTCAGTGGCTTCCTCTGAGGCTTGGGTGAGTTCATGACTTCAAAACCAGTAATCTCCGAAGAGGGACTTGGCCAAGGGTGGACAGAATAGAAAAGGAACCTGAGGCTGGACACTTGCCTTGTACCAGGGCTGGGAATGTCCCATTCACAAGCGCCTGGGTGTTCACTATAGAAAAGCACACTTACGTTGGAGAGTGAGAGGAGAGAGTCATGCTTGATGATCTCTTAGTGCTTCCAAGCACTTCTGCACTCTCCAAAATGATAGCCACCCTTGGGGTGTGGAGGGAAGAAGGAGCCCGAGCCTAGAGAGCTGCTGCCACAGCTGCCTGGGTGGGAGCTCATTAGGGCACGAGGTATGGGTTGGCCCCTGGCCGCATTTTCCACTCAATCTTTAATTTTTTTCTCTTTCCATTTTCCACACTGCACTAAAATTTCTCCCCAGAAAAGCATTTATCTTTCCTATTACTGCTTCACAGCCTGTCCCCATTAGCAGATCCTCAGGAAGAACTCGCTGGTACCTGTAAACCATGGCCACTGACTTTACAAGCAGAACATCACACACAAACATCCAATTTTCTTTCCTCCCCAATCCTTTCCTTCCAGCTTGCCCTTTGCCTGCTACCCACTCAGCTCATAAACTAAAACTGTTTTGACATATCTCTCTCCCTCCCCTCCCCTGTCTGTCTTCTATTTTTTTTTCTTCTTCTTCACGTTTTTTGTTTGGAGAAATTTCATCTTCCATACTTTAAGTGGACTTTTAGAAACAGCTGAAAAAAAGTCACACTGAGACATCTCAGACTGTTACAGTATTTGTGGTGTGTGTGTGTGTGTGTGTGTGTGTGTGTGTGTGTGTGTGTACGTGTGTGTGTGTGTACATGTGTGCTCATGTTTGTGCAGAGTTTCTATAAAAATTTTTATTACAAGAAGTAATGTGTGATTCTTCTCCTTATTTCCCTTTGTTTTCTGTTGGACTAATGATTGATCTCAAGGTCTCTTGGATGTTAGCAAATGCTACCTCCCTGTACTCCTGGCCCCAAAGAAATAAATTTAAGGTAGATATTTGGAACTATCAATAAAGGAATAAAGAACATTTCCTCAAGCTTAAAGCCAGGTATTAGTATTGTAGCACCTTGTTATTACTCTGCGTGCTGAAGCTCTCTCTTCTATGTGATGCTTCAGGTCCATTGAATCTACCCAAGTGCTCTCTTCCCTGAGAAAAGTTGGCCTCTGCCTCCTCTTACTCCAAGATACTTTCCCTCTTGACGACACCTATTGAATGAAAATCAAATTCCCCTGTGCACATAACTATATCACCCACTTCATCTTAGTTATTCTAATCTCTAGCACAGGCAGCACACTCAATAATCAATGTCGATCTGCACAATCTAATCTCATTGTTGGGGGCAGTCACTAGAGCATGCACGCGTTCATACCAGAGAGGTGACCACACACACCTGGGCTGTCCACAGGCTACATGATAAGGAAAGCTGAGAACATGCTAGGACTAAGATTTCAAGGAAGGCAAAAGTCAAGGCAAGTGAGATCGTAGAAGCTGAATGACGGACAGCCCTAAAGAGTTTATGCAGGTATCACCCCTGCCCCCCACAGATACCACAGAACCACGAAGAAAGCTGATGGTAGCTTAGACCACACCGAGGAAAGAAAAGGTGGTGGTAAGTAAACAACTGGTTGGTTTATTGACATTATCTACCATAGAGATGAGGATGCCCTTGAATTAGCTATTTTCCTGCCTTTTCCTTCCAGGTGCTAGGATGAGAGGTATGTACTAACACACTGAGCATTGGCGTTACATTTTAGTCCTCCATTTCCACAGTGAGCACCCGGGTGCTTGTGAGTGGGGCATTCCCATTCATAAGACCACACAGGAAGTCCCCACAAATTGGCTACTGCAAAAAGTTAAAAGGAAAGACAAACCAAAGAAGCCATCCATGGTGGACCTACTGACTTGAGAAAAAAGGTCAGTAAATTGAAGCAAGAATCAAGAGCTCATTCTGGAACACATTAAATTTGAGACTTTTGTCTCAATATTCGGAATATAGAAGAAGACAGAGCTGGTTATGTAGGTGTGAAGTTAAGAGAAAGGTTTTGCATTGTGACTAGAAATTGAAGCATCATCAGCAAATAAATAGTAGTAAAAGGTAGAGACACAGAGAGACTACCCACTGAGAGTGTGGAAAATGTGGAAAAATCTTGCAAGAGCACTGTACAGAGTATCTAGGAGACCATTGGTAGGGGGCAGTAGAAACATTGTGGAAACCAAGAACTCCAGTGAGGCAGTCATGAGTTGATGATTCTGAACAGGGCTCTGACCCCAAAGCAGTAGAAAAGAAGGCTGGCAGGCATGGGGAAGGACGAGGAGGATCTATGCTTGGAGTAGAGTTCATCACGTACCTGCCTCTCACTAAATGTCTATGTACTGGAACCGTGGTCCTAGTGTAGCATCATTGAAAGGAAGTGAGACCTTCTGAGATAATTAATCTCCCAAAGGAGGTCAAAGCCTTTTGAAAGGACTGAGTAGGAGTCCTTGAAAGAAGTGACGAATCTCATGAGAGCCGGTATTCTACCAAATGAGTTGAACATCATATGACTCCCATGAAACCAAGAGGAAGCAAGTACTATGTTAGTTCTCCAAGAGAGTGAGTTTATCTTTTAATTTACTGAGATTCTTGGTTTTTTGTTTTCAACACAAAGTAACTAAGGCAAGCAGAGTGAAGTAGCATGTCTAGACAGCTCTTCTAAGAATTGTGCATATAGAAGTGTGGCTGGAGAACTTCAAGAGAATTCAAGGAAAGCATTAATAATATGTGCTGTAGACCATATCTGAGGGACCAATTCTGTATAGAGGGAGGGGTGATGAGGATAGCAGTCAGGGAATAAAAGGAAGGTTCAAGATGATATCTTCCAAAGCACAGAGAACCTGATTTTGATATAGGATAGACATGTCAGAAGAAAGAAGAAGAAGCCAAGTGGTGATTGTAGACTTGGTAGTAATTAGAGTATCCAACTTCCCAGAAGAGTGATGTGAGACCATTCCCATAGAACAGGGAGCCAAGGTACAGTGGATACCCATGGGAACAGTCCTGTGGAGGCGAGAGGATGAACTCCATAGGAAAGATAAGTGGAATTTAAGAAGGAAAAGACAAAGAGACACACCTGTCCACTTCACAGCAGGGGCATGAACTTGTAGAAAGCCTTAGGATAGCGTGAGTGTGAATGGGTCAAACAGTGGGGGTGTCTGAGGGAAGCCGGGATGCAGTGTGGATGATGGGGGTCCGCAGAGGGATGCAGGGACGCAGTGTAGATGGTGGAAGCGTCTGCAGAGGGATACAGTGTGGACAGTGGGAGTGTTTACAGAAAGAGGCAGATATGCAGTGTACCAGGTGAGTTGGGGCTTCCTACCAAAGGCAGTGAGTGGGTGCTGGAGGATGTTAAGCAAAGAAGTCACAGCATCAGACTGGTGTCTTAGAAGTGTGTGTGTGTGTGTGTGTGTGTGTGTGTGTGTGTGTGTGTGTGTGTACAAGATTGCTGAGGAAGAGAATGTAAAACCAAAGTCATCAGGAACAGGAGCAACCAGATGATAATCACCACGCATGTTGGAAAGAAACAGGCAGACATCAGAAGTGCTAGGGAGGAGAGGACAGAGTTTGAATGAAAACACACTTGCATACAGTTTTCTTAAGCAAACACTACCTGTTTTTGTAACCAGATGGCTACTGCCATAGGTATAAAGTCCTGTGTCCTTTGGTAAGCACAGCAACAGCTATATCTTATCTCCATGCGGATATCACGCTGGGGCCTCTCCATGTCTCTATCGGGTGGGTACATAGCTTTTGTTATGTGATTTCAATTAGCCTGGTGGGGCTAATAGCACCTTGCTATGGCTTTCCCTGGAGGGGACACTGACTAGTGCAAGTCACACTGCCTGGTGACCAAGTGGCTGGATCGCACAGAAGGGCAAAACTACAATGTTGCCTTGAACATAAATAGTGCTCTACTCATCCCAACATGCTGTCCTTCAGACCATTTGACCCTGCGCACTCTGGAATGTGGGCAGGACAGGGTGGTTTCCGTGTTACACATCAAGGATTCTTACATTTCTTCATTCAAGGTCTTCTTTTGCCTAAGAAAGTTCATGCAAATGGGTATGTAGGTATATATAAAATAGATATACAAGTCAGGTATACATCATAAATGTTTCTTGAGTAATCAGAGCTCCAGATATAACTCAGCTGAGAGTCCCTGTTGGGTGTTCAATCCCCCAACATTGCATAAACCAAGTATAATGACATATGCTTCTAATTCCAGCACTCAGGAGGTCTAGGTAGGAGGATCTTGAGGTCATACTGAGCTACACAGAAAAGTTGGAAGCCAGTCTGGGATACATGAGATCCGGTCTCAGATCATCAACATCATCATTATCATCATCATCACCATCTGGTACACATTTAGTTTTAGCATTTATTAAAGAGCAAAATACATCTGAATAATGAGATGGAACAATTAAATCTTGGCTACATAGTAACTATAAGAGGGTATAGAACATTTTCAGTGTTCTTTTAAAAATGATTGATTTTATAAACATCAGAGCTGAGACTGACATGTCATGCAAGAACAAAATAGCAGAAGTAGGGCTGGGGATTTAGCTCAGCGGTAGAGCGCTTACCTAGGAAGCGCAAGGCCCTGGGTTCGGTCCCCAGCTCCGAAAAAAAAGAACCAAAAAAAAAAAATAGCAGAAGTATATTTAGGGACGGTTCTGAAATTATTAGAAATTAATCTAAAACAGTTATAGTAAAAAAATTAATTGGCATTTTCTACCCCACCTTTGATCATTCAGTTCCCAAATAAAAGACACACAACCTTATATTTATAAGCCATAATGCTCTAGAGCTGGGCAGAACCAGCCTGCTCTACTGTTTTGTCTCCTCTCCTGAGATATAACTTGCCGTGTTCCACCTGGGCTGCTGCTCCTCCAGCTGGCCAGCCCCGAGGGCCATGTGCTCACATCCACCTACCCCATGGGGTCCTCCTCTCTCCCTCCCTCCTCATGGACCTGCCTCAGACCCCAAGCTCAGGAACTGAAGTCCTGCCTACCTCTCTTCTGGCTAGCTACGGGTTGTAGGCATCTTTAGTCAACCAATAGTTTTAAATTAAGGAGGAAATTTACATAGCATTGCTCAGTGTATGTGTCCTTGTTCCGGGGCCAAACCTCAACACCAAACCAAAATTTATTTTGGACTTTATTTTTAAATGTACATACATGCATTATTTACTTATTCTGAGGAGAGCGTGAACACCATAACACACACGTGGAAATCAGAGGACACTTATAGGAAGCAACTTGCCCCTTTTACCATATAGCTTGTGGGACTTGAACTCAGATGGTCAGGCCTAACAGCAAACCACCCGGGAAAAGTCCCATCAAACCACCTGAAAATTCTTTCTTAATGAAACTCAAATGAGCATATCAAATATTGTTTTGAAAATCAAACATTCTAACACAGCACAGTTCAAAAGTACATTAATTTGATATTATGTGCTGAGCAATAATGGAAATAAAAAGTTATTGGGGTGTTTTCTATAATTAAATTATTATGTTTCTGTAAGAGCAGAAAACTGTGTACAATAAAAACACGGCACTTCATGAATATCACAGTGTCGTATCTGAGGTGTCTCAGACGACACTTGTTGACACTGTGGGTGTGATACAACTCATTGTACAAAGCACACATTGTGTGTTTGGCACCAAGACTTCAGTGAATTTGGATGAGGCAACATTGCCAGGCATTGCCAGAAAGATCTCCAGGTCATTATACCTTTGATTTTAAATTAATTTCTGGCTCTTATGCATTACCAAACACTTTGTTGCCAAGTTTTTCATTGCCTCCCCATGTTCAGTGAGGAGGTGATGACCCACAGCTTGAGAGACTGGGTTGTAAAGGCTCTCAGAGAAGCCAAATAGAACCTCAAAGCAGGAAAATATCATACTGCCCAAAACAAAGCCTGGGGTCTCTCCCAAACTGTGGGAGGTGGGGCTGGGGAGGGGGCAGAGAGACAGAGCTATCTCTTCATCGTGTCTCTCACAGAGCTAGCAGAGAAGTCCCGCATTGGGAGCCACAGCCTTTAGCATCTTCCCCTGCAGGGAGACCATGTGACTGTGTGGGTTCTCAGAACATGTGTTCTCACTTAGAAGTCTCTCGGAAAGGCCTCAGACCCTGGTGGCTCCTGGCACGTGCCCACAGAATCGGAGGGCACTCCCCCAGTGTCCTCCTCAGCTTTCCGCTGTCCTGCAATGGAAAAAAAATTATTTTCAAGGGGTGAAGTGACTGCTTGCCCTGATTGGATTGTGTAAGACCGAGAGTGCGATAATGTTCGCTCACGCGTGTAGCTCCCTCAGGAAGAATTCTCAAGTTCTTCCCTCCGCCCTTCACTCTTAACACTGTGTCCTGAGGACTACACACCAAGGCCCCAGAGACCTTGTAGCAGTTTGAATGAAATGTTCTCCTTACTCTCGGGCCTTCAAATACTTGTTTTCCAGTTGGTGGTACTATTTGGGAAGGTTCAGGAGGTGTGGCCTTTCTAGAGGAACTATGTTCCTAGGGGAGTTTTGAGATCCATTTCTAATTAGGCGTCCCTTCTTCCTGTTTGTGGTTCTAGATATGAGCTTTCAGCTGTTCCTTTTGCTATACCTGTCAACCGCTGCCATAATCTCCTGCCTTGTCGAGCCCTTTGGAACCATAAGCCTGAGCAGTAAGTTCCTGGTTTCACAAAGAAACAACCGTACAAGCCCCTCTTCCTCCTCTCATTTTCTTGTTGCTCCTTCCCTCCCTTTCTAAGTATCACTAGGGGAAAGGGAGAATGGAGCCGAGCTCTAGAAGGAGTCACCCAGGTGACGGGAGCAGAGGACCCAGGTGAGGATGGAGAGAGTCGCAAAGCTTTACATTCCGTCACCAACCCCAACTTGTACACCCAGGAGAGCCGACCCCATCTTTCTTCATGTCATTGAGTTTGAGTCCATCTTAAAATAAGTCAAATACATTATTTTTAAATTAGGATTGGGACTGGAAATATAGCCCAGTCTCAGTGATAAGTGACCTACCTAATGTGTGTGAATCCCTGGGCTCCATCCCAGGACCATTAATTGAATTAATTATACAAGATGCTTTCTAAAGGGCTCGACAAGATTGAAATACCCACAGTGGAGGCTCATGGTTATTGTACAGAACCCTGAGGGAGCGATACCAAATAGATGGTTAAAGGAGACAGAAACTCCAGGCAAAGGTCATATGTTAGAAAGAGAGGAGCTCAACAGCCTACAGGGCCAAGGCAGAAGGGAAGCTGAGACCATGGCCAGGCCAAAGCATCCTAGAGCATAGTGAGGTGGAGACCAGAATGAGACTTAAGTAGCAGGGCTGGGGTCTCAGAAATGTGTAGAGGAAACCCCAGGAGATGCTTGTGGACCATCAAGGGAACTGGACAAGAACCTTAACCCTCACTGACTGGACCATACTCTGTGAAATGATTTCAGTGCTACACTGTTATATTGGCACTCATGCTAGTCTCTACCACAGAAGCAGCTTATAAGCAAGCCATTGAAAATGACTGTGTACACACCAGTGTTAACAAAACAGAGAAAAATAAGACCATTTATTCTCCTTGTTTGTCCATCTTTACATTTGGGGGCTTTAAAATTCCTTTTCTTTTTGAAAGAACAGTAATTGAGCTCCTATATGCTCATCTCTTTCCATTCTCAAAACTAAATAAAATTTTCAAATATCACATCTGTTCACTTTACCTAAGTAGATCTCTCTACACTGCTTTGTTATTCCACTCTTTGGATTTGCTCTGTAGATGATAGACCATGAGGCTGTAGCTCAAAGACAATGCAGACAAAATGTGGACTGGTATTGCTGATGGTCCCATAACAGGGTGTCTCCAAGACCAGTTCCTTCTAGGCACAACTGCCTCTAGGATTCTTTCTACCTTCCAGTTGTGTCCACAATCACTGGCTTTCCTCACCTACATGGCCAAGTCTCTTCCAGGGCAGAAAGGATGTTTCTTCTTTACCTCCGCCCTTCTGTGACATTGAAGTTTGAGCAGAGAGCAGCTAGCATACTCATAGAGTAGAGTCACGTGGGCTTAATACAGGAACTACTTGATGATGGCAGACACAGTTACAAAAATCAACAAAGGATGGGGGTGTGCCAGGGATCCCTGTAAGACTCTCTCTCTCTCTCTCTCTCTCTCTCTCTCTCTGTGTGTGTGTGTGTGTGTGTGTGTGTGTGTGTGTGTGTTAGGATTTGAACCTAAGGATTCATTACCACTGAATTATTTGCCTAGCCTCGAATTCTGGTCTTGTAGAAATAAAAGAAGTTTCTAATCCCATGAATAGAGTTATGGCAGAAGAAGAAGAATGCTTATGGGACAGGGAGCTGTACCTTGGAGGAATGTAGCTGCTGCAGTGGCACCCTGGGGGCAGAGAGCAGCAAGGAAAATTGATAAATATTCTTACTTCTTGTAAGTATATCATTTGCTGAAACCCAGTAGAAACCCAGAAGACAAAAAAGACCTCATTGCTATCCTCAGTAGCCAACCTTCTGGGCACAGAAAAAGTTCTGGGTGGGGAGAGACTAATGAAAATTACCAGCTGAGTTCCATGCATGAAGCTGTCTAGAGAAAGAAGGGGAGCCTACCCTCAAAATAATTTTGGCCAAAAACATTGCCTCCAGGGATGGAGAGAGTCACAGCTGCCACAGGTTAAAATAAAAAACACAGATTTCAAGGATGTTTGTAAAACTGTTATTACCCAGGAAAAGAAAGTTTTAAAAGCATATACATTCAAAACAGATCTTAGAAATTTACTAGTGAATTTACAATAGATTTTGAGTAGTTTTACATTTTATTTTGTTTAAGGAGTTTGGTTTGTGGGAGAGTTGTGAGACAGTGTGTCCTTCTGTCTCCCAGGCTGGCATTGAATTTGCTACATAGCATAAATTCACCCTCTTCTTGAAATCCTTCCTTGGGCACCCAAGTGTGTGCTAAAGCATGCTACTGGAAAAGTTTTCATACACTTAAAAAATAAGAATATTTTCTCTACTGCTGTAAAATATGCCAAAAAGCACACATTCACTATTTACTATTTACTATTGCCCAATGCAATGAATGACTGCCACAAGAAAAAGGACTGGGAGGCACCTTGGTGGTAGAGCATTCAAAGCAATGAGTCTGGATCCCTCCGAACCCAGGTAAATCTGGCGCCATCGTTCTTGTGTGTTCCAATGAGATGATAGATAGAGACAGGAGAGTCTCCTGAAGCTACTGAGGGGTGGGCAACTAGTCTGGACTCTGCAATGGCAAACAGGAGACTGTCTCAAAGAAGGGGGAAGGCCAGAACAGTCACCCACGACCGTTCTCTGAGCTCCACAAGTGCAGTGTGTTAGTACCCAAAGCTATAACACACAAAAGCATTAAGCACACATACATGCACACATTACAAGACACACATGTTCTCTAAGCTCCACAAGGGCACCATGGCAATGAGCACCCCCGTTCCCACACACAAGCATTAAGCACATGTATGTACACATATCACACAAACATGCACAAAGAAACAGAAAGAGGATAATAATAGACTTGCGCCGATCTGGTTGTAATCTATTTTGCATTTTAAGGGCAGGAAGAGTCAAGCCCAGGGCCTTCTAAGGGCCACCAGGAAACATCCCATTCCTGGTTTCAATATGCAACCGTATGTGCAGAGTCCTGGCCCTGCAGCTCTCTGATAATGAACAGCTAATCATTTCACCTATTGCAGTTGTCAGGGTGTTTAAAGTTTAGTCTCCTGTGTTCTGAAGTGCAGGCGTTAGAGCTATAACATACTATAGTCTACATCTCTTTTGTTGTCGTTAACCCTGCCCTTGATTTCCATGAAGTCCTGGTGTAAGGAACCAGAGAGTTACAGAAATACCAGGCCAAAACTTAACATCTAGAAGTAAACATTGATCAAGTTTCAACAGAATCAGGACCTAGGAACTAAAAGGTGAGGAGGTAGTGCCAGCCGCCTGGCTTCTTGGGTGAGGGAAAGTAGGTAAACAGTCAGTTATATATACAGCTTGATATAAATTGCATCCCAAGAGGTTTCCTGTGTGCGTTCTAACCAATGGGGAAACAGCCCTTAATGTCTCGGCACTCGAAAGGAACTAGCACGCCTCTGCCTCTGAAGCTTTATTTTATAATATAGCTATTTTCTCACTCTCTAAAGTGTTTAGTTTTGACAGCAAGCAAGCGCATAAAAGTCACAATGAATTCAGTTTTCCCCTCAAGCCGTTTAGAGAAGGTGGTGACTTTTAGTGTTCACATCCACTGCCATGTACTGGTTGTGAGGATGAAACAGAGGGGACCTCTGAGGTTGCAGGGTGCTTCTCACAAGCTCAAGCATTTTAACCACCAAACACATTATTTCACTTGCATGAACAAGCCCAAGACCTAGGAAGTATTAAGTTAATGACTAAAAATAAAGGAAAAAAAGAAAAGAAGAGAAGAGAAGAGAAGAGAAAAGAAAAGGAAAGGAAAGAAAAGAAAAGAAAAGAAAAGAAAAGAAAAGAAAAGAAAAGAGAAAAACTCCTGGAGGTAATTAAAATAACTCTTTAAGAAGAAACAGCTCTTAAGAAAAGCACCTGGAAGGGCCAGCAAGATGGCTCATGGGTAAGGGTTTCCCCTCCTAGACTGACAACCTGAGTTTGATCTCTGGAGTCCACATGGTAAAAGGAAAAGAACTGTCTCACCATGGCTTGTGGTATGTGCATGTGTGTACATGTGTGTGTATGAATGTGTGTGCGTGGGGTGTGTGGGTGTGATTTTTTTAAGGAGTCTAGAGATTGGAAATTAAGGAAAACTGCAAAATAACCTGGTAATGACAAGAGACATTAATGTCAAGAGAAGAAAAGAAGCCTGGGAATGGAAAGCAAGCCTGGCATGTGGAAAGCCATTCTTTTTATCCCCATACTGAGAAGTGAGGAAGGACTCGGATAGATGGAGGATGTATGGACTGGGCCGGGTGGCAAACATGAGTTAGTATAGACAGGGTTATTAAGTTATATGAGCTAGACTAGTTGGGAACAAGCCTAAGCTAAAAGGCCTGAGCATTCATAAATGACTGGCCGGTCAGAGGCAGTCTTGCTGTAAGCCTACAGAGTGAGTTCCAGGATAGCCAGGACTATGTAGAGAGAACATGCCTCAAAATACAAAACAAAAAGAAAAACAGACAAAAACCAAAGAAATAAATTTTATTTCTTTCTGTAAAGAATAAAAAAGGAAGGAGGCGATGGGGAGGGAGAAGAGAAACCAGGAGGTGGGTGGCAGGATGGTGAGGAGGGAGAAGAGGAAACAGGAGGTGGGTGGCAGGGTGCATGAGATCGGAGCCTGTCTAGAGCATGAAGCCTGAGCAGCTAGTGAAGGAGGGGACTGGTGAGCAAAGAAGTCTGCCTCAAAGATGGGAGTCTGAGGGAGAAAAGCAGGACCATCGGAAGCCAATGAAAAGATCTTAAGGAGAGTGTAGCCTATGTATCCTAGCTAGCCCACATTAAAGACACAGAAACCTGGTGTTTTATTTACAAGCTGTGAGCCTAGACTGGGCAGGTTCTATGCTATTCTTACCTGTTTCCAAACCACATGCCCCTTGTTACTCACTGTTTGAGTCTCGCCTGGGCTGCTTTAGCTCCCCCAGCCTTGTCAGGGTGTACTCTGGCCACATGCTCCTGATCCTTCTGGCCTCCTGGAAGCCTCATTCTCTCTGTCTTCTTCTTCCTTCTTCCCCGAGGTCTCTCTTGAGACCCCTCACTAGATTCTCAGGTCCTGCCTCTTTCTCTTTACTGCCCAATCACAACTCGATCTTTTGTTAGCCAATAGCTTTGCATTGGTGAGCAAGGCAACAAAGGCTGCTGTGCTCAGCCTCATCCTCTGGGTAGAGGATGCACTTGTCTGGATGGCAACCAGATCATGGAGCTCAGAATTTAACACTTGTAGACATAACAGACCAACCCCAACAGTAGAGGACTGTGTCCTTGGTCTGAAAGTTATTTTTACACAGCTCCTGAAGAAATAGAAGTTAAGAGCTGCTCCCTCCTTCCCCATCTCTAGCATTGTGGAGAGCGAGGTGACTTTTGGGACTCAGTACCGCTAAGAGGTTGTCATGGATCTCAGTAATGGGTGGCAGGGTGACAGCCTGGCTGAGGCTGTACGGGGCAGCCTTTCCATCCCTGTGACAACATACTTGACAGTCACAACTAAGGGAAGAAAGGACAGTGTTGGCTCACTGTTTCAGAGGATTTCAGAGGGTTCAGCCCACACAGGCCTGGAGGTTACGCTGAGGCTGGGCTCACCTCACAGCAGCTGCAATCAGAGAATGTCTGTGTTAGCAAGATTTCTCCTTTTCTCCATTTTATTTCACCTGGGATCCTGCCTATGAGAAGGCTTTGCTACATTCTGGGTAGGTCTCCCCCATGTCCTTGATGTTATCTGGAAACACCCTCACTGACACCCAGAGGAGCACATTCAGATATCTAGCTACTTCTCAGCTCCAGCATGTTGACAAATGACACATTTGCAACACAGGAGACTACAGTGTGCACACAGTAGTACTGAGAAATCAGAAAGAGAAGAAAGGATTGAAATGGAAGATAAGAACTGTGCTAGAACTGCCCTCTTAAATTCAAAAAGGAAATAGTTCAGCCAGAAAAGGTGCTTCATCTTAATGCAAAACAATCTTTGCTGCTCTGCCCTTGAATTTAGCTAAAATATTAAAAAGCAAATTCAATAATGAGCAAGAAAAGTCTGTGTAATCCAAAGACCATGAACCTTGACTAAAGGAAGTGGGAGGGGGGTTACTTATGCTTAAAAGTCTCACATCTGTAATTAACTTAAATTTATCTTCAATTTAGTTTTCCTGTTCAACTTCCAGAATATTTTAACAGTCAAAACACCAGAATTACTTTTTTTTTTTTTTTTAGTAATAAGAAAGTCTGGTATTACTTTGCAAATTAACATTTTCAGTGGGCACAAGCATTCCCAAGTGTCTTCATGTCCTGCTACCTGCTAACTGTACCCAGTTGCCTTTCCTTGTGGCTAACAGGACTCCAAGCGGCTGACAGGACGCCAGAGTCACGTGAGTTCTATGGAGGCCTACTATGAAGCTGCCTAGAAGGCTGTCCCATGAGAGGATGTGCATGTGACTGTGACCAACACTCAAGGAGGGATGAGGCCTACCTGAACAAGGGAAGGCCTGAGGACCACTGTGCAGTTACACTTACCAAAGAAAGGGGGTGGAGTTATATTGTTGATGGTAGGCAACAAGATCATTGTGGAGTGGGTAGATTACATGGCTCTGCCTTTATGGGTAACTTAATCTATACATTGAGTCAGGGACTAATGTGGTCTGGAGGCAGACTTTGTTTTGAAAGTTGACTCTGGCTTGCTTGGTCTGCCTAGCCACCAAGAGTTTAAAGAATCTGCAGATTCCCTACAAGCAAGGTGCAATGATTTTCTTCTCTTTTCAACTATTGTATTCTACTCATTACTGGGGGTAGACATGCCCTACAATACACAATGGACGTCAGAGCACACAACTCTGTGGCGTTTTTCCTCTTCCCCATTCATGTGAGTTCTGGGGATTGAACTCAGTCTTCAGGCTTCTGTGGCAAGTGCTTTATCCACTGAGCCATCTTACTGGTTCCGGTTTCTTTTCTTTCTAAACCACTCAGGCTCAGGTATTCTCTTATAGCAACAGAAACAAGCTAAGGCAGATAGGAAAAAGCTAAAAAGGGAGCAGCTATAGATTTTGGTGGACCTGATAAGAGTTACACTATCCTGTTGGGACGCTTGAGGGTAAAGACTGCTGGTTGGAGAAGTCCATGTTAGACAGATACAGCCTCAGGAGCACTCAACAGTTTTGGCATTCCATGCGAAAAACATTACCCAGAGCATGCGCTCAAGCAGATCTCAGGCAGCAGCTTCAGGAGGGTGTACAAGAAACGGATTCACTGCATCGTTTATCCCAGGTCTATCCTATGCTTCCTTTGCTATGGAAGTTCCCTGATTAGACATCATGCCGTGTGGATGCCTGCAGACCGGGTATTATCACAGCTGCCACATAGCAGTACTAACAGAAGTTGTGTGAGCAAGAAAGGCAATTATTCTAATACCGCTGTGACAATAAATGCAATAAGCCTCGTTGGTTTTGTTGGAACTCTCTGGGCCTCTGCCACTGAAAAGGAGCATTAACTATATCAGTTTTGAGAAGTGGCCTACGTTGTTGGCCTGTGTGTCCCTCATCTCTGTCACCATGGCTTCCTTACCCATATGCTTGTCATGTCAGAGCTATGGTGGCCAATGACACACATGGCTAATGCCACCTGGGTGTGTCATTTTTTCTACTTGTTTTTTGTATACGACTTCTGTGGTGGTGGTTAGTTTAATCCAAAGTGTACCAGATTTGGGCCATACCTCTATGGCTCCTACATGTCATTCCTTCCAGATTACCTGACCTCTCACTCTCTTCTCTTTCCAGACCTCTGCTGATAAGCTCAGAAATACTCTCCTCTTATGATACAAATCCCACACAAACCAATGGACAAATATGCTGCTTGAACCTCCACTCACAAGGAAAAACCTGTCTCCCTCTTCAGTTTCCAACCACATGCATGCAGTACACACAGTGTACATATATTCACACACAGCAGGATTCAATTGTTTATAGCTGGGATGTAGCTCACTGGTAGAGCCCTTGCCTAGTATACACAAGGCACTGGGGTCTACCAAACACCAGAAGACAAAATGTGTGTTCTTATAAATATATTATACATATATGTTTCATACTATACATATAAGAAAAAGGGAGAAACAGAGAGTACTATTCTGAAATTTTGGCTTATGCAATTGTGGACACTGGTGTATACAATATCTGCAAGGCAGGCTAACAATCCCAGGGACAGTAAATACCATAATTCAGAGCTAAAGGCAACCTGGAGGCAAATCCCCTCTTCCTTTGAGCATCTGTCTTTTTTTTTTCTCTTATGGCCTTTAGCTGATGAGACAAGGTCCACTTGTATTACAGAGGACAAACTGCTTTGTTTAAAGTATATTTAAATGAGTCATGCCTTTTAAAATCTCCTCCCTCCCTAGCAACAGTTACCTAATTTTACCAAGCATTTGCTTAAATACCTGAATACTTTAAGCCAGATATATTGACAAGGAGCTCTCACAGGCCTTACCTTTCACAGTTTTATAAGGGAATTGAGAAAAGTTATGATGAGTACACAGTTGAGAGGATAGGGTAGACCACCTGCTTGGATGGTCTCTCCTGTCCCCATCCTCCTGCCCAGTCTCTGGATGCTGGTGGATGCTGACAGACCCACTGAGCTTCATGACTTGGTGGCTCTCCCTGAGTTTATTTTACACTGGACAAGATACTTAGATACAAGAACTAGTTCTCAGATCATCAGAAAGGACCCTGTCCTGCATAGCGGTCCTGGAAACCTGACTGGGACAATGCAGAAACAAAGAAACGACAGATACTAAAGAAACAGCAGGTACACAGACAAACAAAGCTGGGGCTGGGTGGGCTGTGCTCACTCTGAGGAACACACAGGGACACATACTACAGTTTATTATGCACAGCAGCAGGAGGATGAGTTAGTGAGTCTCAGTAGGAGGTCTCTGGAGGGGAGCAGTCTCATGACTGCTCATGCAATCATCTTTAAGGAGGAAATTAAAGTTGTTGGTTTTGGCACACACTGCTCAATCACCTGTAATCACTCACACTTGGACCAGAAGAAAGCTTTGCCATCCCTCTGACCCTCGCCTGGGAGAAGGCTGAGTATCTCCATGGGCCTGAGGCATCCTTGACATGACCATGCTCATGTCCACAATACACATTCACTCAGAACTCCATCTACTCCTCACAAGAAGATGCTGTGCAAGCCACCAAAAGCGAGGAAGGATCAATGGTCCTACCCAGCTGCCATGCCTGCAGTCCACAGCAATGACCAGCACAGCCAGATATTCCCCAGGGTACAATAGTGGCACTTTTATTTTGGGGATAACCAACAGCTCTAATAGGACCTGAATCCCACTCAAGATGTAGGGACTTCATGCTTGATACTGTAACCTAGTCAGCTACCCTGTCTGAAAGGGATATTGATGTAAGAGGAAACCCTACTACTGAAAATGTCCTAAATCAATATAGGTTCTAACTGTACTCTAAGTATTTATTATAGACACAGGTAAGAGTAGCTCTCACCCCTCAGCAAATAGTTGTCTTTTTTCGAATCAGACAAGACTACTTCAGAGATCTGATCAAAATGCAGAAAATTAATAACCACAGAAAGCCCAACACCAATTGGAACATCTTAATCACAGTTCCTCCAACTAAGACTCAGGAAACATTGTGAAAGGGAAAGTGGAGTGAAAAAAAACAGTAACCCAAAGAAACATAGGACACCTGCTGCAAGCTAGGATCTTCTAGACACAACAGGAATGCTTTGCCCATGAATTTCAACAATATGGTTGCCTAAGCAAGATCTGTGTAATGACCTTACCAGTCAACATGCATGCATGGATGAAGGAAATCCATACTGTCTTATGCCAAGATGAAGAGCTACTGACCATCAGTAGCTGCTGAATGGGAGAATTACTGTTCTCCAGGGATGAGCCATCTGGTAGGTCATCCAGACCCAGCCTTCAACCCTAAACACATGTGCACACAAGCAATGCTAAGTCAAGTCAGTGGATTCTATAAATGTAACAACGATGATTAAAAAGGGTAATGAGAGGGAATAGGGGGATAGAGGAGGAGATGAAGAGGAGACATAAAGGTTGGAAATGGTGTAGACACAGTACTCATGTATAAAATTCTCAGAAAACAAATTAACATTTTTAATTTAAAAATTAACATTAAAACTTATCTTTACTGGGCAAATGGGTACATACCTGTATCTTTGGAAGACTGGGGCAGGAGGATGATAAGCTTGAAATTACTCTGTGCTGTATAAGCAAGGCCCTGTCTAAAAATTAAAATGAAGCAAAAGCAAAAACCAAAGCATATTTCAAATACTGAAAACAGCCACTAGCAATAATAGAACAGTTGGCGATTGACCCTCCGTTTTTGTTGTTGTTGGTGGTGGTGGTTTGTTTATTTTGTTTTTTACTTGTTTTATTGTGGGGTTTTTTTGTTTTGTTTTTGGGGGGGAGTTTTTTGTTTGTTTGTTTTTTTAATTACATTTCAAATGCTATCCTCTTTCCCCATTTCCCCATCCATAAACCTGCTATCCCATGCTCTCACCCCCTGCTTCTATGTTCCACCACCCACCCACCCACCCCTTCCTGCCTTGCTGCCCTGACATTCCCCTACATTGGGGCATTGAGCCTTGGCAGGACCAAGGGCTACTCATACCATTGATGCCCAACAAGGCCATACTCTGCGATATATGTAGCTGGAGCCAAGGGTCTGTCGATGTGTACTCTTTGGATGGTTGATTAGTCCCAGGGAGCTCTGAGCAGTTGATATTGTGCTTATGGGGTTGCAAACCCCTACAGCTCCTTCAATCCTTTCTCGAACTCCTCCATTGGGAACCCCACTCACTTTTCAATAGTTGGCTGTGAGCATCTGCCTCTGTATTTGTCATGCTCTGGCAAAGCCTCTCAGGAGACAGCTATATCAGACTCCTGTCAGCATGCACTTCTTGGTATCAGCGATATTGTCTAAGTTTGGTGTTGATATATAGGCTGGATCCCTAGGTGGGACAGTCTCTGGAAGGCCTTTCCTTCAGTCTCTGCTCCTATGAATATTTTTGTTCCCCCTTCTAAGTAGGACTGAGATATCTGTACTTTGGTTGTCCTTGAGCTTCATGTGGTCTGTGGATTGTATCTTGGGTAATCCAAGCTTTTGGGCTAATATTCACTTATCAGTGAATGCATACCATATGTGTTCTTTTGTGATTGGTTACCTTACTCAGGATGATATTTTCTAGTTCCGTCTATTTGACTAAGAATTTCATAAAGTCATTGTTTTTAATAGTTGGATAGTACTCCATTGTGTAGATGTACCACATTTTCTGTATCCATTCCTCTGTTGGGGGACATCTGGATTCTTTCCAGCTTCTGGCTATTATAAATAAGACTTCTTTGAACATAGTGGAGCATGGGTCCTTGTTATATGTTGGAGCATCTGTTGGGTATATGCCCAGGAGTGGTATAGCTGGGTCCTCGAGTAGTTCAATGTCCAATTTTCTGAGAACCTCTAGACAGATTTCCAGAGTGGTTTACCAGCTTGCAATCTCACCAACAATGGATGAGTCTTCCTCTTTCTCCACATCCTCGCCAGCATCTGTTGTCGCCTGAGTTTTTTTTATCTTAGCCATTCTCACTGGTGTGAGGCAGAATCTCACGGTTGTTTTGATTTGCATTTTCTTGATGACAAAAGATGTTGAACATTTCTTTAGGTGCTTCTCAGCCATTCTATATTCCTCAGTTGAGAATTCTTTGTTTAGCTCTGTACCCCATTTTTAATAGGGTTATTTGATTCTCCGGAGTCTAACGTCTTGATTTCTTTGTATATATTAGATATTAGCCCTCTATTGGATGTAAGATTGGTAAAGATCTTTTTTCAATCTGTTGGTTGCCATTTTGTCCTATTGTCAGTGTCCTTTGCCTTACAGAAGCTTTGCGATTTTATGAGGTCCCATTTGTTGATTCTTGATCTTAGAGCATAAGACATTGATGTTCTGTTAAAGAAGTTTTCCCCTGTGTCCATGTGTTTGAGGCGCTTCCCCACTTTCTCCTTTTATCTGGTATATCTGGTTTTATGTGGAGGTCTTTGATCCACTTAGACGTGATCTTTGTACAAGGCAATAAGAATAGATTACTTTGCATTCTTCTACATGTGCACCAACAGTTGAACCAGCACCATTTGTTGAAAATGTTCTTTTTTCCACTGGGAGGTTTTGCTCCTTTGTCAAAGATCAAGTGACCATAGGTGTGTGGGTTCATTTCTGGGTCTTCAATTTTATTCCATTGACCTACCTGCCTGTCTCTGTACCAATACCATACAGTTTTTATCACTATTGCTCTGTAATACAGCTTGAGGTCAGGGATGTTAATTCTCCCAGAAGTTCTTTTATTGCTGAGAATAGTTTTGGCTCTCCTAGATTTTTTGTTATTCCAAATAAATTTGCAAGTCACTCTTTC
This sequence comes from Rattus norvegicus, assembly GCF_021556685.1. NCBI lineage: Eukaryota > Metazoa > Chordata > Mammalia > Rodentia > Muridae > Rattus > Rattus norvegicus. Next base: position 60,283,357 of record NC_141550.1, read on the forward strand.
TAACTTTATGAAAAATTGACTAAGAATTTTGATGTTGTCAAATGGAGTCATTGCAATGAACAGCACATCCAGACAAAAACTAAGCAGAGAAATGCTGGCACTAACAGAAGCTCTAAGTTGAATGAATATAACAGATATTTACAGAGATGTCACCCAAACATAAAAGAATATAGCCTTTCTCAACATCTCATGGAAATTTCTTGAAAAACAGACACAAAACAAGTCTCAGAAGATACAAGAAAACTGAAATAACACCTGCTTCCTATCAGACCACCATGGATTAAAGCTTGATACCAACAACAGAGGGCTTACAAACTCATAAAAACTGAACAACCTGCTATTGGATGAAAAATGAATCAAGGCAGAAATTAAAGACTATCTAGAATCAAATGAAACTGGCAGGTCTAAGAGACAGGATCATAGCTCTGCTCTAAGTGCCTACATTTAAAAAAAATTATGAGATTTCATACCAGTAACCTAACAACATACCTGAAAACTTCAGAGCAAATGAACAGCAAAAAAGAAATTACACGAAAATAAGGAGACGACAAGAAATGACCAAACTCAGAACTAAAATCAATAAAACAGAAACAAAACTAATTACAAAGAGTTGATGAAGCAAAGAGTTGAGCCTTTGAGAAAATCAGTAAGATTGACAGACCAAACTAGCCAAATTAACTAAAAGGCAGAGAGAAAAAACATCTTAACAAAATTAGAAATGAAAAGGGGGACATAACAAATTTCAAGGAAATCCATATAATCATAAGGACACGCTTTTAAAAAACTGTACTCTACCAATTTGGAAAATATGAAAGAAACATATATTTTCTTGATACATACCATTTATAAAAGATAAATCAAGATCAGATAAGCAATTTAAACAGAACTATAGCTCCTAGTGAAAGAGAAGTAGTAATTAAAAGCCTCCTAACCAAAGCAGACTCAGGGCCAGATGGTTTTACTACAGAATTCTACCAGACTTTCAAAGAAGAGTTAATGCCAGTACTACTCTAATTATTTCACAAAATATAAACAGAAGGAACATTTCCCAATTCATTTTACAAGGCAACAGTTCCCCTCATAATCAAACCATGTAAATACCCAACAAAGAAAGAATTACAGATCGATTTCCATTATGAACATGCATGCAAAAATTCTTAAGGAAGAAAAAAAAGAAAAACTTGTAAACTGTATCTAAAAATACAACAAAAACATCATCCATCATGAGCAAATCGACTTTATCCTAGAAACACATGGATGGTTCAACATATGTAAATTAAAAAACAATCCATTATTCAAATAAACTGAAAGAAAAGAATATATAACCATCATATTAGATACAGAAAGGGGCCTCTGATGCGTTAACAAACTCAAACACTCTTTCATGATAGAGTCCTGGAGAAACTGGAGACACAGGGAATATATTTAAACCAAATAAAATCAGTTTACAGCAAGCTCATAGCCACATCAACTTAAATAGAGACAAATTCAAAGCAAGTGCACTAAAAGCAGGAACAAGGCAAGTTTTTTCACTCTCTCCATATCTATTCAATATAATACTTTAATATTAGATAGAGAAATAAGACAAGCGAGAAGACCAAGGGAATACAAATTGGAGAGGAAATAGTCAAAAATCTTCATTTGCAGATGATATAATTTACATAAGTGACCTTAAAATTTCCATCAAAAAACCTCCTCCAGGTGATAAATACTTTCAGCAAAGTAGAATAACACGATATTAATATGAAAATCAGTAGCCTCCTTATATACAAATGACAAATGGATGAAGAAAGAAATCAGAGAAACAACACCTTTCGCAATAGCCTCAAAAAATTATAGAATACCTCGGGGTAACACTAAAGAAGTCGAAGAAGATATAAAAACATAGATCTCTCATACTCACAGACCAGTAAGTTTAACATAGTAAAAAACGGCCACCCTATCAAAAGCAACCTCCAGATTCAATGCAATCCCCATCAAAATTCCAACACAATTCTTCACAAATCGGAAAAGGGTAAATTTCAACTTGATTTATAAAGACACACACAGTCTATTTAAAACAATCCCAAATATTAAAGTAACTATAGGAAGTCTCACCATGCCTAACCTCAAATTACAGAGCTATAGTAATAAAAAAAATAGCATGATATTCACATAAAAGCAGGAGTGTTGGTCAGCAGCATCGAACTGAAGACCCAAACATAAATCCACATACTTATGAACACATAATTTTTGATAAGGCAGCCAGAAATGCAGGTTGAAAAAAACAGCATCTTCAACCAATGGTTTGAGTCAAACTGGATGGCTGCGTGTAGAATCCAAATAGATCCATACTGATTACCACTTACAAAATTCAACTCCAAGTACACTAAAGACCAGATACACTGGAGATAATAGAAGACAACGTGTGCAAAAGCCCTGAACTAGTTGGCCCAGAAAGACTTTACAGACAGAACATTATTAGCACAGGCACTAAGATCAACAGTTAGTAAATGAGACTTCCTGAAATACTGAAAAGCTTCTCTAGGGCAAAGGTCACTGCAATATATATATATATATATATGTATATATATATATATATATATATATTATAGGGGTTACCATATACAAGAAAAATTATAAGAGAGAGAGAGAGAGAGAGAGAGAGAATAAATGGCTTCTAAAAACACACTAAAAATGTTCAACATCCTTAGTCATTAGGGAAATGCAAATCAAAACTACTTTGAGATTTTTATCTTATACTTGTAAGAGTGACTAAGATAATAAATCAAATGACAAATGACAGTTCACGCTATGAAGAATGAGTAGCATTCAATTTTGCTGGTGGAAGTGCAAACTTGTGTAGCCACTATGGAAACTTCATCCTCGCAGGCTAGAATTCTTGGTAGTGAAAAATACTCTACACACTACTAAAGGGGAAATATGAACATCCACTCAGCTACAAACCCTTCTGTGTACATTGGCGTCTTCTCTGCAAGCTACACTAGGGCTGCAGTGGTACAAAGCTTACAGGCACAATCAACCAATAGCTGGTTGGACTTAAGGCCCACTTTATGAGATGAAACGCATACAGAATGCTGCTTTAGTGACTAAGAAGTTGAGACTAAATAGCCCAAGGATGTAGAGGGGACAGAGGACACCAAAGCCTTTAAATACAACAGGATCAATGTGTTGTAGATTTGGTTTATTGCTTATATTATGTTAATTGGGTTCCCAAACTGTACTAGAATTTTGCACATCTACCTGTGAGATCTTGACTGTCCCTGCTTCCAGCTGGTTCTGATTGGTAAATAAAGTTGCCAGTTGCCAATGGGTGAGCAGGGACACAGAGGCGGGACTTTGAGGTTCCCAGACAAGGAACATGAGGAAGGGGGAGAATAGCAATGCCAGGAAAGGAATAGGATGCAAATATGAGAGCTATGTGGCGTGACTTTAACCAAGCAAATAAAAGATCTGTATGATAAGAACTTCAAGCCTCTGAAGAAAGAAACTGAAGAAGACCTCAGAAGATGGAAAGATCTCCCACGATCATGGATCAGCAGGATTAATATAGTAAAAATGGCCATTTTACCAAAAGCGATCTACAGATTCAATGCAATCCCCATCAAAATACCAATCCAATTCTTCAGAGAGTTAGACAGAACAATTTGCAAATTCATCTGGAATAACAAAAAACCCAGGATAGCTAAAACTATCCTCAACACTAAAAGGACTTCTGGGGGAATCACCATCCCTGAACTCAAGCATTATTACAGAGCAATAGTGATAAAAAACTGCATGGTATTGGTACAGAGACAGACAGATAGACAAGTGGAATAGAATTGAAGACCCAGAAATGAACCCACACACCTATGGTCACTTGATTTTTGACAAAGGAGTCAAAACCATCCAATGGAAAAAAACATAGCATTTTCAGCAAATGGTGCTGGTTCAACTGGAGGTCAGTATGTAGAAGAATGCATATCGATCCATGCTTATCACCCTGTACGAAGCTTAAGTCCAAGTGGATCAAGGACCTCCACATCAAACCAGATACACTCAAACTAATAGAAGAAAAAGTGGGGAAGCATCTCGAACACATGGGCACTGGAGAAAATTTCCTGAACAAAACACTTATGCTTATGCTTATTCTCTAAGATCAAGAATCAACAAATGGGATATCATAAAGCTACAAAGCTTCTGTAAGGCAAAGGACACTGTTGTCAGGACAAAACGACAACCAACAGATTGGGAAAAGATCTTTACCAATCCTACAACAGATAGAGGGCTTATATCCAAAATATACAAAGAACTCCAGAAGTTAGAATGCAGGGAGACAAATGACCCTATTAAAAAATTGGGTTCAGAGCTAAACAAAGAATTCACAGCTGAGGAATGCTGAATGGCTGAGAAACACCTAAAGAAATGTTCAACATCTTTAGTCATAAGGGAAATGCAAATCAAAACAACCCTGAGATTTCACCTCACACCAGTCAGAATGGCTAAGATCAAAAACTCAGGTGACAGCAAATGCTGGCGAGGATGTGGAGAAAGAGGAAAAACTCCTCCACTGTTGGTGGGATTGCAGATTGGTACAACCATTCTGAAAATCAGTCTGGAGGTTCCTCAGAAAACTGAACATTGAACTACCTGAGGACCCAGCTATACCTCTCTTGGGCATATACCCAAAAGATGCCCCAACATATAACAAAGACACATGCTCCACTATGTTCATAGCAGCCTTATTTATAGTAGCCAGAAGCTGGAAAGAACCCAGATGCCCTTCAATAGAGGAATGGATACAGAAAATATGATACATCTACACAATGGAATATTACTCAGCTATCAAAAACAATGACTATGAAATTCATAGGCAATTGGATGGAACTGGAAAATATCATCCTGAGTGAGGTAACCCAATCACAGAAAAACACACATGGTATGCACTCATTGATAAGTGGCTATTAGCCCAAATGCTTGAATTACCCTAGATGCACAGAACACATGAAACTCAAGACGGATGATCAAAATGTGAATGCTTCACTCTTTCTTTAAAAGGGGAGCAAGAATACCCTTGGCAGGGAATAGGGAAGCAAAGTTTAGAACAGAAGCAGAAGGAACACCCATTCAGAGCCTGCCCCACATGTGGCCAATACATATACAGCCACCAAACTAGATAAGATGGATGAAGCAAAGAAGTGCAGGCTGACAGGAACCAGATGTAGATCTCTCCTGAGAGACACAGCCAGAATACAGCAAATACATAGGCGAATGCCAGCAGCAAACCACTGAACTGAGAACGGGACCCCTGTTGAAGGAATCAGAGAAAGGACTGGAAGAGCTTGAAGGGGCTCGAGACCCCATATGAACAACAATGCCAAGCAACCAGAGTTTCCAGGGACTAAGCCACTACCCAAAGACTATACATGGACTGACCCTGGGCTCCAGCCTCATAGGTAGCAATGAATATCCTAGTAAGAGCACCAGTGGAAGGGGAAGCCCTTGGTCCTTCCAAGACTGAACACCTAGTGCACGTGATTGTTGGGGGAGGGTGGTGATGGGGGGAGGATGGGGAGGGGAAGCCCATATAGAAGGGGGGAGGGGCTAGGGGGATGTTGGCCCTGAAATCGGGAAGGGGAATAACAATGGAAATGTAAATAAGAAGTACTCAAGTTAATAAAGATTAAAAAAAAAAAATGAGTGCTATGGAAGGCAGAAAACCAGCAATGTAAGAATCAAAAAAGTGGCCCCCAGGGGGCACTCCCAATTGGGTCTAGGGTAGCAGAGATGAAATATAGAATTTAGTAAGTAACAATTCAAGAATAACCAAGGGGAGGCATCAACATGCAGAAGTTTGGGAATGGCCCAGCTGTTGAGGTGCTTAAGGCATTAAAAATAAGGCTGCGTGTATGTGTCTTTCATTCGGAATACAAACTACTAATAGCTGTTATTATAAACTATTTAGCATGATTAGTAACACAAGTTAAGGGCTGGATAGTAAACTCATAGTTATGTTAGATTTAATTATAATAAAATGTTTTCAATAGTATTAAAATAGAATTCACTAAGAATAGTCAAGTTTTAACAGGTCAGATATATTTTATGTAGATAGATAGTCCTAAAAAGCATCAGAAAATTGTTTCATTATTATTACATTTTTGAGTAAGAGACATGTCAGGTACTGACAGTGCCTCCTTCATGGTTTAAGAAGATATTGAACATCATAATCTCCATATGGAATCACTCCAGTTGTGGCAAAGTAGGCACTGGGTAAGAATTGCCCTAATTTAACTACAGACAAAGCCCATACATATACAGCCACCCAATTAGACAAGATGGATGAAGCAAAGAAGTGCAGACCGACAGGAGCCGGATGTAGATCGCTCCTGAGAGACACAGCCAGAATACAGCAAATATAGAGGCGAATGCCAGCAGCAAACCACTGAACTGAGAATAGGTCCCCTATTGAAGGAATCAGAGAAAGAACTGGAAGAGCTTGAAGGGGCTCGAGACCCCAAAAGTACAACAATGCCAAGCAACCAGAGCTTCCAGGGACTAAGCCACTACCTAAAGACTATACATGGACTGACCCTGGACTCTGACCCCATAGGTAGCAATGAATATCCTAGTAAGAGCACCAGTGGAAGGGGAAGCCCTGGGTCCTGCTAAGACTGAACCCACAGTGAACTAGTCTATGGGGGGAGGGCGGCAATGGGGGGAGGGTTGGGAGGGGAACACCCATAAGGAAGGGGAGGGGGGAGGGGGATGTTTGCCCGGAAACCGGGAAAGGGAATAACACTCGAAATGTATATAAGAAATACTCAAGTTAATAAAAAAAAAAAATTAAATTTAGCTACAATGGCTCTGTCATTAAGAACAGGAGCTATTGTTGTAGAGGGCCCAGTTTCAGGTCACAGCACGCACGCAGCTGATCCCAGTCACCCGTAACTCCAGTTACAGGGAATCTGATACTGTCTCATGACCTCTGTGGGCACCAGTAAGTACATGATATATACATAATTTATATGCAGGCAACATTACATATGTATATTAATTAGAAAATAAAACTTAATAGTACATATTCATAAAAAAAAAAAAATAGTGTCCAGGAAAGGACACACGATGCAGGATAGTTGACTGCTTCGCCCTGCTAAGGCAGGGTAAGGTAGTACTATGTTACTCATGCTTCACATAAATTCTATCAGCTGGTTCTCAGTCACAAGGCTGAGGACAGATGCTCCAACATATTGAGGAGGTCATCTGTCTCTGCAAATTGGTTAAGTTTGAGAAACTATGTTTTTGTGCTTCCTGTATATTCAGGTAATATTTAATTCATTCTCAAATCTATGACAGGGTTAAAGATTAGTTATAGTCTCATAATCAAACTTAAGTTGTCTGGCACTAAGGAAGATAATCTAGATTTGAGAGAATGGTTTTCAGATGATAATACAAGTTAAAATCAGAAACTAATTCACATATAGAATTGTAAAGTCTTTAAGTTAGGATAGATGTTAGAGTAAAATGCCTAAATAGACAAAATTGATGGACTAGACATTATTAGTATATATCATACCTTATAGTTTACATAACTGTTACAATGATGTATATGTGAGAGAAAAAAAAACTTTAATGGACAGAAAGGATGAGATGTGGATTTGGTTTCTTGCTTATAATATGTTAATTGGATTCCCAAATGAAACAAGAATTTATATGTCTGCATGTGAAACACTGACAATTTCTGACCCCAGCTAGTTCTTATTGGAAAATAAAGTTGCCAGCAGCCAATGGCTGGGAAGACAGAGAGAAGCAGAACGTTGAGGTTCCCAAACAAGAAACATAAAGGAGGAGGAGAATAGCCATGGCAGGAAAGGAATAGGATGCAACAATGAGAGCTGTGCAAGACAGAGAATCCGGGAAAGTGACCCCAGGGGCCATTCCTCCAATTGGGTCTAGGGTAGCAGAGGTGAAATATAGAAGTTAGTAAGTAACAATTCAGGAATGGGGTTTCTGCCTGGGCCAAGAGCTGAACCAGTCCCACATCTCTCTGTACCCAAATCCTGTGGGGAAGGAAGCTGGACTCTCAGAAGTGCAGACAATCCTGAGGACTAAGGGAAGACCTCCACTTTAGCACACATTCCTGGCTCAAGAGGAAACTGCCTAGTGCTCTCTGTGCACTCTGGGCACAGGAATCTAGGAGCAGTGAGGGGCAGGACCATTCCAGTTTTTGCCTGTGCCCAGAGTTTAAAGTCAGTTGCCAGGAGTGCTGACACACCTGAGAGCAGAGGTAAGACCAACTCTTCTGCTCCAAGTGACCCACCTGGAGGCCTCAGGACACATAAACCCAGGAGCAGCCTGGGACAGGATCCTTCCAGTTTCTGCCTGTGCCCGGAGCTGACCCAATACCACAGCTCTCAGTACCCAGATCTGGCTGAAAGAAAACAGGTCTACAGGAGTGCTGACACACAGGCTTACAGGAGGGTCAAGCCACTGTCAAAGACAGCAAGAGAAACTAACACCAGAAACAATCTGATAGTTAGAGGCAAGCTCAGGAACCAACACAACAAAAAGCAAGACTACTTGACATCATCAGAGCCCAGTTCTCGCACCAAAGCAAATACTGGATATCCAAACATACCAGAATAGCAAGATTTGGATTTAAAACGATATCTCATGATGATAAAGGACTTTAAGAAGGACATATAGAAGTCTCCTAAAGAAATGCAGGACAATACAAGTGAGCAAGTAAACAAAAGAGACAAACAAAAAAATAATCCCTTAAAGAATTACAGAAAAACACAACCAAACAGGTGAAGGAATTGAACAAAACCATCAAGGATGGGAATAGAAACAATAAAGAATTCACAAAGGGAGACAATCCTGAAGATAGGAACCGAGGAAAGAGATCAAGAGTCATAGATGCAAGCATCACCAAAAGAATACAAGAAATAGAAGAGAGAATTTCAGGGGCAGAAGATACCATAGAAAACATTGACACAATAGTCAAAGAAAATGTAACACAAAACATCCAGGAAATCCAGAACACAATGAGAAGATCAAACCTAAGGATAATAGATATAGAAGAGAGTGAAGACTTACAACTTAAAGGGCCAGTAAATATCTTCAACAAAATTATCGAAGAAAACTTCCCTAACCTAAAGAAAGAGATGCCCGTAAATATACAAGAAGCCTACAGAACTCCAAAAAGATTGGACCAGAAAAGAAATTCCTCCTGTCACATAATAGTCAAAACACCAAACACATAAAACAAAGAAAGAATATTAAAAGCAGTAAGGGGAAAAGGTCAAGTAACATAAAAAGGCAGACCTATCGAAATTATAGCAGACTTCTCAACAGAGACTATGAAAGTCAGAAGATTCTGGGCAGTTGTCCTACAGGACACTAAGAGAACACAAATGACAGCCAAGGCTACTCTATCCACCAAAACTCTCAATTAACATAGATGGAGAAACCAAGATATTCCAAAACCAAAAACCAAATTTACATAATATCTTTCTACAGATCCACCCCTACAAAGGATTGTAGATGGAAAACTCCAACACAAGGAGGAAAACTACACTCTAGAAAAAGCAAGAAAGTAATCTCCCTTCAACGAACCCAAAAGAAGAGAACAACAAAAAACATAATTCCACCTCTAACAATAAAAATAACAGGAAACAACAATCACTATTCCTTAATATTTCTTAACATCAATGGACTCAATTCCCCAGTAAAAAGAAATAAACTAAGAGATTGGATATGTAAATAAGACCCAGCATTTTGCTGCCTACAGGAAACACACCTCAGTGACAAAGACAGTGACTACCTCAGAGAAAAAGGCTGAAAAACAATTTTCCAAGTAAAAGGTCCCAAGAAAGAAGCTGGAGTAGTCATTCTAATATCAAAAGATGCTCCAACATACAACAAAGACCCATGTTCCCCTGTGCTCATAGCAGCCTTATTTGTAATAGGCAGACGCTAGAAAGAACCCAAATGCCCTTCAACAAAGGAATGGATACAGAAAATGTGGTACATCTACACAATGGAGTACTACTCAACTATCAAAAACAATGACTTCATGAAATTCTTAGGCAAATAGTTGGAAGTAGAAAATATCATCCCGAGTAAGGTAACCAATCACAAAAGAACATCCATAATATGCACTCACTGGTAAGTGGATATTAGCTCCAAATCTCAGGTTTCCCAATGATACAATCCACAGACCACATGAAACTCAAGAAAAAAGACAACCAAAGTCTGGATCCTCGATCAATGCTAAGACAGGCGCTATTCTAAATGGATAAAAGGGAATTTTGTTCCCTGCTGAACTACCTGCCACCATGGAGCACTAGTATCAGGGGCCTTTCATCCTTTATTACAGGGAAGGGGGAGATGTGGGGAGCCAACTTGCCTGAGACCCCAACATTGAGCTAATTAGGACAGACAAAGAACGTATGAAAGTTTATCTAAAGGACAAGCTCAGTGGAAAAAAACCCAGTGTTCTAGCTAAGCTTACAGAAGTGCTGATACAAATCTGCTGGTCAGCGTTGCTTTGTAACAGGCTTGCCAAATGGAGGCTTGTGACTTTTGCAGGGAGCTAGCTTCCTACAGACCTAGGGCTCATGACCTTTGCAAAGAGCTAGCTTCCTATAGACCCAGGGCTTGTGACCTTTACGAGGAGCCAGCTTCTTACAAGACCTAGGCCAACATCCTGCAGGTGTGAACCAACTACCTTACTGGCTAGTACATCAAGGTCTCCCGGCCCCCTGAAGATTTCCTCCTCCCCTAGCCTTACTATAGTATATAACCAGAGCCTGTAAGAATTAAAATTGTTGCCTTGATCAGACTCTTGTCTGACGTCCTTCTTCGCGTCTCTTGTCCCCCATTCTCTTCCAGGTACCCTCTGGACCCTCATTGACTGTCCTGCAGGATGGGACAAATCTACATTTTAACTGTTGATTTGAGAGCAATAAGTCATGAACCTATACCTTAACCATTGATAATGTGAGCAGTAAATTAAAATTTACCCACTGATATGTAAGCCAGGGACATTCAAAGTCTACACCTTAACCACAGTAACTCTATTTTGTGCTTCAAAATTGAGATGACTTATGAACTCCTGCTGTATGATCGCCACCCTTTTGGGCCACATCTTAAAAGCAGGAACATAAGAAAAGTATGTATATGTAAGTGTTCAGTCTCAACAGGTTTTGGTCACCCCAGCCTTTCAGTGTGAAATGCAGTTAGCAGGACTCCTCTAAAAACATTTTCCACTATACTAACCATGCCATGCAATAAACTCCTCCAGTGACAAGAACAGGAAACTAATTTTAATCTCTCTTTAACCAATGGTGTTCTTATTGTCCCCTGTTTCTATCCAAGTGACCAATAGGAATCAGACTCATTTGCATGACCCAGCAGGACACCACCATCCTGTCGGTTGACAAACAACCAACTTTGTGACCTTTAATGTTCTTGGTTGTGAAAACTCTGAGACTTTAAAGAATTGCTGGTGTTTTGATAATTGTTTTTACAGCATGTTTAGGCCTACCACATAATTTACTTCATAAACAACCCAATGTGAACTTAATTAAGTTCTGGTGGGAAGTAACAACACTCCCAAGAGCAGGATTATTAAGAAAACTGCAACCAACTTGGCTCTAGGTTCTCATGACTTAGATGTTGCTAACTATAAATATAGTCAATCGTGCAGACGGCCAGTTCGGTATCTCAGTGTTTGTTCATAAAGTGTAATTTGAAATGCATGTAGGATGATACAGCCTTTTTGTAAAAGGAAGTTATTATCTGTGATAAAAGCAGTTGTTGACATTAGAAATGCAGACGCAAGGATCCAGACAGGAAATTTAATAATATAAAAAAAAAATGTCGTGGGGGAAGGGGGTGGAAGGGGCAATGAAGAACATGAAAAGCAAAGCCAGATGTGGCTACAGGCGAGACCTGGGTGCCTCTCTTCTACACGGACCACTGACAATTCCTACGAGTAAGAAACGGCCCTGGATTTAGAAAAGGAAAGTGAAGTACAAGGGTTTAAGCTGCCTGCTGTACCCGTGCCCTGCAAGGGGAGCTGGGTAGAAGCTTTCCAAAGCACTTCCCGTTGTGTCTGAAGATCATTGAGCACAATTTGCATACAACCTCTCATTTCTCCTGCTTTTCATCAGATGTTTTCTCGCAGGCTCCCGCACAGTAGTTTAGTGAACTGGCTTTAATTATATGCCCGACAGAGTCGCAAAGATGCAAGGCCACACTGCAGGAACTGCACAGCAGCTCGTTTGAGTTAGGCTAGGATAATCTGTTGAATGTCAGGTTCTTTAAAGGAAACCCAGGAACCGCTTTCCCCCTCTGCACACCCACAGTGTGTTCATCTTACAAGATTTGCATGGATCCCCAGTCTCTTGGAGACTCCCAAGGTCACCTTGCTGATGATCACCAAATCCACCAGTGTCTGTGCTGAAGTATGCTCCATCTCTCATGTTGGGCTTGGGTTTGGGCTTGGTGTTAGTATTTCCTGTAAGCCAAGTGTGTTTTCCCCAAGCACTGCTCTTTCCTCAGTGTCCAAAGTAATTTTGTATCAATGTAGATAGCAGAAGATCTTCTAAAGAACATGGTTGGCCCCATCAAAATCCATCAGTGAACTCAAAGCATTCTCTTCTGTACGGATTGTAGGTTAAGTATCTCTTTGAAAATTGAGGCAAGGGACTAGAAAGTTATCTCAATTGTTCTTAGTATATGTAGCACAGCCATGAGGAATGGAGTTCAGACCCCAGGTCTTGTGGTCCTTTGATGTCAGCAAAATTGGCCTCAGAGACAAAAGGATCACTGAGGCCTTCTGGCTGCTAATCCAGCCAAGAGAATGAGTTCCTGGTTCAGAGATCCTGATTCTAAGAAATAAAATAAATACCCAATGTAACCTCTACCCTGCTCCTGGTCTCTGTCTCTCTGTGTCTGTCTGTCTGTCTCTCTGTGTCTCTGTCTATCTCTGTCTGTCTGTCTCTCTTTGTCTCTGTCTCTCTCTTACACACACACACACACACACACACACACATATGGGGGGTGGGGGGGGGGACACATACACAAAGCCAGAGAGGACATAGTGAAAGTATCAAAGGACAGCCAGGTTGTCTGAGATGTGTTTAATCCCAGTGCAGCTCTTGCAAGATAGAAGCTGGTGATAGTTCTCCAGACTCCTGTGCAGTTTGGCTAACCATGCAACAGTCACAACGACGGTCTGTCAGCTTCTTACATTCCTATCACTCGAGACAAATAATCTTGAGTATCACGAAACCTTTGTCTTTTTCCTTTTTCTCTTCCGACCAAATTGCTGGAAGACTCAAATTATAATGGAACTAATAAGCATAAAACCTGTGGGTGGTGATGAAATACTTGGTCCTTTGTCAAACCCACAAAAATTCCATAAGGAAAACAGCACCCAAAGGTGTGCACAGGCCTTTGCAGCGAAGAAACTACTGACCTTGACCTGCGAAGGGTTGGCTGGATTTCCTGGATCCTCTGGGTCTTTATAGCTATTACTTTCATTTGCTGTTTGGTTGAGACGGGGCCTCCATAGCATTAGCTAATTCACTCACTGTATAGCCCTCATTGCTGCAAACACGAGGCTCTTCCTGCCAGGACTTTGCAAGTGTTGAGATTACAGGCATGTGCCACCATGCCAGGCCAGAGAACATTTTCTAACAGCGTGACTCTCAACAAGAATAAAACAATATTCCAGGTCTTTCCATAACTTCTTTTTTAAAATAGCCACAGGAAGAGAAATAAGATCAGAAAAGATGTGTAACTGAGTTGTTATGATGCTATACTCAGTACCAAGTTGAGGAAAGTTTTTTTTAATAATATCTATTTGTTTATAAATAAATATGTGTGTGCACACATGCACAAGGCTCATGGCAAACATGTGGAAGTCAAAAGAAAATGTGTGGGAGTCAATTCTCTGCTTCTACCAATTGACTTTTGGGGATCAAATTCAAGTCCGTGGGATCGCTGTCAAACATTCTTCTGCTGAACCATCCCTAAGGGGTTTTTACCTTTAAGGTTTCCTGTGCAATGCTGTGCAACCCTCATTTGCTAGCTGAGACCCCATCCCTGGGACACTTGACAGATTCAGTCCTGGGACTTTCTCACCCTCCAGAAACATAGAGCTCAAAACCTAGGCTGTGACCACCTCCCCATTATCCCCATGGGCTGCGACTACCTCCCTGTCTATGGTATGGAATGAAAGCTTCAGCAAACATAAGAGCGTAAGACCAGTCAGGACATTTTTAGCCAAAAAACTTTAAGTGTGCACTATATTAAAATCTGGGTATTAACATATGTTATATTATATATACTCAATATTATAAGCTATATTTTAATAATAAATAATTTAATAAATATATCATATATCAATATATAATGTTATGTAAAATATATTTATATCTATATACTTAGAAATATATTTTGAATTTAAATATATTTACATATAAATATAATTACACACCATATACTGTAATATATAATACTAATAATATTACATATAATATATTGTATATTATAACCATTTCTTTGAAAGGGTTTCAAATCAGCAGGTTACTGAAAAACAAGTGTTTTAAAAGATTAGGAGTAAAGAAGATCAAAAGTAAATCACACAAAAAATAATAGAATGCAGGGGCCCATGAGACTGCGGTTCTACCGGTGAAGGCACTTGTAACCAGGAATGATGACCACACCCTCTTCTCTTTCTTACTTGTTTATACTTTCTGCCTTTTCTTGTTCACATTTTCCTTATTAATCTGCAATCATTGATAGAGATGTTCAAAATACCGCCCCCGGGCCATCTGTGTGGTGAAATCCCTCGTGTGATGACTGGTCTCCCTCTCACAGTGATGTCATCAGAAGAGTAGACTGTCTTCTTTTCATTCTGATTAAGTTTGTTGATTGTCCCTGTGCTCCCTGTGCTTATTGAAGGAATCTTATTCTGCTTCTTCTAGACTGATGAGATGGTTCCAAGTGTAGAGATGCTTGTTGCTAATCCTGATGATCTGAATTCAATCATCCTGCCCACACAGTGGAGGGAGAGAGTTTGACTCCTGAAAGTTGTCCTCTGACCTCCACACACCATGGCATTTGCACAAATTCCCTATACACATAGACAC
The DNA here is from genome assembly GCF_021556685.1 of Rattus norvegicus. Lineage (NCBI taxonomy): Eukaryota > Metazoa > Chordata > Mammalia > Rodentia > Muridae > Rattus > Rattus norvegicus. The sequence goes on from NC_141550.1 coordinate 60,298,500, forward strand.
ACACACACACACACACACACACACACACACAATTTTGAAGTGTTCTATATTTTCTTCTAAGAACTTTAAATTTTTGCTGTTCACATTTTAGATTTTCATTCACCCTGCTCTCTAGCTTCAATATTATCATGTGACAGCGCTTATAATTTTTCCTAGGTACACATTTCAATTGTCCCAGCACTGAGTGAGGACTTATTGTATAGCCTGCCATTGCTGGCTCTATCACGTCTCCTTGCTGTGCTCCACCTGTCTTTCTTGGCTTGGACATTATTAGCCTAACATTTTTATAAACTTCTATGACCTTGTATTTTTAATATTGTTTTGATTGATCTTATTAATTCACTCTTTCATTTAAATTTGATAAATTGTTAAATTCTGCAAAAAAATAAATTCTGCTGGTATTGTTTTTCTTGAAACTCCATTAAATTACCACTTGGAGGAAAATTGGCAATTTTATTGATTTTCATATAGCTCTCTCAACATTTATTCTACTCTCTTGATTACAGTTGATTTTATCATCATTTTCTATATGAAGGGACACCATGGCATTTGTCAGATATGTGTTGGGCATCCGACTTTAGGCTTCCACAAAGTCGTACACTTAGAAGACCAACTAGGAACCAGATTAACACACTCCCTGTCTTGGTTTGGTAGAGTTTGGAAATTAGAAAGCAACAGCCACGGGGTAAAAGGGCAGGAAGGACATGAACCATAATATAATTCCCTGCTGCCCTCTCTTCTAGGAGTTCTGAATGGGTGGCTGCACTTGTGTTAAATGAACATGTCCCCACTTGTTTACAGCTCCTCCCAAGAGTGCAAACTCTCTGCACTCTTCGAAGGTGGTCTTTCATGTCCATACCTGTCCAACCATTAAATGCTGGATTGACAATGTCACCTGTCAACTCTCAACGGTAAGGCCTCAGCTAGCGTAATTGTGTGTGAAGGAAATTTCTATGTGGAAAGTTGTGTCATTTATAGAAAGCGATATTTCATTTTCTTTCCTTTCTTTTCCTCTCCCTCTCCCTTCTCCTCCTTCTCCTCCTCCTCTTCCTCTTCTTTCCTTCTTCTGTTGTTATTTTATTATTATTTGTTTTGGTTTAAGTTTTAAACTTAGAACTCACTATGTAGCAGAGGACAAACTTCAATTCTCGATTCTCCGTTTTACCTCACAAGGATGTGGTTATAGGCTTGTTCCTCCCACCTGGATCCTAGCTTCTTCAGATTTTTCCGCTTATCTTTTTACCTTGTCTTAACCTCATGCAGCACTGATTCTGATTTGCAGCACCGAAAGCCATAACACTCATTTCTGCCTTCATTGTGTTTTGATTGTTATTTTTGTCTGGCTTGTTTGTTTAGGGACCAGGCTTTCCTGTGTCACCCAAGTTGGCTCAGAACTGAAGATCCTCCTGCTCCAACTGCCCATTGTTTGTCATTCTTGGTTCGACAGTGATGCCGTTCATCAGAGGTTTGCTGAGGTGAAGGAAGTTACACCCTCAGTCTGATCTGCTAAGTTTTTACCACAATAATTGATGGATGCCATTCAGAGCCATTCTGGAGCTGTGGCACCATGAGGGATTTTGTGCTGTGTGTGTTTTCTCCTTAGAACTATTAAGATGGTGTGATGGGGCTCCTTTCATACTGTTAGATCGGTCACTCCAGAGAGAAGCCGTACTGATGCTGCTAGCCTGCACTGCCAGGGCTGGGAGGTTTCTTGCCTGCAGAAGTAGGAAGACTGTTGTGTGGCTCTCCTTCATGATAGAGAAGAGCATTTGCCACTAAGCCCCACAGCCTCGTTTGGATGTTGATGCTGGACCCACGTGGAAGAAAGAGAAGCAACTCCTGTAAGTCTGTCTTTTAAGACCTTTCAGTCCTTACACACACACACACACACACACACACACACACACACACACAAATACATACACACACACACACAAATACATACACACACACAAATATACACACACATACACACACACTCACACACTCACACACACACATACACACACACTCACACACACACTCACACACACACAAATACATACACACACAAATATACACACACACATACATACACACATACACATACACACACAAATACATACACACACACAAATACATACACACACATACACACACATACACATACACACACAAATACATACACACACACAAATACATACACACACATACACACACACTCACACACACACAAATACATACACACACATACACACACACACTCACACACACACAAATACATACACACACACAAATATACACACACACACATACACACACACACTCACACACAAATACATACAGACACAAAAATATACACACACATACATACACACATACACATACACACACACAAATACATACACACACACATACACACACACAAATACATACATACACACAAACACATACAAAGTTCTGACATGAAAAAAATTAATATTTTATTTGTCAACTGTACAAGTAGGACGTTTCTATTCTTTGAAAGGCTCTGCAAGCTTGAAACTGCTTATTCCCCAAATATACAGTTAAAAGCCATTTATAAAAATATCTGGGACTGGTGTTTACTTTGTGGGAAATTTTTTTAACTACTGCCTTAAATTCTTTAAAAATTATAGGCTCCTCCAGGCGTTTATTACTTTTTAACTCAGTTTTAAAATCTATACTTTTCTAGGAATTTTTCCATCTCAACTTAGTCTTTAAGGAACATTAAGTTAATCACAATATTCCCTAAAGATGAAGTTGTTGCTGCTGCAGCTCTGCGAGCTGATTCTTCCTGGCCAGGTCAACAGCATCATTCACTTGTAATTTTTCCTGTCACTTCCTTGTCGGCCCCTCTCCTTAACGTAGTGGATGTATAATGTTTCTTCCCTTCTGGACCATCCCTACTGTGGCCACACAGTGCACACTAAGCTGCTTTTCAGCCATGTTACACACATTTTAATGCATAGTATCCCATTTTAACTATTTTTTGATTTCTATGATTTCTTTGATCCGTGGGTCCTCTTTTCAATTGCTATTTATAAATATAAAAAGCTTATTGTAACCTTAGCTTTTGCTTTAATTTTTAGATTGCTTACATCTGGAGAGTTTACATGAAGCTCTTAGGCAAATGGATGGAACTAGAAAATATCATCCTGAGTGAGGGAACCCAGTCACAAAAGAACACACATGGTATGATAAGTGGATATTAGCCCAAAAGCTTGGAATATCTAAGAAAAATTCACAGATCATATGAAGCTCAAGAAGAGAGACCAAAATTTGGATGCTTCATTCCTTCTTAGAAGGGAAAACAAAATACTCATGGGAGGAAATTTAGGGACAAAGAGTTGATCAGGGACTGAAGAAAAGGCCATCCAGAGAATGCCCCACCTGGGGATCCATCCCATATGCAGCCACCAAACCCAGTCACTATTGCTGATGCCAAGAAGTGCTTGCTGACAGGAGCCAGATATGGATGTCTCCTGAGAGGCTCTGCCAGAGCCCTACTGATACAGATTAGGATGCTTATAGATAACCATTGGACTGAGCATAGGAACTTTAATGAAGGAAATAGAGAAAGGACTGAAGGAGCTGAATGGGTTTACAATCCCATAGGAAGAACAACAATATCAACCAACCATACCCCACCAGAGCTCCCAGGGACTAAACCACCAACCAATAAATACATATGGAGGAACCCATGGCTTCAGCTGCATATGTAGCAGAGAATGGCGTGGCCTGGCATTAATAGGAGAAGCCCTTGGTCTTCTGAAGGCTCATTTCCCCAGTGTAGGGGAATGCCAGGGCATTAAGGTGGGAGTGTGTTGGTAAGAATGGGAACATTTTCATAGAAGGAGGAGGGAGGTGGAGGAGGTATGGGGGGAGGATAACATTTGAAATGTAAATACATACAATATCCAATAAAAAATGGAAAAAATTTCTAACATTGGGGGGCTGATATTGGGATGTAAAGTGAATTAGTTAATTTTTTAAAAGAACACAGAAAAATTCTAACCTTGCTTTACGACTTATTAAATAATTAATTCTTGAATTAATATATGCTTGCTTTTAAAAAGTGTGCAGTTTTCAGTTGCAAGGTGGTGCCCATGAATACACATTCTCACGTATGTACATGTAAGTATCGCTTCACTAGCTGTATATACTCTTCAAGTCCTGCTTATTAATGACTTTAATAAGGCTCTCAATTATAAGAAATGTGTTTTAAAAATCGTCAATTTCTCCCTTGAAGTAGCCAATCTTAGCTTTTTGTGTATTCTATAGGTACTGAGACTTATAGTTTCCTGTTTAACAGAAACCATCGCTAGTAAGCTCAAGTCCTAATAGATCATTTTACCCTTAAGTTCAGTGTTATAATCCTCACCTTCAACAGATTCAAAAGAACCGTATTTCAAAGACTTGCTCGCCTGGCAGAATGGATCACGTCTATAGTCCCAGCACTTCAGAAGAAGAGTCAGCAAGGTCTGGAGTTCAAGGTCATCTTCAGTCACATTGAAGGATTCCAGGCCAGCCTCGGCTGCTGAGAGCCCATCAGAACAAACAATCAGAAGCAATGGCTTGGTGCCAGGGCAGGAAGGCACAGAGACTTTAAGAGATAGACACTAAGGACAGGTTTTCAACCTTTGAAGGGCACCTCCTTGGCTGCCTCTTTCCTCTGCGTGTGGACACATACCTACGCCTGAGCTTATGAATAGGCCATAGGAGGAAGGTCAAAGGTCTCTCCATTTTCACTTAACTTTTTGAGAGAATCCTTCACTGAACCAAAAGCTAATTCAGACCGATTGTCTGGGCAGCAGGCTACCAGGACTGACCACTCACTACTTCTCTGTGACTGCCACAGGTATGTGACATTACCAAACCCAGCTTCCACATGAGTTTGGGGATTTGAACTCAAGTCCTTTTGTTTTCACAGCAAATGTTCTTATTATTAAACCAGTCCACGCTTGCCCTTTGGATTCCTGGCCACAAAGGAGCTTTGTCCCACCACACTTCCCATCATGATCTGCCAACCACAAGCTCAAAAGCATTAGGGTCAGCTACAGATGAAAATGTTGGGAGTAAATAAGCCTTTTCTCTCAAGTATTCGATACCAAGACTGAAGGGCTGTCTACAGGCCCAGACATTGCAAACACGGCACCAGCAGGTCTTGCCTCCCCCCCTTGCCTCCCCCTTCCTAACCTGTTAGCTTACAATCCTAAAGCTAGTCACCAAGGTCCATTCCCTATTGGTCATGTCTTTATCCCTAACTCACTCCTGAGGCTGATCAACAAGATCCAGCAATCAAAATTCATTATTTGGCTACACTGACTAATTAAGAGAAATGGATCTTCAAGTCCAATTTGCTCCAAGCTAAGTTACCTGAGAGCTCCCCAACTCATTCTGGCACAGACTTCTCTCCTTAAAATCTACTCCTGCAGCGGCACTCATTGTCGTCTTTTCCTGATCCTTAAGCAACCCATCCCCCCTCCTCTGTGCACACTGTCCCTTGGGGATAAAATAATAATAATAATAATAATAATAATAATAATAATAATATCTCCTTCTGTACTGAGAATTTGGTGTCTGAATATATTGATGACCCCTTCCTCAGGACCACCCAATTATCTTAGGGATGCCTCTGGTTTCAACTTTGCTCCCCCACACAATTGCCTCTTCTGATGGGACTTCTCTACCTTCTATCCCCCATTTCTATCAGAGTCACCTCTGAGATGTCTCCTAAAGAATTTAAGGTGACTCTAACTCAAAGCCAACATTACTGGCTTAGCACTCAAGAACAGTCCTTATATCCTCTAGATGACCAAACAAAGTGACAACCTTTACCATTTTGTGGGCACATGGAACAATGGAAAAAGATACTCCTCTCCCTCGCTGTCTAGACACCACATGGTAGCTCTGAGATCTTAGTCCAAACAGTACCAGAATTCTGTTCTCATTCTTCATATTAAAACAAAAATAGAACCAGTCTTTAATTTCTTTCTTTATTTCTTCCTTGACCAAGTTATCATTGAGTAGAGCTTTGTTTAACTTCCATGTATATGTGGGCATTCTGTCGTTTTTGTTGTTATTGAAGACCAGCCTTAGTCCATGGTGATCTGATAGGATGCATGCGATTATTTCTATCTTCCTGTAGCTGCTGAGGCCTGTTTTGTGACTGAATATATGGTCAATTTTGGAGAAGGTACCATGAGAAGCTGAGAAGAAGGTATATCATTCTGTTTTAGGATGGAATGCTCTGTAAATATCTGTTAAGACCATTTGTTTCATAACTTCTGTTAGTTTCTCTATGTCTTTGTTTAATTTCTGTTTCCACGATCTGTCCATTGATGAGAGTGGGGTGTTGAAATCTTGTACTATTATTGTGTGAGGTGCAATGTGTGATTTGATCTTTAGTAAGGTTTCTTTTATGTATGTAGGTGCCCTTGCATTTGGAGCATAGATATTTAGGATTGAGGATTCATCTTGGTGTATTTTTCCTTGATGAATATGAAGTGTCCTTCCTTATCTTTTTTCATAACTTTTGGTTGAAAGTCGATTTTATTCGATATGACAATGACTACTCCACCTTGCTTCTTTGGACTATTTGATTGGAAAGTGGTTTTCCAGCCTTTCACTCTGAGGTAGTGTCTGTCTTTGTCTCTGAGATGTGTTTCCTGTATGCAGCAAAATGCTGGGTACTCTTTACGTATCCAGTCTGTTAGTCTATGTCTTTTTATTGGGGAATTGAGTCCATTGATGTTGAGAGATGTTAAGGAATAGTGATTGTTGCTTCCTGGTACTTTCGTAGTTAGAGGTGGGATTTGTGTGTTGCTCTTCTTTTGGTTTTCTTGCAAGGAGATTACTTTCATGCTTTTTCTAGGGTGTAGTTTCCTTCCTTGTGTTGGGCTTTTCCGTCTATTATCCTTCATAGGGCTGGATTTGGAGAAAGATATTGTGTAAATTTGGTTTTGTCATGGAATATCTTGGTTTCTCCATCTATGTTAATTGAGAGTTTTGCTGGATACAGTAACCTGGGCTGGCATTTGTGTTCTCTTAGGGTCTGTATGACATCTGTCCAGGATCTTCTGGCTTTCATAGTCTCTTGTGAGAAGTCTGGTGTAATTCTTATAGGTCTGCCTTTATATCTTACTTGACCTTTTCCCCTTACTACTTTTAATATTCTTTCTTTGTTCTGTGCATTTGGTGTTTTGACTATTATGTGACGGGAAGAATTTCTCTTCTGGTCTAAACTATTTGGAGTTCTATAGGCTTCTCGTATGTTTATGGGCTTCTCTTTCTTTAGGTTAGGGAAGTTTTTCTATAATTTATGGAAGATATTTACTGGCCCTTTAAATTGGTAGTCTTCACTCTCTTCTATACCTATTATCCTTAGGTTTGATCTTCTCACTGTATCCTGGATTTCCTGTATGTTTTGGGTTAGGAGCTTTTTCTGTTTTACATTATCTTTGACAGTTGTGTTGATGTTTTCTATGGTATCTTCTGCTCATGAGATTCTCTTTTCTATCTCTTGTGTTCTGTTGGTGATGATCGTATCTATGACTCCTAATCTCTTCCCTAGGTTTTCTATCTCCAGGGTTGTTTCCCTTTGTGCTTTCTTTATTGTTTTTATTTCCATTTGTAATTCCTGGATGGTTATGTTCAATTCCTTCTCCTGTTTGATTGTGTTTTCCTGTAATTCTTTAAGGGCTTCTACTTGTTTAGTTGTATTGTCCTGTATTTCCTTAAGGGATTTATTTATGACCTTCTTAAAGTCCTCCATCATCATGATAAAATGTGATTTTTAAATCTATATCTTGCTTTTTGGGTGTGTTTGGATATCCAGTGTTTGCTTTGGTGGGAGAACTGGGCTCTAATGATGCCAAGTAGTTTTGTTTTCTCTTGCTTGGGTTCCTGTGCTTGCCTCTCACCATCAAGTTGTCTCTGGCATTAGCTTGTCTTGCTGTTTCTGATGGTGGCTTGACCCTCCTGTAGGCCTGTGTGTCAGCACTTCTGTAGACCTGTTTCCCTATTTTCTTTTAGCCGGTTATCAGAACAGAGTGTTCTGCTCTCAGGCATGTAGTTGCTCCTGGTGGCTGGCTTTCAGCTCTCGGCGAGGACGGTATCCTGCCCCTACTGCTCCTAGGTCCCCGTGTGCAGGGGGTACAGATGGCACTAGGCGTTTTCCTCTTGAGTCGGGAATGTGGGCAGAGAGTAGTTTCCTCTGGTTTCTCAGGAGCATCCAATCATCTGAGGGGCCAGCTCTCCCCACCACAGGATTTGGGTAAAGGGAGCTGTTTGACCGGTTCAGTTCAGTTCTGGAAGCAGACCTGGACCACGGTCTCCTGCAGCTGACTGCTCCTATATTCCTGTGTCCAGAGGCAATATTCAGTTTCCCCTTGGGTCAGGGATGTGGGCAGAAGTGGCAGTCTCAGGATTGTCTGCACTTCTGGGTGTTCAGCTCTCTCTCCCATGGGATTTGGCCTGCTATTACAGTTTAACATGACACAAGACAGAAATGAACTCCAGGACAATCTGGGCTACTGAGTGAGGTGCTGGCTCAAAAAACAAAAACAAAAACAAAACAAAACAAAAAAAAAACTAAACTAATTGTTGGGACCAATGTTGGGGTTTAAATCTTGGCTCGCTTCCAGACAAAGGACACCAAGCCAACATGCTTCCAAGTGGACAGGTATAATGGAGAAGAGTAGTAGAGGGAAGGAACAAAGGCCAGCCATGAGTACATGAAGGGAAAGGGGGTAGGGGTAGGGAGAGAAGGGACAGGAACAGAGGGGAAGACAGCAGAGAAGAGAATAACAAAGAGAATGAGGAGGGGGCAAGCAGCCCCTTACATAGGGTCAGGCACAGCTGGTTGTTGCCAGGCAACTGTGGGGCAGAAGGTAAGGTTGTCCCCCTACCCCAACAATGGGGAAACAGAGAGGGAAGTGGGTCCCCAAGACTCCATTAGGACAGAGTAAGTGGTCCCAGTGTCCAAGAAGAAGAAGATGGGCTGCTCACGTACCATGATAGTTACCCAGGGCTCCCTGCTGGTGATGGCAGTGGTCAGGTCCAGGGAACTCAGGCCCCTTCAGTCATCCATAGCCAAGCCTAGGAGATCCACTGGAGGGTTATCTGGACGTGATGTCCCTTTGTCCTGCACAACATAAGGGCAATCTACAGATCAGTGTCCCTCTTGATGGCACCTAGAACACAGCCCCTTGGCTTGCAGAAGTTAGGGCAAGCCCTTACCCAATGACTTTGTTGACCACATTTGTAGCAGGAGCCTGGTGGTCTCTTAGCCTTAGAAGACCAGGAGTTCCGGGCAGTGGCTGAGGCTGGTGGGACAGCTTTGCCAGCATATGGTACTCTAGTCTGTGAGCCTTCTCATCACTCCCATTGTACACCTTAAAGGCCAGCGCCAAAACTTCTTCCTGTGGAGTTAGGGTCCCTCTCTCTAACTTTTTAAGTTTGTCTTTTATGTCAGGGTAGCTCGGGGAAAAGAAATAGATCATCAGAATTTGCCTACCTTCTGAGTTATTAGGATCTGGATTAGTGTATTGCAATAAAGCCTTTGTAAGGTATTCTAAAAATTGGGATGGGTTTTCCTGTTTTTGCTGGATGGCCTCTTGTAGTTTTTCAAAATTCACTGGTTTTAAGATTGTCCTGTAAAGACTGGCCAGGAGACAGGTTATAAATCTATCTTTGGCTAAAACACCACCTGTGGGATCTTGGTCAGCTACAGCCTCAGATCCAATTGGGTATGTTCGTTCTGCATGTATTCTTGCCTGCTCCCAAACTCACCGGCATTCCTCAGGAAGTAAATTATTAGTAAAGATCATATGTCAAGACAGAGTAGGAATGAATAATCTGCAGAGCAAGGGAGAGGTGTGAACGCATGTGTGCAGGCCTGCTCAGCTGAGGCACTGGCACGTGGGTGGCAGTGTGAGCACGCTGGAAAAGGCAGTGTGAAAGCTGTTTTCTCGAGGCTGTGGCAGGCTGAGCACAGGAGAAAAGTCCTAGACAGAAAAAGAGAGCTCATTTGCAGTGAGGTAGCAAGCAGAATACCTGGCAGGATGCAACCGGTGTGGCCAGACTCACATTCCCACCCTTGGGAACTAGGGGCTGCAGTGGCAGGCAGAGCACAGAAGCCCCATGAGAGAGAGTGCGCCAAGTGTGGGGGTTGTATGCACCTGGGAAAGCAGGTCTCACAGACAGAGTCCCTGGAGGACACAAGGGACAGGGCCAGACCTGCTTTTCACAGGGTGCCACCAGGAGCTGCAGCAATGAGGAAGGGAGGAGGGGGAGGACTGAGGATGGGGCCAGACAGAGATATTGTTTTCTGTTTAGTGTAGGTTAGACCAAAACATCCCCAGAAATAGGGACAGGTGGCGAAGACCAATAGACCTGTGGGTGAGACTAGGGGTTATTAATTGCCCCTACCTGTGTTAGGGCTACATTCAGAGCCAGTGTTCCTGAGACAGAGAGCAATTTACCAAGGTACGGCCTGGCATTTTAAAGTGTCTCAAAAAAAGTCTCACCCAAGAGAAAAGGTCCTAGAACGAGGGTCAGTGAAAGGATCTATCCCCAGGCAGCACAGTTAGCTCCAAGCTCAAGAACGCTCCCCTAAGACCATATGTACATCACGGGTTCTGAGGTAAAGAAAGTGCAGAGGTCAAGTCAGTCACCGCTCACCAGCAAGTGCTTGAAAGGGCGTTCTCCTTGGTGGACAGCTGCATGCAGGGCATCATGGCGATGGGGAGGCCTGCTGGACTGACCAGCCAGTACCCAGTACACAGGTTACCTCAGTGGGATGCCACCGGAAGTGAAACACAGAGAAGAGTTAAAGCAAAGGTATATGAATGTTTGGGCATAAATAATCTCCTTCCATTTACCAGACTGCTGGCAGTAATTGTGAAGATCCTGTAAAACTGAAGAATTTCTGGTAGGAGGAGGAGAGGGATCCTGTGGTTGGTGAGGGTTTGTCTAAGTGGCAAGAGCTGGCACCACGTGATGAACCACGGAGGGCAGCGGTTCACGCAGAAATCTGAATGTGCGCCAGCTGAAGCAGCAACTCACGTGGTGAAAGCCCTGAGTCTCACAGCAGCCAACAGGTGGTGGTGGTGGTGGTGGTGGTCGGATGGCGTAGCATGTATGCCATGTAGCAGAGGCAGCAGCTAGGATCAAATTCAGGTGGACTGCGCAGAAGCGGCAGTGGACATGCGGTGGCACATAACCAATGGCGGGAATTGTGACGGCCATCTCGGGTGGTATGCACAGAAGCGGTGTACAGATCCATTTCTCCTTGGCACAGCCCGTGTGAGCGTGTGGCCCATGGCGAGCGACCGCAACTGACTGCCATGGGCAGCGGGTGCTGCAGCAGGAGAGTGTGGCTCCATACCTCCACCGAGGCCCCTGTGGCTCTGCTTGAGGGGTGGCGGGCAGCAGAGGCATGAGGTGGTAAAAGCCTGACCTCCACCCTGCAGTCAGTGGCAGGGCGCCAAGCAATGTAAGCATCGGAAGATCAATCACTGCATATGAATCACCAATGTCGGGGTTTAAATCTTGGCTCGCTGCCAGACAAAGCATACCAAGCCAACATGGTACCATGTGGACAAGTTTAATGAGAGAAGAAGAGTAGAAGAGGAGAGGAACAAGGGCCAGCCATGAGCACGTGGAGGGAAAGGGTTGGGGGTGGTGGAGAGAGAAGGGACAGGGACAGAGGAGAAAAGAGCAGAGCAGAGAAGAACAAAGAGAATGAGGAGGGGGCAAGCAGCCCCTTATATAGTGCCAGGCAACTGTGGGGCGGAGCATACCTGGCTGTTACCAGGTAGCTGTTGGGGCGGAGCTTAGAACGCCAACACTAATCAACCAACAAATGGAAATAAAACACTGAAATATAAAAGGAAAACATTCACGTGTCAACAAATTGCGTGGGAATTTTTTTATCCCATAATCTTTCTGCTTGTCTGATTTTTGTCCGTGGAGACAGGGCCTCACAACATGAGCAAGTACCACCGCCGGAAGTGGCCTTAAGCGCATCCTCCTGAGAACTGGGATTCCAGCCATGTGCCACCTCGCCTAGCTCCATCCATAATCTCTACAATCAAGTAAGCCTGGCCTTGAGAGGAAGCACATGCTCCTTACACATTCGCCTACTGCAGTGTGTTCTCCAAGTGGTTTTGGGGGTTGGTTGGTTGGTTGTTTTGGTGTTTTGTTTTGTTTTGTTTTGTTTTAAAACTTTCTACTCACCTAGAAAAGAAAACAGCCAATATTGGAAAAGGAGCTGAAAAGATGGATCAATAGTTAAGAACGCAGACTACTATGACTGAAGACTTGCGTTCCCTTCCCAGCACCCAACTCAATTGCCCACGACAATCAGCAGCTATAACTCTAGGGGCTCCCACACCCCCTTCTGGCATCTATAGTGTAACTGTAATAACATTCACAGATCCACACAGAGACACAGTCAAAAATAAAATAAACTTTAATTTTCTTAACTTACAACATAAACAAACTCTCTGGAAACGTGTGGTAGGACAGAAATGTGGCCTTTTGGGTGCAGCTGGTAACAAGCTGGCACCTGATGAGGCTCCCTCACCTTGGTCAGCCTAGTAGGAGAGGTGGAGGGGAGGGGTAAGAAAGAAGATTTCACATCCAAGCCCAGTCTGGGCTACATAATGGAACTCTTTGTTCCAAACAAACAAGTAAAATGAACGTGAAACAAAGAAAGGAACAGGATCATTTGAAAGAAGCCAAGAGGAGATGAGGGAGAGGTATGGGAGGGACAACAGTGGCCTCTTTGCAAGGAACACAAACAGAGAGAAGGGAGGATTTCTTCTAGATGTCACTTGTGGGGAAAACCAGGAATCCTTGAGAAGCAGAGCTCTAAACTCAGAACAGTGGCTGCCATCCAAACTGCCTTTGCTTTGCCAAATGCAAAATGTTCCCTCCAAAGAGATTTCCTCTAACCAGGCCACACTTCCTAACCTCCCACTGGTGGAATCTGTGCCCTTGGGATCCACCGCCTATCCCGTCACCAGCAGTGAGGACAAGTGACACCTAAACATGTCAGGAGACATCTCATTTCCAAGTCATCTTTCTCCATTCTCAAAAATCTAGAAAAAGGGAGCCAAGGTACAACTTGTTCCATCAAAGAAGCTCCCTAACTCACCCTTAGAAACTCTGGCGTTTCCACAGAAAAACCTTACAGTGATTGGGTACATTGAAAATTGGATAAAGCTATCAATTGCCACCAGAAAAAGATATGGTCTTTACTGACTTCAGTTGAAAGTGAAAAGCACTTTAGGATGAAACTTTTTCCTGGCTGGAAAAAAACCACAAGGTTCAGAAGATACAGAGAGTAGGGAACACTAAAATGCCATTGAAAACATCTCGTCCCTCTTGTGTCGAGTGCCCTAGCAGCAAATTTTAAAACTGAAGTTTAGGGTTTTACATCTTGGGTCTTAATGTAACAAACTTCTGCAGGATGGGGAGGGTTACAGAGATGAAGATAGAGACAAAGACTGAAGAGAAATAGGTAAAGACAGAGGAGGAGGGGAGAAGAAGGGGGTAGAATGAAAGGCAAAAGCAGAAAGAACAGGAGAGAGCGATAGCAAATGTGCTCCCACTGGCCTGGAGGGCAAAGCCAGCCCAGACTATTGAAGTTTGTTTGTCTCACTTTTCAAGTTCTGCAAAGAACAGATAAGAAGATGTCTGGGAAAGGGACAAGGAGGAGAGGGCAAGGGAAGGCTGTAAAATATCTTAATGCATTAAGCGGAGGAAGGGTTCCCCTACTGCTGCTGGGGGTCCTTCACTGATTAAGACCAGCAGGCTATCAGGAACATGCATGCTACCCCACATCCTATCCAGGGAATTCCCAGAGCACCTTCCACAAATTCTGTACAGTGACAGGTATTCAATAGCATTTAATTTCTATCTAAGCGCGTGTATAGCACAGTCAGGCTCTGATGAGAGCAGGGTAGCTGTGAACTTTTCAACCTCTCCAGCTTGCTGGGCCTGAACCATTTTGTTGTATCCTCTAGAGCCTGATAAACAAAGTCATGTTCACAGAAGACAGACTCCATAAATTTAGAATTGAATTGAAACTCTGATCAATCAAGAGGTCACCCAGCTCTTTAACAGGAAAGTGTGGGTCTGATGGGATCCCATTCCAGGGGTCTTTCAACTTGACCACATCTTCTCATTCAAAAACTCAGAGGATTGTCCCTCTTCCAGACAGCAAAAGCACTCATTTATGAGCTATCATTAGCCGTCTAGATTCAGAAGACTACCTACTTTCCTGTTTCCTCTATCATTCACATCTTGTGGTTTCTTTATTGTTATGTTGATGTTGTAATAGTGGGACTTGAACCAGGAGCCCCGTGCGTGCTGAGAAAATGCTCTCCCACTAAGTTATACCTCAACCCTTTGGTCTCGTTCTAATCCATACCTTGCAATATCTGAGTTTATAAAACACAGCCTCCTCTTTAACGGTGCAAGCACGAGTCACACGATCATTTTTATTTGGAGTCCTGGAGTTAAGAAGATCCAGGAAACAGGGACAGTCCAGAACCAGTGCAACAGTGTGAGAGCTCAAGTGTGGATCCTCCACATCTGTACTTGGGTCAGGCCTAAAGAAGAGCTGAGGCAGTAATGGTTTTGGGGTCTTCAGATTACAACCCAAACCCTAGACAGAGAGAGAGAGAGAGAGAGAGAGAGAGAGAGAGAGAGAGAGGGAGAACAGAGAGAGACAGAGAGAGAAAGACAGAGTGAAAGACAAAGAGAGAAAGAGACGAGACAGAGAGAAACAGAGATTCAGAGAGAGACAGAGAGAGACACAGAGAGAGAGAGAGACAGAGAGAGAGACAGAGAGAGAGAGAGAGAGAGAGAGAGAGAGAGAGAGAGAGAGAGAGAGAAGCAGAAGGGGAGTTTGTTCCATCTTGTAGGGAACCATCCCATTGGTCAGAGCTTTTGCCAGATTAGATCCTTCGGCGAATTTCTGAATCACATATCTGGGAAAGAAGGGAAACCTAAGCACTGCTTTCCAAGGCGTCTTCTCTGAGAAGTGCAACCTATTTCCTTCCCCCTTCGTCTTTTATTTTCCCCTCCCTCCTCTCCCCCATCCCTGCCACCTCCTTCTAGATTTAGCTGGGTTTGGTGCCACACACCTTTAATGCTTCATACCCTTGCCTACTGGCCAACCTGATGGAGGCACTTTCTCATTTGAATTTCCTTCTTCCCAGATGACCCTAGTCTATATTAAGTTGACTAAATAAATAAATAAATAGATAGATAAAATCAGCACACGGTTCACTCATAGAACATACAGTAAGTATCCAAACTAGTATTTTCCCATGATGTTTAAATTGTTATTATCCCATATCTGTGGCAAACTAAACCTGGCATAAAAGGTAATAAATGTTTCTTTAAATTGGAAAGTTAGAGAACTGAGTCTTCAAGTCCAGTTTGCTCCAAGCCTGTTATATCAGTTGTCTTTTTCTTCTTTTTTTTTTTTCTTTTTTCTTTTTTTTTCAGAGCTGGGGACCGAACCCAGGGCCTTGCGCTTTCTAGGCAAGCGCTCTACCACTGAGCTAAATCCCCAACCCCACATCAGTTGTCTTTTGACTTACCCATCCATCTGTCTATCTATTAGGCCATCTAATATCCAGTCATATGTGTGTATTATATGTGTTATATATAACATATAAATATACATACTATATATTTATATATCTATATTCACACACATTCACCACTCACCCATTCTTCCTTCTATGTTTCCATGCATGCATCCACTGATTTATCTACCTATCCATCCATCCTTCCATCTACCCATCCATTCATCCATCTATCCATGCACATGGGCATACAATCCATCTGTACATCCATATATGCATCCAACCTTTCATCAACTTTGATCCTTTGCATTGATCTTATTCTCTGGTAGTTTCTACTACATTGTAAGGAAAAAGATCCCAGCTCTGGGATTTTATCTCTTTGGAGGAGACCACTCTTTCTCAACACATCAACCTCTGAAAAGGAGTTTATGTGGCCTGAGTAGGTCTCACACTTACTCTTTGATAGGATTGAGGTTCATTGCAAACTCTTAGTTGGCTAGCCCATCAGAAACATACAGAAAACAATAATTTCAGATACACAAGTAATAAAAGACTCCGTTGTGTAGGTTCTGCTGTAAGGCAATGATGATGACTTTGTGGTATGCAACAGGTATCATACTATAACACATAAATCCCTAAAACTCTAACAGGCATTTAAATATGTTTAAAGAAAACTCCCCTATTGCACATGTGTGCATACACAAACACAGACATCCCCTACTCTAGCAAATATGCTGATTTTAAAATTCAGTTGAGGAGTGGAGAGATGGCTCAGAGGTTAAGAGCAGTGGCTGCTCTTCCAGAGGTCCTGAATTCAATTCTCAGCAATCACATGGTGACTCACAACCATCTATAATGAGTTTTGGTGCTCTCACTTGGCATGAAGGTGTACATGCAGATAGAACACTCATATATAAAATAAAATTTTAAAAAAATTCAGTTGAAAGGGCAGTGAACATTTTCATAGGAAAGTAAACCAAAGGTGTCTTTATTGGATATCAGATTTACTAATTTTTTGATGTTAACTAACCTCATGTAAATTATGCAAGACACAGAAGAGACGAGAGTTTTTTGAGGCACGCTCTTTTTCAGGAGCCATATTTTAAACACTAAACTCTTTCTTCCACTCAGGACCCAGAAGCCAGAGTTTCATGGAATCAATGAAGTGTAAATGAGTCTCCTAAAAGGGAAAGAGAAGAAAGGCCTCTGCGTTCTGATATACAGTATGGAGAGTACAGGTCAACAGGGAAAAAAAGGTCATTTAAACAAAGATCCTCAAGAGGCCTACAAACGTGTCTCATTTTGTGAGCATTACACATGCTGGGGAGAGAAGGTTGTCAGATATTGATTTACGGATCAGACCACCAAATGCAACTTTTTGTCTGTCTTTCAAGGCATTGCTTATAACCTTTGGGGAAGAATGAAATCCAACAGGCCGGCTTTCAATCATAAAGAGCTGACTGTTGTCCCAGGGTGAGTTAGGAAAACCCTTTTCCTGCCTGACCTGTCAATGCAATTACCTCAGCAGAGCAGAGCCGGGGAGGATGAGAATCTGCAGCTGAATGGCCAGTTGTAAATGGCTGCGTGGTGCAGGCCCCACTCACTGCTCCTTCTTCTCCTTAGGAGTACCACACACATGTTCTGTTCGAGAGCATTGACTATGGTGGTGTCAGTTTGCTCCTGTCCTCCTTAGAATCTTTCTGCTCTTTGGGGAAAGGCGTGTGATACAGACGTCTCATTTGTAGCTGGGAATTCTACTGACACACCTCTCCCCTCTGACCAACTGGGTGTTTCTGTGTTGACCATCATTCAGACCGTGTTTTCCCAACTCTAGCAAGGTTATTTCATATGCAGCCTTCAAGCCCCACAGAGCAGCACATGATGGTACAGGATTAAGCTCAGCACTGAGAGGCTGAGACAAGAGGAGGGTTTTTTGCTTTTTTTTTTTTTTTGCTCGCTTGTGCTACAGGAAAAAGAGACCCTAACACACACACACACACACACACACACACACACACACACACACACACACACACAAAGAGGTATATGAAAGACCTGAAATGCTTGTAGCAGCTTCTGCACCCTGGTCCACATTGGCAGCCAGACCTAATCCATACCTCTTTTTTTAAACCACTTTTCTGTTTTCCCTGAGATGGAGTTTGATTGAGCCCAGGAAGGCTTTGAACTCCTGGGCCCCCGGCAATCCTCCTGCAGTAGCCTTCACAGTAGCTGGGCCTGGGCCTGGGACTGGGTGTTACCACCACTGGCTTGAATATACTGGGGTTTGTTTGTTTGTTTGTTTGTTTGTTTTTTGGTTTAGTTTTTTGTTTTGCTTTGTTTGTTTGTTTGTTTGTTTGTTTGTTTGTTTGTTTTTTGGTTTAGTTTTTTGTTTTGCTTTGTTTGTTTGTTTGTTTGTTTTTTAAACTTAGTTTTGGTTTTCACATTTATTTGGGTTTTGACTTAAGGTCTTTCTCTGCAGTCCAGACTGACCCTGAACTCACTAAATTCACTTTCCACATAGCAATGCTGTTCTGTTTTTTACTGTGTAGAAGGTTCTATGTAGTACCAGTCACAGTTCTATATTAATTTCAATGTGCTCACAACTTTTCTAAGCATTGTTGCTAGGACCCAAACAAGAGTAAAAGTTAGAAGGTGGAGTCTCGGTTCTTCATGTACTAGCAATCTCATTTTCACATTGGATTTCAGATCTGTCAGAGATGAAATGAATCCCAGAGGAAAACAGGAAAGGTTTGACCATGCGCTCTCTCTCGTGGCTTCTTACATGCACACTTCTAGAGACTGGTGGACAACATCATGCTCCTGGCTCAATTCCCTGGCCAGCTCCTCCCTCACGAGTCTCATTCAAGATGGTGGCTCTATTAACCCTTTGCGTTGCTGAAGGCACTGGGCTTGGCTCTATAGTAGACCATGTGCCTACCACGCCTGAGGCCCTGTGTTCTACCCTCTGCACTGGCAAACAAGCTACAGCTGCTACCAATAACCAGTCAGCCCAAACCAGAGCGTCTCTGAAGGACCTTTGTACTCACCAGTGCAAACGAGAAGTCAGTTCAAGAAGCACCCTACTTCTGCCATCTTCCTGGGGTCTCAGCAGGAAACTGTGTGACATCAAAGCTATCAGAAGATAAAATGACAATAAATTTGATTTGAAGATCTTTAATTGCCTTTTATTTACAATGTTAAGCTCAAGTGATGCTTTACTCCATAAAGCTGCATAAGTGTATGGCCAGTATGCAGGAGGCATCAGGTTCAACCTTCAATACTGAAGTCACAATGAGGATCAGTGAACCCAAAAGCAAAGGTTGGTTTTACTGCATAGAAAAGGACCACGGGACACAGGCAAAACAGGAAGCCCAGCATTCAAAGAGCTAATAGTTTGGATCTGGATTGTCCCCAAAGGCCAGGTCTTGAGGGCTTAATCCTCAAGGTGGCTCTACAGGGAGATGGTGGACCTTAAGGAGGCAGGCCTAGTGGCAGGAAGTAATGAAGGATAGGATGGGCCAACCCTTCCTCTCTCTTTGTTTCCCAGGTACCAGGAAGGAAGCAGTTTCCTCTCCTATAAACTGTAGACATGATCTGCTATCCACCACATGCTGGAAGGTTGTGTCAGCCAACCACAGCCTGAAAAGAGTAGGAGACCAATAAACCTGTTCTTTTTCAAATTGGTCATCTCAGTTATTTTGCTACAGAAACACAAAGCTCATAAAGGAGCCAAGGAAAACAGGACTTCCTGTTGCTCTAGACTGGGGGACTCTCATGCTCCCCTGCTCCCTCTCCTTCTCCCTTTGTCTCATTTCCTGGAAAGTGAAATAAACAGCAGCAGGATTCCTTGGTGTGAGTGACACTGTTTTTGATCTGGTCTACTGTGCCTAGGTTAGGTGCTCTCTCCAAACCAATGGGCCCCTGCAAATTGTACCCAGCAGTAAGCTTTTGGGCACATTTCTAGAGTCCTCTGAAACCACATGGACTAGTTCTTTAGTATTACAGTGCCAGGAAAGAAGGCCTTCTCTCTCATGGTGGTTATGTGCTTTTCATCCCAGGGACCAGAAAAGTGAGGCAGATATAGTGGCATACTCCTGTGGGTCAAACACTCAGAAAGCTGAGATAGGACAGGGGGTGAGAGTGGGGTGTATGATCTCAGATGACAAAATACAAGGAGAGTCTGGAGAGAGAGGGAGAGGCAGAGGGAGGGAGACCCACTCACCTACTTCTTAACCCACCACTCACATTGCTATTTCTCTCCCTGCTGCTTTAGTTTTTACTTTGCTTAATGTTTCAAATTTGCACTTTTTGCCAATCCTGGTGATTCTTGCCTGAAATCCCAGGACTCAGGAGGTTTCATGAAGCAGAAGGATTGTCTTGAGTTTGAAGCCAACCTGATCTACATAGTAAGATCATGTCTCAACACACAAATGTGTACTCCCAGGAAAGTAAGAAACATATTTGTTCATTCAAATCCACAGCAATGGGATCCAGCAGACCTGCCTCCTCTGCCTCCCGCTCCTCTCTGCCCCAACCTCAGTGTTAGTCCTGACCAGCGCCCTGGCCCTTACTTCCTCCCAAAGTCTCCTGTGCTGGTCTGCAGGCAGCCAAATTCTCTAGCCACAAACCCTTTTCCATGATGAGAATACAGCATCTTATCCAATTTCTTTCTTAAATTCTCCCAACTGTGTGTATGATAAAAAAAAAGGGGGGGGGGAGTCTTCTCTCAGAGCCTACAGGAGTTCAAAAGTTGCGTGCTGGTGGCAAACAACTTTTCTCATTCTGTTTATGTTTCTGCTCCACAATTTTAAATGACTCATACATCTACAAAAACAATGCCTTCCAGGTCGGGGGAGGGATGGCCTCTGAGGTAGCAGCTGCTCACACTATAAGGGGTGAGTCACACAGAAAGCCTAAGGACTTTGGAGACCTATTTGAACCCAAAAAGTCAGGCTCCAAATTTCATATTTTTCTCTGAATTCTCTTCTCTCTCATTCCAGTCACCCAGCATTGCCTTAGTGTTGTGATCCTCTCGGGCAGGATTGGAGCCAAAGCAGAAGCTGCGTTCTTGTTCCTACCCACAAACCACAATTTGAGCCATTTTGCTCAGTAATTGGAAAGTAATCAAAATATTGTAGTAAAGCAAAAGTAGATGGATAAGGATCAAGAGACTGACTGCTCTTCTGTGAAGACCTTTAGATTTTGACATCGTGAGATTATAGAAAATAACAAAAGATTTTCAAAAAGAAAGAGAGATAGGAGGAGAGGAGGAGGAAAAGGAGGAAGAGGAAGAGGAGGGGGAGGAAGAAGAAGAAGAGGGGAAGAGGAGAAAGAGGAGGAGGAGGAAGAGGAGGAAGGCTAGCTAACTGGTTCAGTGGATAAAGGCATTTGTCCTCAAGTCTGAGGGTCAGAACCTACATGTTGAAAGGAGAAAACCCAACTCCCACACATATGCAAAGAATGGAACCCAGGGTTGTAGCATAGGGCAGAGCTCTGATTTCTCTGGCTCATGGAGCTTCAGTCCTCAGCACCAGGGAGAAACACAGAGAAAAGACAGAGGGGAGGAGGAAGGAAAAGGAGGGAGAAAAATCAAATGGGAATATGAGACCCTTGTGTTTGTACAAACCATAAAAAATCTTCATAGGCCCTACAATTCTCTCTCTCTCTCTCTCTCTCTCTCTCTCTCTCTCTCTCTCTCTCTCTCTCTCCTGTGCATGTTAGATTTTGCTGGCAGCTATTTTTCATGAATTTTTGGGTTAACGACTTATAAAATGGAGTCTAACTTATCCAGCACCCAAGTGACATTTCTACTTCTGTGACCAAATAGCTTCCTGGGTCCTAACCTGATTTGGGGTAGGGGATGGAAATGGCAGGAAAATATTTGAACTTGGATGAACAAGAATCTAATCCATTTAAACACTTTCTACAGACAAGTCCTCACCAGGTGAGGCGTGGATGTAAAAAGCTCATTAAGAAAGGAAAAATCAAGTGCCCTAGCAGACCTGGGGCACTGGCTCTGCACCCACCCCTACAACACCCAGATGTACGACTTCCAGATGGTCTGAAACACCCAGGATCACAGGAGAGGCCACATCAGCCACAACACTCAGAGTAACTGAGTACCCCAAATTTCAGGGATTCAGGAAGCCCCGCCCAGAGAGGCATAGGTCCATTCTGATCTGAACCAGTGCCCTGAGCAGACCTTGGGCGCTGACTCCAAACCAAGTACCACAACACCCAGAGGAAGCCCAATTCACAGGTGCTCTACTCGCCCAGGATCAGAGGTACTCTGAAATGCCCAGGACCACGGGATCATAGATGAAGCTCAACTCTCAGGAGATCAGACACAACCAGGATCTCAGGATCACAGGATCCCAGAACCATAGAATCACAGATACAGCTGGACTCTAAGGAGTCCTGACACAACCAGGATCACAGGAGGGACAGGCTACAGTCCTAGACAGTAAGGGCAGGTAACATGAGAGATAACCAAATGGCCAGAGGCAAGCACAAGAAACTAAGCAACAGAAACCATGGCTACATGACATCATCAGAACCCAATTCCCCCACTACAGCAAGTACTGGAACTCCAACCCACTGGAAAAGCAAGATTTGAATTTAAAATCACATCTTATGATGATGATAGAGGACTTAAGGAAGGACATAAATAACTCCCTTAAAGAAATACAGGAGAACACAGGTAAACAGGTAGAAGCCCTTGAAGAGGAAACACAATCCTTAAAGATTTACAGGAAAACACAACCAAACAGGTGAGGAAATTGAACAAAACAATCCAGGATCTAAAAATGGAAATTGAAACAATAAAGAAATCACAAAGGGAAACAACCCTGGAAGTAAAAGACCTAGGAAAGAGATCACAAGTCATAGATGTAAGCATCACCAACAGAATACAATAGATAGAAGAATCTCAGGTGCAGAAGATACCATAGAAAACAGTAACAAAAGAGTCAAAGAAAATGCAAAATCTCTTTTTTTTTTTTTTGGTTCTTTTTTTTTTTCGGAGCTGGGGACCGAACCCAAGGCCTTGCGCTTCCTAGGCAAGCGCTCTACCACTGAGCTAAATCCCCAACCCCGCAAAATGAAAAAACTCTTAACCAAAAACATCCAGAAAATCCAGAACTCAATGAGAAGATGAAACCTAAGGATAATAGGTCTAGAAGAAAGTAAAATCTCCCAACTTAAAGGGCCAGAAAATATCTTCAACAAAATTATAGAAGAAAACGTCCCTAACCTAAAGAAAGAGATGTCCAGGAACATAAAAGAAGCCTATAGAACTTCAAATAGATTGGACCAGAAAAGAAACTCCTTCCATCACATAAAAATCAAAACACCAAATACACAAAACAAAGAAAGAATACTAAAAGCAGTAACGGGAAAAGGTCAAGAAACATATAAAGGCAAACTGATCAGAATTACACCAGCCTTCTCAACAGAGACTATGAAAGCCAGAAGATCCTGTGCAGATGTCATATAGACCCTAAGAGAACACAAATGCCAGCCCAGGCTACTATATCTAGCTAAAGGCTACTATATCCAGCAAAACTCTCAATTAACATAGATAGAGAAACCCAGACATTATTTGACAAAACCAACTTAACACAAAATCTTTGTAAAAATCCAGCCCTACAAAAGATAATAGATGAAAAACTCCAACACAAGGGTGGAAATTACACCCTAGAAAAAGCAAGAAAGTAATCTTCTTTCAACAAGCCCAAAAGAAGATAGCCACACAAACATAATGCCACCTCTAACAACAAAAATAACATAAAACAACAATGACTTTTCCATAATATTTCTTGACATCAATGGACTCAATTCCCCAGTAAAAAGACATAGACTAACTGACTGGATAAGTAAAGAGGACCCAGCATTTTGCTGCATACAGGAAACGCACCTCAGTGACAAAGACAGACACTACCTCAGAGTAAAAGGTTGGAAAAATTTTTTTCCGAGCACTTGGTCCCAAAAAAAACAAGCTGGAATAGCCATTCTAATATCGAATAAAATCAACTTTCAACAAAAAGCGATCAAAAAAGAAAAGGAAGGACACTTTACACTCGCCAAAGGAAAAATCTACCAAGACAAACTCTCAATCATGAACATCTATGCTCCAAATACAAGGGCACCCACATTCATAAAAGAAACTTTACTAAAGCTCAAAGCACACATAGCACCTCACATAATAATAGTGAGAGACTTGAATACCCCACTTTCATCAATGAACAGACCATGGAAACAGAAACTAAACAGAGACACAGTGAAACTAGCAGAAGTTATGAACCAAATGGATTTCACAGATATCTATAGAACATTTCATCCTGAAACAAAGGAATATACTTTCTTCTCAGCACCTCAAGTTACCCTCTCCAAAACTGACCACAAAACAGGTCCCAACAGATACAAGAAAATTGAAATAATCCCATGCGTCCTATCAAATCACTAAGGCTAGTCTTCAATGACAAGAAAATGACAACAAAAATGACAAAAAGCCCACATACACATGGAAACTGAACAACTCTCTACTCAATAATAACTTGGTCAAGGAAGAAATAAAGAAAGAAATTAAAGACATTTTAGAATTTAATGAAAATGAAGGCACAACATACCCAAACTTAAGGGACACAATGAAAGCAGTGCTAAGAGGAAAACGCATACCTCTGAGTGCCTTCAAAAGGAAACTGGAGAGAGCATACACTAACAGCTTGACAGCACACCTGAAAGCTCTAGAACAAAGCAGGAAATAATCAAACTCAAGGCTAAAATTAACCAAGTAGAAAAATAAAAAACAATTTTCTAGATAGATACCAGGTGCCAAAGTTAAATCAGGATCTGATAAACCCTCTAAACAGTCCCATAACCCCTAAAGAAGTAGAAGCAGTCATTAAATGTCTCCCAACCAAAAGAAAAAAAAAAGAAGCAGCCCAGGACCAGATGGGTTTAGTACGAAGTCTATCAGACCTTCAAAGAAGCCCTAATACCAATGTTCTTCAAACTATTCCAGAAAGTAGAAACAGAGGAAACACTACCCAATTCATTCTATAAAGCCACAATCACACTTATACCGAAGTCACAGAAAAAAATCAACAAAGAAAGAGAACCAATTTCCCTTGTGCATATCAATGTAAAAATACTCAATAAAATTCTTGCAAACTGAATCCAAGAACACATCAAAACGATTATCCATCATGGTCAAGTAGGCTTCATCCAAGGGATGCAGGAATGGTTTAATTCAACAACATAATCCACTACATAAACAAACTCAAAGAAAAAAACACATGATCATGTCATTAGATGCTGGTATTGGTACACAGACTGGCAGGTAGATCAATAGAATAGAACTGAAGACCCAGAAATGAACCCACAAACCTATGGTCACTTGGTCTTTGACAAAGGAGCTAAAACCATCCAATGGAAAAAAGACAGCATTTTCAACAACTGGTGCTGGTTCAACTGGCAGTCAGCATGTAGAAGAATGCATATTGATCCATTCTTAGTGCAGTCCAGGCGGATCAAGGCCTTCCACATCAAACCAGATATATTGAAACTAATAGAAGAGAAACTGTGGAAGAGCCTCGAACACATGGGCACTGGGAAAAATTTCCTGAACAGAACACCAATAGCTTATGCTCTAAGATCAAGAATCAACAAATGGGACCTCATAAAATTGCAAAGCTTCTATAAGGCAAAGGACACTGTCATTAGGACAAAATGACAATCAACAGATTGGGAAAAGATCTTTACCAATCCTACATCTGATAGATGGCTAATATTCAAAATATACAAAGAATTCAAGAAGTTAAACTCCAGAGAATCAAATAACCCTATTAAAAAATGAGGTACAGAGCTAAACTGAGAATTCTCAGCTGAGGAATGTTGAATGGCTGAGAAGCACCTAAAGAAATGTTCAACATCTTTAGTCATAAGGGAAATGCAAATCAAAACAACCCTGAGATTCCACCTCACACCAGTCAGAATGGCTAAGAGCAAAAACTCAGGTGACAGCAGATGCTGGTGAGGATATGGAGAAATAGGAACACTCATCCATTGTTGGTGAGATTGCAGACTGGTATAACCATTCTGGTAATCAGTTGGAAATCAGTCTGGAAATTCCTTAGAAAATTGGACATAGTACTATCGAGAAACCAGCTATACCACTCCTGGGCATATACCCAAAAGATGTTCCAACATATAACAAGGACACGTGCTCCACTATGTTCATAGCAGCCTTATTTATAATAGCCAGAGGCTGGAAAGAACCCAGATGAATAGATACAGAGGAATGGGTACAGAAAATGTAGTACATTTACACAATGGAGTACTACTCAGCTCTTAAAAACAATGACTTCATGAAAATTTTAGGCAAATGAGATGGAACTAGAAAATATCATCCTGAATGAAGTAACCCAATCATAAAAGAACACACATGATACATACTCACTGATAAGTGGATATTAGCCCAAAAGCTTGGAATACCCAAGATACAGTTACAGACCACATGAAGCTCAAGAAGAAGAAAGATAAAAGTGTGGATGCTTTAGTACTTCTTAAAAGGGGGATCAAAATATTCATAGGAGGAAATATGGAGACAAAATTTGGAGCAGAGACTGAAGAAATGGCCATTCAGAGCCTGCCTTACCTGGGGATTCAGCCCATATACAGATAGTCACCGAACCCAGTCTCTATTGCTGATACCAAGAAGTGCATGCTGACAGGAGCCTGATCTAGCTGTCTCCTGAGAGGCTCTACCAGAGCCTGACAAATACAGAAGAGGATGCTCAGAGCTAACCACTGGACTGAGAATGGGGTTCCCCATGGAGAAGTGAGGGGGTTGCAATCCCATAGGAATAACAACAATGTCAACCAACCAGACTCCCTAGAGTTCCCAAGGACTAAACCACCAACCAAAGAATAAACATGGAGCAACCCATGGCAGAGGATGGGCCTCGTGAGGCGTCAGTGGGAGGAGGAGGCCCTTGGTCCTGTCAAGGTTTGTTTCCCCGGTGTAGAGGGATGCCAGGGCAGGGAGGCAGGAGGGAGTGGGTGGGTGGGGGAGCACCCTCATAGAGTCAGGGGGTGGGGGTGGGGGTGGGGATGGGATGGTGGGGTTCCAAAGGGGAAATAAGGAAAGGGGATAACATTTGAAATGTAAATAAAGAAAATATCCAATAAAAGAGAAAAAAACAGCAAAGAAAGAAAAATTCAAAAAGAAAAAAAAGAAAGGGAAAATCTGACCTTGAACAGGCAGTTTTCCTTTCTTGGAGTGAGAACTTAGCTGCGGGTCTGCATCTTCTTTGTGCTCTGAATACCAGCAAGAGTGCTTCCCCCAAAGTTTCCTCCTGTAAGAATTCCTCGGGTCTGCCTTGGCTCACTCTCAGCCCCACTCCCCACAGCCACGGATGGCCCTTGTCCTCTGATCACCATAGCTCTCTGTTATCTTGAGGACTCATTTAAACAAACCTCTTTTTATCTTCTCTTCTAAAGTTCCTCCCATCAGAACCTACTGTCTGTTTCAATGAGGCAGCCCCACACAGTAGGCACTCAATAAATATTCCTGGGCTGATTTCTGAAGCATCTGGGGAGCTGGTGTCAGGAGTGCTTTCCCTGTATTTAGGTCTCTCTCCCAGGCTGGAGGCCACAGTTTAACAAAGCCAGGCAAGGTCATGGGGAGCCTGGAAAACCTTTCAAGCTGAATAACGAGAAGCCATGTTAATTACTGACAGGGCCATTTAGAAGGAAGAAAAATGCTATCTCTTATTAATTTTGCTGAAATGGACACACTCTTGTCCGTGGCTAATGGTTAACAAAAGCCTTCCTTTTTGAAGACAGAACAGGAAAACAACAGTTACAAAAGACCCCCAGAGCCACCACACAGAGACTTCCTGTCCCTGCAGTCTGCACTGCTCAGAGATAACCTATCTTGCTTCTTCTTCTTCTTTTTTTTTTTTTTTTTAAAGCTATAGTTGGAAAAGTATCCATGAGCGCTTCAAAGGCTCATTTGGACTGACATGTTGGAAAAGGACAGTGAGGTTCAGCCTCAGAGGCCAGGCTGGCTGAAAGAGAAAGCAGTCAGGTCCTGTATTCATTTTAGCAGAAAGGGGGGACTTGAAAAGAGAAGGAGTTAAAAAACAAAACAAAACAAAAACCAAAATCCACTTCTCATAGAATAGAAATTCCTCGAGGTAGTGGGAACACTAATTTACCCAAGAAGAAGGGACTGGTGGTGCAAGCTTTGTTTGCAGAGATGGAGAAGCCTCTGAAGCTCCGCCAGGCTTCCCAAGTGCTCCTCCACTCAATCTCAACACAGGGCTCGGCACTCTTGAACTTCAGGTGGACCTGTTTAAACTGATCAGAGGAAGCGGGCTGACAGTAAGCTGATTAGAAACCTCTCAGAGACCCTTAGCAGAAGGGAGAGCAGAGTCCGTGATATCCCCACCCCCATTGGCTTGCAGAGGAACCCCCTCTGTGTGGCAATAAAGAAGAGGTTGGGGGCTGAGGGTAGAGGGAGGGAAGTGCCTGTTATAGAACAGAGCCAGATCCCTGCCAGCCTTCCTCCTCTTGGCAAGCTCTGCTTGGTGGGAGTGTTTGAAGATAACAGGAGAGGAAATAACTGATAGGCAGGAGGAGCTAGTCGTGAGGAGACGAGATCAAGCTGTTTTCTTGACCCAGGCTTATCTCGAGCCTGCCAAAAACTAGCCATCTATCAGAGACCCATAAAAAGGTTGCAAACGGAGAGTAAAATGCTACTTTCCACAGTACAAGCTTAGGGGAAAAAAGTGTGGCAGACCTCACTGGAGTCCTTTGCAACACACACACAAAAGGATTCATTTGTCTCCAAGGTTGGATTGGGTCAGGCATTTAAGAGACACGGTTCCCTAGAAGTGAGACTGCTTTGCAGGTAACCTGTCATAGACAGTGTCCACTGTGTAGTCTAAGGACAGGAGCCATGCACCAACCATCCATTCTTTGTCCAATGCGCCCTTATCAGCAGCAAAAATGTGCAGGTTCAGGATTTTTGTAGAAATGCCCTGCTGGTTGACCTGAGATAAGGGCCAAAGATAAGAGCAGGGCCTGGGGGGCAACCTGCAGGTCTCTGAGAAGCTGCGTGCAGAGTTTAGCTCCTGGAATCCGCCTGGAGAAGCTGGACTGTGAATTGCCACCTTGTAGCACAGAAGAGCAGTTTAGACTAGAGCTTCAAATGAAGAAGTTTACAAACTAGCTTTGGATAAATATTATCTTTCCCAGCTCCAGGGAAGAGCTGAAAACGGGGTGGGGACTCCATTCAGCTCCTGAGTACACAGAATCAAACCTAAACTTACCCAACCTGGCAGCATCCCGAGCTTTCCCCAAATAGCATGATGATGTCATGCTCCTTCTCAACCTCCCCTACCCCAGCTGCCTAAAAATAACCTCGCATTGTTTTAAAAGGGAAAAAGAAAGTCGCAAAATATTTCTTCTAAAATTGTCCCTTAAATTGCCAAGCAATAAAAGTGAACCCTTTCTTTCCTGTTTACTCATCTCCTTGAATCAGTCAGTGTGTGTGTGTATGTGCTGTCCTAAGGCCCTCTAAAAGTTCTACAAGAAGCAAAAGACATCCAAAATAATTTTAGCTTAAGTACTTTTACTTCTGAGGCCTTCTTATTTTTGTAAATTTTCCCTTTGTTCATCACAATTGGCTAAAATTGAGAGCAACCAACTTTGTGTTTTGAGGTTCTCTGAAAAGTACAATTATATTCACAGAGAGGGGAGGAGCCAAAGTAAGGAGATGCTAATATTAGGGCCTAGATTATTTGGTTACCCTTTGAACCTCTGGATACGTGTTAGGCCTTTGAGATGTGAAGGTTTAAAACATGCTGAGGACCCATTAAATCCTAAAGCAGGATTGGAGCATCCACACAGTTCAAAATGAATGCAGGCACAGGATATGGCTCAGTGGGACAGCACTTGCTCTGATGAAGGCCCTGGATTCCAACTCCGGGCGCTGCAAATGTGATGTGTAGAGACCCGGATGTGGCTGAAGCCCAGTGTTCCCGACAGGGAGTTGATGAGTTCCGCTCGCTCGCCACCCTTAGACGCAGTGCCTTGCCCCAGATCTCGCTAACACACAGCTGTCAGCTATTCCTGATAGATGCTCAAGCCTAGAGCACCCCTCCTGAGAGCCAGAGATGCCTCTCCCACTTCCTTCCTCTCCCATAAACTGCTGCAGGTTGCCTTTGATCTCCAAGTAGAGCTTCCTATAAAAAAGAAGCAGAGTAACCGAGATATAGACAAGCCTTACCCAGAATCCAGTAAAAGATGAGTTAAGAGGGCCCCTGGCAGAGGTGGGAGATTTACTCTGATAATTCTTGACTTAAGACAAACAAAGGGAGGGCAAAGGTTAGGAACCTTGGGCCAAACTTGCCCCGTGGTTAGGAAGATTAGATGTCATAAAAACCCAGGCCAAAAAAAGGGGGGCAGGGGGCTTTGAAAAAATAAAATGAGATCTAATGGCCTGGAGAGAATGCTCAACAATTAAGAATGTTTGCCTCTTGCTATACATCTGGCAGAGGATTAATATCCAGAATATACAAAGAACTTTTTATATTACATACAATACATTATATATACACATACATATTATATAGTCAAAATGCAAATGACCCATTCAAAAAAGAGACTCGGGATCTGAACAGAGTTCTTAAAAGAAGAAGAAAAAACTCAGAAATATCTCAAAAAATATTCATCATCCCTAGCAATTAGGAAAATGCAAAAGCCAAAGAAACTTTGAGAGTCCATCTTCAAATGGCAAAGATTAACAGAACAACCAAGAGCAAGTCTGGAGGAGGATGTGCAGGGGGAGGAAAGCCGCATGTGCGCGCGGGGGGGTGGGGTGGGGGGGAGCCGCCTGCGCAGGGTAGGAAAGCCGCATGTGCGGGGGAGGGGGGCGCATGCGCAGGGGAAGGAAAGCCGTGTCCACTGTTGGTAGGATTGCAAACTGGTAGAGCCTCTCTGCAAACCAGAATGGAGAATCCTAAGGCTAAAGATAGACCTACCATATGATCCGGCTATGTGACCCCTGACATGTGCCCAAAGGACTCGCTATCCTACTGCACAAATACCTGTTCATCGCCTTACTACCCACGAAAGGTAGGAAATGGACACGACACTTCTAAATGTCCTTGGACTGACAAATGGATAACAAAATGTGGTACGTATTCACAGTGAAATACTTCTACTCAGCTGGAAAGAAAACTGAAATCATGAGCTGGATAGGTAAACGGACGGAACTAGAAGAGTTTTGTACTGAGTGAGGTAACCCAGACCCAGAGAGACAAACGCGCAGACTGTGCACATTCATTTAGTCCTCTCTGGGGCCCCTAACGCCAAACCTTCAGATGTGAGTACACAACCTGAAGCAACTTCAGAAAGCAGGAAAGTAAGAAGGGAGCGCGGCGAGGGGTGGGAGAGGGGCCGGGGGTGAGAGAAGGGGGCTAGAAGGGAACAAGCCATCTGAAAGGGGAGATGGGGGAGAGACAGGAGGTCTAATTAGGGAGGAGTAGGAAGATAACTACAAACAAAAGGAAAGGGTAAAATAACAGGAAGGGTGTCTCAAAAAGTCATAAGGAATTATACTACCCTCCATCTGCCTTAAATTGTCTCTAATACATTTAAGTCAGTATATATATATATATATATATATATATATATATATATATATATATATATATTTTAAATGAAATCTTCCTGTCTAGGCTAACAAGCCTTCATATTTGATAGTGGATCAACAAGTTATGTGGTAGCCACAGAGACTATCTAACAAAAAAGCCAATACCAGCCATGAGAAGCCCTGCTTTGAGTAGTCGGTCAAGGTTGTCCAAGAGACTCTTAAAACATTATAGGCTATTGTTGTTGCCCTTGGTTGCCTCCCAGAAATAGAAGGCATGTCCCTCCTACTGAAGACACTGTGCGCTTGAGAAACAGGCCCAGACGCTCTGGAGCTGGATCTGACCTGAAAGCCTACTCCCTAAAGTCTAGCTTTTATGGTACTCGAAGGTGCCATGCAAGCTTCCAGGGGAAGCAACCACCAGCCCTCCCCATCCATGAGACCTATGACCCACAGTAATGACCCACATGCCACAATACCCCTAAGGGTGCAGAAGTGACACCCACACCTCTGTGATAGCCTACAGCTCTCGAGTTGGGCTTAAGGCCTGCTCGAAAAGGAGAAATCGTACCTGGTATTGGAAATCAACAACCCAGGGCTAGAGAAGTCATAGATCCTGTACGAGAACCTACAACTGTAACTCTACTGCCAGCATCATCCCTAACTACACTCTAAATACTAATCCTTGTACCCAGAGAGAAGTGTACTTCTCACCCCGAGTCAAGAACGTGTTTCATCGCAACAGGTTCTGTAGACTGTTACAGAAAACCACAGCTTATCCAAACACAGAGTTATGGAGCCGGGTACCAGCTGATACATCTACAACACAAATCCACCACCTAAGACTCAGGGGCCACTGTGGAAGAGGGGGCAGAAAGAACCAGAAAAATAGGGACTTTGCCATGACATAGTATTTCCTAGAAATGTCAGAAAGTACACCTCACCAACACAGTTGCCTAAACCTGACTGAACAAGGACTACACCAGTAAACATGCTAGCACAGATAGGAAAACGTTCAAGAGGCCCTGACCATAGACAAAGTACAACACACACTTGAGGACTGCTGAGAGCAGGAGGAATCATCTCCTCAGGAAGAGCACACAGCACAGTCAACCCTGACCATATACGTACAAGTAACAACATACAAACTGAGCGAGTCATATTCATGTACTTGGGAATGCTCATGCACACACACACACACACACACACACACACACACACACACACACACCACACATCAATAATTAAAGGAAAAGAGAAAAGAGGCCATGAATTTGAAAGAGAGAACAAGGGGGGTTGAAGAGAAGAAGAAAATACCGTAATTATATTATAATCTCAATTTCTTTAAATTCTGCTCAGTTGTGAAGACCAGAGTTTACATCCCAATGCCCACATCAGGTGGCTCACAGCCATCTATAACTTCAACTCCAAAGGAACCAATAACCTTCTGCCTCTGCTGGAACCCAAGTGCACACCATGTGTGTGTACATATCTGTATATATGTATGTATGTGTATGTGTGTGTGCATGTGTCTATAGGTATATGTGTGTATATATATTGTGCTTATGCATGTATGTGTTTTTGTGTGTGTATGTATATCCGAATATATATGTATGTATGTATGAATGTGTATATATTTATGTGTATATATGTGTAAGATGTGTGTACATATATGTGTATGTGTATATGTGTGTATTTATGAGTGTATGTATGTATATTTGAGTACATGTGTGTTTATATGTATGTATACATGAATGACAATGTGTGTGTATGTGTGTGTGTATGTGTGTGTGTGTGTGTGTGTGTGTGTGTGTGTGTGTGTGTGTGCACTAAAGACTAACTTTGTTGCCCAGGCTGGTTTTTAATTCCCAGGCTCATGAGATCCTTCTGCTTCAGTCTCCTGAGTGGCTGAGACTGCAGGTTTGCACCACTTTGTCTCTAATAATAAACAGTTCTTTCTTTTAGAAGAATGACTCAAAGACCTCAATAACTACAAAAAAAGGAAGACAAAAAAAATCCTCAACTTCTCTAAGGCATTTTTACATCTATTATCTGTTTTTATAACAAATTACATAAATAATCCTATAAGATCTAGGCAAGTTTCAATGTTGCAGACATTATTTATCTAATAATTTATTTATCTTTGGTGTGTCTGTATCTCTCTGTGTGTATATGTATGTGTGCATGTCTGTGTATGTGTCCATGTGTCTATGTGTATCTATATTTATGTGTATGTGTGCATGAATATCTGTGTGTGTATATGTATGTGTGGGGGTCTGGGTCTCTATGTATGTGTCTGTATGTCTCTGTGTATCTATGTGTCTGTGTGTGTATATCTGTGTGTCTTTCTGTGTATATGTGTGTACAGAGCCATATTGGATTTGGGCCTAGCCGCTTTTTGACTGCATGGTTCAAAGTGACTAGGTGACTCTGGGCTGTTTGGCCACAGAGACTCACCCCTAAGATGACTGCCTTAAGTCTTAAGATTGTTGAATGAAAGCCTCTCCCATGAATTTACAGCACGGGAAGATAACATTCAAGGGATGCCTCAGCTCCCTTAGCAGATACCTGTTACCTCCTGAATCAACACCCGGTGTCTCCACCGCCTGACCTCTTTGCCTCCAGCTATCACTACCTGTATCCGCACCTCCCCCTCCTGTGTTTCACTAAGGACACTCCCCCTACCTGAAAGCCTTAAAAGCTGTAACGTTCACCCCAATAAACGAGACCTTGACAACAGAATCTTGCTTGGTCTCCTTCTTCTCTCGCCCCCCATTTAGGCCCAAGGGTAGCGCCCCTTCAGGACCCTGAATAACTGGGTCCCCGCGGGCGGGACATATGTATGTGTATTATCTGTGTCTGCATGTGTGCATGTGACCATGTGTATGTATGTGGGGGTTATGGGTGTCTGTGTGTGTCTGTGTATAAGCACAGGGGTGTGTGTGTGTGTATGTGTGTGTGTGTGTGTGTGTGTGTGTGTGTGTGTGTATGCACGCATGTGCTTTGGTCAGGGATTGTCCTAAATTTTCTCCAATCAAGGTCTAAATAGCTATAAAGCAGTGCCCAGGAAAGGGCACTTCCCTTCCTCCCAGCAAACCATTTCTATTGTCTGTCCCATCACCTGTGAGAATGCAAGCTCCTCCCCTCCCTTCATGGTCAACATCCTGTGAAGCTCCTTCAAATGCAGGCTCTAGATACCTTCTGGACTTTCCTGGCTATGTTGGGTGTTGCCAGCTTTAGTCACTCCCTCAAGCTCCTCAGACACCCCAACTTCTTCTCTGGTGCCCCATGAATCACTCTGTAAGAACATGGTAACCCATAGGGTGCAGATACCCCTGACCCTTAAACCACAGGAAGGAGCAATCTCTCAAGAGCTGGTTCACTAGGACACCAGCCAGAGGTCAGGCTTGATCTACAGTTGGAGTAGACTGTGGTTGGGGACCGTGGGATGCGTCAGAAGGCATCAAAGTATGCCATACAGCAGTGCTAAGACAAGAATAGAGGTAGGGCTTGGCAGGGGTACCCCTAGGTGGGAAAAGTCGGTAGAAGAGCATCCTCCCTGGAGGGGTGAAACTGTGGAAGACTCCTAGAAATAAAGTATAGAGTGAAAGATGGGCAAGCAGCCATGAAACAGATAGGAAGCTGAAGACTTAAGGAATCATCAGAAACATTGTAGCCAGCCACTCCTGGTTTCTAAGCATGGTGCCTGCAGCTGTGTGCAAGACTTAAGAGACCTCAACAAGGTACAAAAGGGTCTTGACTGAGGTTTCTGGGGAAGCCTATTGACCAAGATTGAGTCAATGTCTTTCTAAGCCACGCTACATTATACCTGGGTCTTGCCTTTAACCTAGCAGGCCAGTCAAGATCTCTAATGACGAGGTAGCCTTCCTCTGAGGAGGTCTTGAATGTCACACCAGAGTTGCATTGTGCAAGAATGAACATGTAGACCTACTAGTAGATCATTCTGCTCCTTTTATAGCCTGTGATTAGTCCAGCTGTGTCCAAACATTAGCACTAGGCAGAAGCTTGGGAATTGTAGAACTCTTGTCACACATGGGCATGCCGTTTCAGAGACAGCCAAATGCATATCCATAACAGAGCCTTGGAAGAACAGAATGAAAACTAGCAGGCCTGCACAAAGCAGAGACATCTTCCCACCAAGCACAGGGCTGTCCCAGCATGTCCTTGGTAACTCTGGCATGTGGGAAGCCAGGTTACACACGCAGGTAGAAAGGCACAAAGGTGTTGCTGTTTTTAAATATTTGTATGTATGTGGGCATGCACATGCCACTGCACCTGTATAGAACTCAGAAAACAATTTGTGTAACAAGAATCCTCGGGTCATAATGCTTGGAAGCCATAGTTCCACCATGGTATCTCTTATGATTCGTGTTTGATATGTGCTAAATATGTGTGTATATGGTATAAGTGTGTTTGTGTGTGTGCACGTGCATGCATGCCTGCATGCTTGTGTGTGTGTGTGTGTGTGTGTCTCTAAAAGGCTTGATGGTAGCTGCAACATAGTGTTCACAAGAATGTAACTAATCTGGCAAGCTTATTACAGCTAATGGGGCTCCTCCTTTACTGAGCTACTTCAGGGAAAACTTGAATGACCTTTATGTCCTGAAGCTCCCCAAAGGCAGGGAGCTGGGAAGCAAGAAAGCAGACCTTAAGCGCACTCTCATCGCTAACATGCCTCATCCTCCTCCACAGCCCAGGGACTACAAAGCATTCCACTCTCAGAATCCCTTTCCCATTCTGGGATGTTTTCACTTAAGACAAAGCAAGGGTGGGTTGCTTTCTGCACTGAGGGCAGCCCTGCCGAGCCACAGCCTGTGGTTTGTATCCAAGGTATAGCCTCCAAACCTCACCATTCACAGGATTCCTGTGGCTTTGGCCTTATCACTGGACAAGGGACTACTCTCTGACAAGCTGCTGAACAAGCTTGCTTCTCACAGAGTAATGAGACAATTGGAAAAGCCATTTAGTAACAATTCTGCCAGCCAGTTTTGCTAACCAGTGGTCCTTAACAAAACTGCCTTCCTTTCTCCCTTAGTTTGGTGGCAAGGGGGTGTGGCTTCTGAAACCCCAGTAGTGTCTGCCTGACAAGACATACACAGCCAGGGCACACAAATTAGTGCTAGAGCCGTGGCCTGGAAGAGCTTAGTGAAAATAGTTGGTTATGTTTTAGCTACAAGAAAGACCAGCCTAGAGGTGAAGAGACTATCAGTACAGCCACGATGTTGAGATTCCTGAAATGGAAACCAGCTGTCTCCAAACGGAACTTTGGCTGCCCTCTGCATGGCGGTGGGCGGCCATAGGGCAGCCACTCTCTAGCCTGATTCCTCTGCAAAGGACCTAGTGTTCAATAAGCCAGAACAGCACAGGCAAAGACACATGGGCCAACTTGGGTGACTCCTGAGGGATGGAAGGAAGAAGGTTAAAAAGCAGAAACACGTCAGGCACGCAACTGTAATGCCAGCACTGGGGAGGCTGAGACAGGGGGATCCCGAGTTACAGACCAGCCTAGGCTGCATAGTGAGATCTTGTAGAATAATAATAATAATAATAATAATAATAATAATAATAATAATAATAATAGCAAAACAACAACACAAGAGGCGAAAACACAAAAGCTGCTCTGGAGGAGATGCATCATCAGCTCAGGAGAGTGAAGCAGCATCACACACTGAGGAAACGGCTTTCTGGAATTTGGTGACAGATTCCTATAGAGTTCTTGCAGGAATCAATTCATTTCTGAGAAGGCTTGGTCAAACATAAAGAAGATGCTGTGGGAGCAAGCAAGGCTTCCTGGGAGAGTATTCTACAGAAAGGTAACTGGTCTGGAAGATGTTCAGCTGGAAGCAAATGTAGGATACTTACAGTTTTATGTGAGTCTCTCTCTCTCTCTCTCTCTCTCTCTCTCTCTCTCTCTCTCTCTCTCTCTCTCTCTCTCACACACACACACACACACACACACACACACACACATTCCAAATATAGCTTAAAAGGGAAACACCCTTCCCTCCTTCTTTCTCTCTCCTCCCTCCCTTCTCTCCTTTCTTCTGTTCTTTCTGCTTTTGAAATTGTCTTCTGAGTGGAATAACTCCTATGCTGTAGCTCCGACTGGCCTGGAGTCTATGACTATCCTGCCTCAGCCTCCTGAGGATTTTGATTGCAGGTCTGTGGTGACTAAGGAGTAAGAACGTTCCCATTAGGGAATCCCTTTTGTCGTTGTGGGTTTCAATATTTAATAAATATTTCTATATAAAAGACATCTGAAAAAGGCTACAGAATTGCAGAAGA
This sequence comes from Rattus norvegicus, assembly GCF_021556685.1. Classification (NCBI taxonomy): domain Eukaryota; kingdom Metazoa; phylum Chordata; class Mammalia; order Rodentia; family Muridae; genus Rattus; species Rattus norvegicus. Next base: position 60,336,075 of record NC_141550.1, read on the forward strand.
ACTCCAGTGTTTGAGAAAGGATCTTCCATGTGCTCCTCTGAACTGAGGTAGTAATTCCCCCACACACAGGTGGCCTGGGCACTGTAAAACGCCATGCATTCCTCTCCTGGCTTTGAGACCAAGACATGAGGCACACTGGTGATACTCTTGAAGACTGAGTGACAGAATGGCCTAGAATTAGGTTGGGTATACACAACCTTGATTCTTGCCTGCCGTGTCTCAAGATGAGGGGAAACATTTGTCCTGTGAGAGAGGGTCACAGAAGCAAGGAGACGAGATGAGGAGGAAATGGAGGAAAATTATATGTTTGAATGAAGATGGAGAGGCAGCAGAGACGAACATTAAAGGAAGGAGGAGGGGGAGAATTCAAATCTAAAGTTTCTAAATTACCCTTGGCTCAAAGGTCTGGTTTACCACTGAAACAGTATAATTATAAAGTTGGCGTAAAGCAGACCCAGGATCTAGTTACTAATTTCTCACTAGCAATAGCATCAAAACCCTTTCTGCTAGTAGCCACTCTCTTGACAAAAACCGTGTGTCTCTTGCACGATGGGACCTATAGGGAGAGCTGGTTTCAATCAGGCTAGTCTATAAAATGGTATGCACTTGCGGTCTCCTTCTCAGATGTCAATTGGAGCAGAGGAGAAAGTGAGGGTTGCAATTGTCAGGGTAACTAGCAGGAAGAAAAAAATGTAACATAAATGTTCTCTTGTCTCATAGATGCTGTACATAGGCAGCGTTTGTCAGAAAACTCCCCAGGAACCCTCTGGTGGATTTGAGAAAAATGACCAGAAAGGATCCTATACTGTTTGGGTTTCTGAACCCGATTCGGCTTGGCCTCAGAAAGGTGAGACTGGCCTGGTTACAGCCTGTGGTGGCTATGCAAGTCTTCCGATGTTTCCTGCAAAAATACTTCTATTCTTGCCCCACTCTAGTTAATAAGCACACGAGACATTAAAGGTTCATCCCAGTTGGACTCCTGTTGATCTTGGCAACTCCATAGCCAGGGACATTCATTTCCAAAGCTCAAAATCACAACATAGGAAAAAGTGGCTGGAACTTCCACGGGGCTGACATTTTTCTTGCTATTTCTTTTGTTTTCTGGGAAATCTAAATGACAGGCTTGAGGTTTTGCTCTCTTTTATTTTAATTACAACAAGGTATACCCTTTCAAAACCAAGACCCCTTGTTCTTTTCCAACATAACAAATAGAGCTGGAAAGGTGGCCCGGGGCAAGGTCATGAAAGACATCATAACTTGGTTTTAAATTTTTCCTGTAGGCCTGTGATCCTCTACCTAGGGTGATCCTGTCTTCCAGGGAATATGGTGCTGGGGCCTGGAGGTTTACATATTTGACAGGCATCACCAAGGTGTGCAGAGGGAGAAAAGTGGCTCTGGTATCAGTAAGTGAGGTTGAGGAAGCCACTGAACACCCCACATAGCAGAGGACCAATTACTACATGAAAGATTTCTCTGAGGCCAACAACAGTACAGGGATGAAAATGCCATGCTTTAACCACAGCTCCAACAGCAGCTATGCGCAGAATTACTGTGAAAATGTCTTGGTGTGGTGATATGACTCAGTTGAGCAGAGATAGATGTGACACGGAGAAAATCAACTTCTCCCTTCGTTAATCAAGAACCTAGAGTATGTATGTGTTCGAGTATTGATCAGGAGCTGAGAGTACCAAAATGAGAAACACCCTGGTAAGGAACATGGGGAAACTGAGGCTGAGACCTTGCAACCTTCTGCTAGCAGTGAAGAGCTTCCTGAAATTACGCCTGCCTTAGATCACTGGCTAAGGAAATGTGTATGCACAGTAGATGACGAACCCGGAAAAGTTAAAGACATCTGTAGGTTTAGATTTTTTTCAAAAACCTACTTTCTTAAATGCTTCAACCTCCCTTCTAGCCCACCGCCCATGGTAGGAAGAAAGAAGGTTAGTAGGAAAAGGGTGTTGTGGGCCTGTTCAGAAGTAATTCTTTGGGGACATTCCACTCTTCACTCTAAGGATACCTAACATGAATCAGCAGCGGCAGCATGATCCAGTGGAAACAGCATGGCCCCACTGAATCAGCATGAGTCAGAGGAAGCAGCCAGACTCAGCTGGAGTACCTCAAGAAATTCTTCTGGCCTCTGAGTTTATTTCTGTGTGGAATTTCGTACCCTGTTATGTCCTGTAAATAAAGATTAAGTTTCATTCTTCCTTAAAAAAAAAAAGGAAGGAAGAAATTCTTCGGTACATTTCTGTCTATGAAGCAAAGTTTTGCATGGTGTAGCAATGCAAGAGCATTCTGTCACTGTCTGTGGGATTCCATTTATATTCTTTCTAAATGTCATGCTCCCTCTCAACGGTCTGTTTTCAGCAAAACATCGCATGCTCTCTCTAAGACAGCTTCCAGAGAAACATCACATGACACAACTGAGTTGTTAAAGAAACCAGAAATTTCCACTTCAGACATCTTCACCCTGGACAGCTGTGTGGATGGGGATGAATGTGAGTGACCCAGACGGTGCCAGTGTGTGCTTTTGCTTGCTCAGCTTCTTTGTTTTGTGTGTGTATGTGTGTGCCTCTGTGTACATGTGTGTGTATGTGTGTGCCTCTGTGTACATGTGTGTGTATCTGTGTGTGTATGTCCATCTGTGTGCCTGTGTGTGTGCATGTGTATGTGCCTGTGTGTGTATGTGTGTACCTCTGTGTGTGTGTCTCTCTGTGTGCATGTGTGCGTGTGTATTTATGCACATGTGTGCATGTATGTGTGTGTGAGAGAGAGAGGAGAGAGAGAGAGAGAGAGAGAGAGAGAGAGAGAGAGAGAGAGAGAGAGAGAGAATTATTGTTATGGTCCTACATCACAGGGATGGAAGGATGCCTATGCACTTGCATGGAAACTACAGGAAGATGTCCAGTTTCCCACTCTCCAACTTACTCCTTGAGACTCTCTCACCAAGCCTGGCTGTGGAGCTGGGCTGGTGGTCAGGAAGTCTCAGCACTCCAGCAGGATTTCGGTCTCTGTTCTGCACAGTGCTGCTAGTACAGGTAGTCCAGGCATTGCCCCACTTTTTACATGAATCCAAGTCCTTATTCTTGCACAGCAAGTGTTCTTACCTCCTGAGCCACCTCCCCATCCTTGCTTTTGTTTTTGAGGTGTAAAAAAATCAAATACCTATAGGGCAGGTACAAGCAACACTTAGTATAAAAAATACCAATAGCCAATAAACATTGTAAACCATGTTTGACTTTACTAATCACAGAAATGGATACTAAATCTATATGCTCTGTTTTTACCTCCCAAATTGGCTAAACGATCTTCATCTGCAATCCTAGCCCTGCTGAGATGAAACAAGAATTCCCACTCTGGAAAACCTAGGTATATTTATTAGGCTTTCCTAGTGAGAAAGAGGACCATGGCTTGTATTAGTCTGGGCATTCAAGAAAATCAGAAGCAATACAATTCACAAAGATAGAAAAGAAAAGATGTATTATGGAAACAGCTCACATGAAGGAGGAGACTGAGAGGCCCCATGATAGGTCATCTGCAAGCTGGAGAGCTCGAGTTGACAGCGGTGAGATTCACATGCAAAGGTCTGAGGTCAGAGAAGCCCATGGTGCAATCCCAGGCTCGTGCCAAAAGCCTGGGAAAGAGTCTGGATGATGGGAGCACTGGTCCCAGAGGACTTGGGGCTTTGATAGGAGAGAAAGGAGATTCTCACTTCTTCTGCCTCGCAAAGTGTGTGTGTGTGTGTGTGTGTGTGTGTGTGTGTGTGTGTGTGTGTGTGTGTGCATGTCTATGTGCATGCATGTATGCATATGTGCGTGTGGTATGTACACGTGTGAATGTGTGAATGCAGCCATGTGCATACCACAGCACTCTTGCAGAGGTCAGAAAGCAAACTCTGCATCAGTCCCTGCCTCCCACCTTGTTTGAGACAGGGTCTCCTTTGTGGTTCGCTGCTAAATACGACAAGCTAGCTGGTTTAGGGGCCTCAGGGATTCTCTTCTCTAGACTCCCAATTAGCTGTAGGAATGTGGAGATTACAGATGTAGGCTACTGTGTCCTGCTTTACCTGGGATCCAAATGCAGACCTTGTTCTGCCTGTATTCTGTCTAGACCTTCAAAGAGTTGGGTGTTCAGCCCCACCAGCAAAGGATGCTCTTTTCTCAGCCAACACTGGTTGGTTGGTTGGTTAGTTGTTTAGTTGGTTGCTTTGTTTGAGGGAGGAGTTGGGGTCGGTTTGAAAACTAAATTGAATTTCATTCTATCTGAAGAAGCAATCTATAAATGTATCATTTCCTTAGCTGGCTCCTTGTAAACAGGCTTTCGGTTTTCAGAGTGGTGCATGCTCTCTCAACCTTCTCCTCTGAGCAATTTGCATATTCCTTTTTCTTAGATTTATTTATTTATTTCTATTCTACATGTATGAGTGCTTTGCTCACATGTATGTACGTGTACTGTGTGTGTGCCTGGTGCCCAAGGAGTTCAGAAAAGAACGTGGATTCCCTGGAACTTGAGTTATTGACAGTTCTCAGCTGCTATCCTGGGTACTGAGAAGCAAACTGAGGCTCTCGCACTCTAAGCCAGCAGTTCACAATCTGTGGGCCTTGGCCACTTTTCGGGTCAAACAACCCTTTCACAGGGGTTGCCTGAGACCATCAGAAAACACATATATTTACATTGTGATTCAGAACAGTAGCAAATTTACAGTAATGAAGTACCAACAAAAATCGTTTTATGATTAAGGATCACCACAGCACGAGGAACTGTAGTAAGGGGTCACAGCACTAGGAAGGTTGAGAGCCATAGCTCTAAGCCATGTCTCCAGCCCCTGCATATTCTTAATAAGAGCCTCAGCTACTTCAAGCTACCCCTCGGACTTGGTCAGCCAGCTGCTGAGCAAATGCATCTTGCCTTTAGAGAAGGCTAAATTGCATCATAAAGACTCTCATCTGATCCTTGTTATTTTGACTTTTTGACTCCCCTCACCCCCTGTAAGTAACCATGATCTCTTCAATGAACAGCCGTGTTTGTTTGCCAGAAATTCCTTCTGTTCCTCAGCCATCCTTTTCAAACTCCTAATGGTATGTATTTGCAAAGTGAAAAACCTGCTGGCACCATTTGACTTTAATGGGAGCATTTAAACACACTTCGCCTACAAAGCTTATCACTTAGTTACTTAACCTGTTTGAATAGGTTAAATTTTTTCCACAGTATTTATATAAATATGATACCTGGTTTCAAGTTAAACCTAATAAGAAGGAAGTTATTCTTTACTTAAATTACATCCATTTCTTTTCATTTGTTTTTATCTCCCTCTTTTTTTTTAATGGGCACTTGACTCAGGAGATTCACAAGGCAGATGTGGAAATGTCACTTTATAAATGTGAGACTGTGCCGGTATGCTGCTGTCATCCGTACTTTAAAGGACTGTTAAGTGTTCCTCCAGGATGTATGCTTTGGCCATGAATCTAAAACCTAATATAGAAATCAAGTTAATGTGAGAAATTTTCGAGTCTTGGAAATAAAGCTTTTAGGACAGGACTTCAGAGCTGCACCAGGGTAGTGCGGGGAGCATCTGAGCGTTCCTCAATGCTAACCAAGCAACCCTTGTCCCCGAGTTTCTCAAAGACTCCAATGCACACATCCATCCCAACTCCCGCCAATGCACACACGCGCTACTGAGGGCTTCGTTCCTTGGGTGTACCTGGAAATAACCTGAGATCCATTCACAGGCTCTCCCTTGTTTCTCCCACATCTCTGCATCCCAAGAGACGTCTCCACCTCTCTGGTTGGTTCCCTAACCAAATGTTGTGACACAGGGGTGGGAGATAGCTGCACAGTTAGGAGTGCGCTGTTCTTGCAGAGGGTGGAGTTTGGTTCCCAGGATCCAGCTGCTTGTAGCTGCCTGTAACTCAAGTTGAAGGACAGTCCACACTTCTGCCATGTGTCTGCACTTGCACACACACACACACACACACACACACACACACACATGCACACACACCATTTAAAATAAAATAAATCTTTTTAAAAGAAATTATTAAACACAAACAAGTGTATTAGAGTACAGAGGCCAAGAAAAAACAGGGATCAAAGGGGTAAGTCTATACAACTGCCAATCTTTTGTTGTTGCTCCAATTTTATTTTAGTTTTTGAAACAAGGTCTCATGTAGCACAGGCTAGCCTTAAACTTGCCCTGGGGCTGGAGGTGACCTTGAAATTCTAATCCTTCTGCTTTCACCTACTAATGTTGGGGTTACAGGCACGTAGCATCATGCCTGGTTAATGAGGTGCTGAAGATGGAACCCAGACTTTCATGCATGCTAGTCTGTCACTCTCTCTACCAACTGTCATCTCCAGCCCCAGCTGTCAGTCTTACCAGCCCAGCACATCATCGTGCATGCTGAGCTCGGTACCATCTCCTGTTCATGACACCATACAAATCATTGCCTCAGCCTCATTTCCTAGACCTTCTGTCTTCTAGCACAAGCAGAATAGAAACTGAGGTCAGCACAGGGCTGCTATCATCTTGTGGAAGAGATAACCCTCAAAGATAAGGTAGGTGACAGGGAAAGTGTCAAGACAAAGCTGGCAGCCTGCATTGCACTTCTCATGGAGACTCGAGATGGAATGGCATGCACAGAGTATGCAGTAAAGACTGTGAAAGTCTCAAGGCCACCTTGTACCACATACATTTTCATCTTTAAATGAAAGAGAATTGGTATATATAATAGTTATGCCTATATTGCTCAGACCTGACAGATGCAATATATGGGTAGTCTTAATTGTGACTCAGGATTCAGGGCACATGGTCCATCACGGCAACTGAAGCAGCTCTATTCCTGGCATTAAGAGTATGTGCACCTAGCTCACAACAACAGAAGCCAGAGATCAGGCTCCCAACACAAATGGGGCCAAGAAACAAACTTTAAGGTCCACCCTCAGACCTCCACTTCCAGCTGGGCCCCATATCTTAAATGCACACAACCTCTCAAAGCAGCACAATCAGTTGATGACCAAGTGTTCAAAACACAAGCTTGTGGGGGACAACCCACATTCAACCCATTTAACTCATAACGATACCTTATCTCCACAGATCGACAAAGAAGTACCTTTGAAGCTCGTCTAGGATCCGTGAGTTCCGGGTCTCTAAAGGACTGGACCTGAAGCATAGGACTTTTATTCCATATTTCTTCTCATCTTAAAATAGCTCCATTTGGGAAAGACAATGGTTTCAATGCTTCAGCTACCTCATATGCTGAGAGAGGCTACCCAGTGTCCCTAATAAAAGATACATCAGCTAAAGAAGAGCGGGCTGCCTGAAGCCAGGCTTATCAAGAGACCTGATGGGCTCAGGGTGAGAACAGAAGGGAGGCTGAAGATAAATGCCTCATCCAAGGAAGCAGGAACCATTTAGACATCAGAGTAATATCATCTCTGAGGGGAAAGCTCATGACTAGGAAGTAGGCCATCTAGGATTTTGGTCTTAAACTGAGAACTGTGCAATGAATGACCTTGGATCCATAAACTGATCCTTCTGGTCTCTGTGTTTCCAGCTACATAACTGACATATGCTTGATGTTTCTAAAATCTCTCTCCTAGTGGAAAGTCACAATTTTGATTTTAAAAGGTTGTTTTAAGCCAATGAAATGGGACATCCAAGTTGTCCCAGCTACTCATGAGATTGAAGCAGAAGGATAGCTTAAGTCAAGAATTTAAGGCAATTCTAGGCCATATAGTGAGACTATGCCAAATAACAGAAACAAAAACCATCCGTTGGGAAGTGGAAGCCAGACAATCAGTAGTTCATGGCTGCCCTTGGTTACATGGCAAGTTTGAGTCTAACCTGAGCTCTCTCCCTCTGTCTTAGTTAGGGTTTCTATCATTGTAATGAAACATTGTGACCAAAAAGAAGTTTTTGGAGTGGAAAGGGTTATTAGGCTTATACTTCCACATCACTGTTCATTATCAAAGGAAGGCAGAACAGGAACTCAAACAGAGCAGGAACCTGGAGGCAGGAGCTGATGCAAAATCCAGAGAAGTCTGCTGCTTACTGGCTTGCTCCTCATGGATTGCTCAGCCTACTTTCTGATAGAACCCAAGACCACCAGCCTAGGAATGGCCCCATCCATGATGGGCTGGGCTCTCCCCCATCAATCATTTACTAAGAAAATGCCCTGCGGCTGGATCTTACAGGGCTTTTTCTCAACTGAGGTTCTCTCCTTTCAGATAACTCCAGCTTGTGTCAAGTTGACATAAAACTATCCAGCACACTCTGCAAAATGGGAAGGGAAGAGAAGGAGGGGGAGGTGGGAGGGGAAGAGAATGAAGGGGAGAGAAATTAAGGAGAGAAGTTGAGGGGAAGGGAAAGGGAGCCCCTGAGTATTAAATGAAACCTTGGTGGTCTCCCTGAAGTGTCTTAAAAACCTATGAAGCTTTTACCTGCATCTCCTAGAACAATGGGCTGGCCTGCTGCTGGTCCACACAGGCCTTCAGCTCCGCTGAGAAATCCCTTCAGCTGACAGAGCATCGTCAGTGAACACGGGGAAGCCTCTGCTCCTTGTTTGAACAAGCTGCAGTGTTTTGATCCCACAAGCCCTGAGAACCCTCTGGCTTTGGAAGTCCTCCATTTTTTATCTCGAGGGGACTCTGACTTGGGCTGGGAGAGCCATGTGTGTAGCGTCCACTTTAGACGTCAAAACTCTAGGATGCTGTTGTAGTTTTCCTTCTACCCCTGCTACACATAGACAACTGGCCTGACCCATGGTCAACCCATGGGCCATTCCTTTCTGTGCCTGACTCCTTAGTCACAGAGAACTGTCCTTTAGCTGTAGCACGAAATGTGGACCCAGAGCAAAATCTCACTGGGTTATGATGCTTTTACAGTGCTCAAACATCTCCCGGCTTCCCTGCTTCCCTGCTTGCTGCTCCTTTTGAGCACCTGTGGTCCATGACTCTTTTAAGAAACAAATCTCTTGGGTTCCATGACATTTGTTCCTTCTAGGTTCCTGTAGGTCACCCCCCAGAATCAATTTCCTGCACTCCATAGTCCACATGCTTGCATCCACTCAAACCCCATTGTGTAGCTACAGTTCAGAGTCAGGACAGAATGACAGCCTGTCGGTGTCATGCTGGTATTTAATATATAAAAGGCACAGAGAATTTTAAAAATTATAAACAAAAAGGATTTGGAAGGGGCTGGAGAGATAACGTGGTGCTTAAAACACCAATTGCTCTTCCTTTAAGTCCTCAGTTCAATTTCCCAGCAACCACCTGGTTTTACAGCCATCTGTAATGGGATCTGATGCCCTTTTCTGGTGTGTCTGAAAACAGCAGCAAAGTACTCATATAAATACAATAAATAAATCTTTAAATAAGAAAAAGGGTGGGCTGGAGAAATGGCTCAGTGGTTAAGAGCACTGACTGCTCTTCCAGAGGTCCTGAGTTCAACTCCCAGCAACCACATGGTGGCTCACAACCATCTGTAATGGGATCTGATGCCCTCTTCTGAAGGCAACTACAGTATACTTATATATAATAAAAAAATAAATCTTTAAAAAAGAAAAGAAAAAGGATTTGGCCAATGTACATTGACAAGTATGGCACATTCACAAAGATGCCTCTGGAAAGGTGCCAACCTCATTCTCTTTGTTCTTGCTCCTAGACAAGTATCTCATAGAGGCTCATAACACCAGATCCTCAGCTCCTGACCCGTTCTCCAAAGGGGCAGTATCAGAGGGGGGACAGCGGTACAAGAGGCACAGGCTGACATTTTAATATAATGGCTAAACCACCAGCCATAGAAAGAAAAGGATCCACAGATAAATATCAGAGAAAACATGGCTATGTCTAACATATGAAAACAAACCATTTTCTCAGACAATAATATATCTCTCACCCCATACTGCATTCCACTCTTAAAGCTGTAGTTAACTTAATTCGTTTCATATTCAAAATAACCGGGCAATTTTAATATATACCTCCATTTCCCAAATAGGAAAACAGAAACCCAGAGATGTCCACTCACTTCCCCAGGTCCCAAAACTACTGTTAAGTGATAAAATCAAACCCAAGCTGTCTGATGCTAGATTCCATCTATTTAATCCCAAACCATTATGCCCAGGAGCCTCAGAAAGCTGGCAGGCAAGGGCTTCAGGCATGTAAGTTCAACGCTGTATTTGAGTCACTCTAATAAAGTCATAATATTTAATCCCCTGCCTTTCTCTTACATACTCTCACCACATGCTCTGAAGGTCAGGGGTCCCACCCGAAGCCACTCTGCACACATGGAGAGCAGCTCTCCCAACCTCACCTTCTCCTTCTTATTAGTACTAACTCCTGGGTTCAAGTCATGCTGCTTATGTGCCCACAGGTGTGCACATTCTGGCAAGAATGTGGAGAAAGAAGAACACTTGCTCACTGCTAATGGACTACGTGGAAATCAATGTTCCTCAGGAAACTGGAAATAGAACTACAATGTGCAGGGGCTCTTTGGTTCAAGAGCCTTGAATATCCATACTTGTTGCTGCTTTGTTCCCAAAGGCAAAGAAAACACATCTGCCATCGTCTCCATCACTAGATGAGTGAGCTATGAAAACAGGGTATGTATACACCAGAGAACTTTATCCAGCCAAATGACAAATAAAATTTTCAGGGAACGAGATAGAACCAGAAGATACTGTACTGAGGTAAGCCAGACTGAGAAGGACAAATACCACATGTTCTCTCTCGTGTGCAGATCCTAGCTAGCTTCTAAATGTTACATATGTGCATATTCATATAGAAGTATGTATCTAGACAGAAAATTTGAAAAGGGCCAGTTTGAGGGGTGGGGTTTGGGGAAAGTGGAAAGAGGATTAACAGAGATGAAAGGGTGTCGTGAGGGGACAGGGATTGAGGAGGATCAGCAAAGCTAAGTCTATGAAAATGTTTTAAGGAAATCTGTCCCTTTGTAAGCTAATTATAAAATGAAGTATAAAGAAATTAATTCAAAAAGTTATCAAAGTATTTAATGGGGGAAAGGAAAGTTTTAGATAAATTAAGAACAAAAGGCATGGATTCTAGCTTGGGAACTGAAAGCAAACCTTGAGAAAAAAAAAAGTGTTCACCTCCCAGGGGAGAAAGGTAACCCTGCAGAGTTGAAAGTGTCAGTGACAGAGGACCAGAGCTCACAGATAAGGGACTGGAGATGGGCGCCTGGGATAAAAGGGAGCCAGGTCAGTAAATAGCATAAGAAACCCAAGTGACAAAAGCCATCCAGAGAGAAGATAGACTCCTTGTCTGCCGGAAAGCAGCATTTTCCCACCAGAATGAGTAATGGAATCAGCCCCAAGCTGAGGATAAGAAGTGAATTAAAACCTGCCCACAGCGCCCCCTCCGCCAGCTTCTACACCTCAAACATGGGATGTCTCCTTTTCTTTTTCTGTCTCTTTGTAGCACTAGAGGTGGAGACCTAGGCCTCCTGTACAGTAGGCAAATGCTTTGCACTGAGCTATCCCTACTCCCTACTACCCTACTTAACTCTGCAGCCAACCCAAGAAATGGAGTGAAACCCTACTGTCCAGTGGTTAGCAGCCTCCTCCCTAGAGTGAACCTAGACATCCTCATGCCTGCAGTTATGTCCTGAGAAAATGCCTCCACTGAAGGGAAAATTAGACTAGTCCTGGAGACAAGGAGAGACAGTAGGTGTTAGTGAAGACTAGTAAGAAACAGTGGCAGGCCTGGCCTTAGACCTGCCATTGCTAGAGGTAGAGGGTGGCAGGCTGAGCCTGTGTCACGAATGTGTTCTACACTGGGTACTGGGTTTTCTGCCAGGATGCAGTTAAGTACGGAGAGAGCCCTCAGAGAGTAGCCACTTGGTAGGCCTATCTCAAATAGATGCAAAGAGCATCCCCTGGAGTTAATGGGAAGGAAAAGAGAGAGAGAGACAGTTCCATCACATGGACGAAGTCTTCTCCATGGGTTACTCATTCTTACACAAAACAGTTCAGACCTAGTGCCACATCATGGCCACCACTCAAGCCTGGCACCTATCATATTCCCTGGACTATCAGCATAGCTTTCCCCTCTCACCTACCTCACCCGCCATCAGAATGATCCAACCCTCAGAGCTGACTGAGGGCCCAAGATTAGTGTGATGCCTAGTGCTGTGTGCCTCAATGTACAGTGTCCTCAGTTCCTTGGGAAAGAAATGGTGGCATTTCCCGCTTAAAAGCCCCTCAGAGCTTCCCATAAACTTCAGTAGTCAACAAATAGTGGACCAAGTCCTGCCTGCAAGCTAAGACTAGTTTTTATATGTGAAGAGTTTTGAGTATTTGGTACAACATGCACACACACACACATACACACACACACACACACACACAGAGAGAGAGAGAGAGAGAGAGAGATGGACAGACAGACAGACCCTGCAAAGCCCAGGGTATCGGTTTCTCCCATCTGTCCTGCTCCTGCCCTGACTGCCTCTCCATTCCCTGCTCACCTTCCTGCTCTGGGCTCTTCCCTCCAGTCAGAGAATGATGGTAACCTTGAATCTGCCCAGCAACTGCCTGATGCGCTTGCTCTGGTCCCCCATCCTGGAATACTGGCCCCTCACCAAAGCTACCTCAGCATCAAGCTCCACCCATAGGCAACCAGACTATTTAAGGACTCAGTCTCTCGTTTCCAGCCCCACTCCCACCCCAGAACTTGGAGTCTGGGTCTTGCCCCACCCCTGAGGCCTTGCGTTCTAAACAAAAGCTCTATTACAGGGCAACCTTTGCCCTCACCCCATCCCTCACCCTATTCCTCACCCCTCTCCCCCATCTATGCTCCATCTACACTATGCTCAAGATTTAGCTTCGAACCAAAGCATCCCATCCTTCCTTCTCAACATCAGTTGTGGCTATGCTTCTGAAAGTGAGCTCAGCTGGACACTCCTGAGGAAGTGGGTCACCACATCTGACCATCTCTAGTCCAGCAGCAGGCCTGGCATATTATCAGCATATTATCATTAAGAATTACTGAAGTAATTGTTACAATATATATAAGTAATGAATATTTACCACATTTATTTGTTACCAAGGAGGGATTCATTTCATGTGCGTTCATCCTCTTAAATTTTTACAACTATTTTATTTGTGTGTATGTGTGTGTGTGTGTCTGCATGTGTACCACATGTATGCATGTGCCCTGAGAAGCCAGAAGATAGCACCAGATCCACGACAGTTATAGGTGCCCTTTGTAAGAGCAACAAGTGCTCTCTACCACTGAGTCCTCTCTCTGTCCTCTGTAGTAATCTTTTTTTAATCTCAGCTCTCTGTTTATCTCTCCCCAGTGTGTGAGAGTGTATGTTAGTGTGTATATGTGTGAATGTGTGAGTGAGTGTGAGTTGTGTGAGTGAGTGTGGATGAATGTGTGTGAGTGGATGAATATGTGTGAGTATGTATGAGTTTGTGTGGGTGGGTGTGAGTGTATGTGAGTAGATGAGTGTATATGAGTGTGTATGAGGGGTGTGTGTGTGTGTGTGTGTGTGTGTGTGTAAGTACAGAAGCTCTCCTGAGGTCTGGAATCAAATCCAAAGTCTAATGCATGCCAAGTGTGTACTCTGCTACTAACCTACACCCCAAGTCCCTCATCTTTTTAATTTATTTTTAACTCATTTGTATGGGGTTTTGCCTGCATGTATGTCTCTGCACTGCTAGTGTACCTGGTGCCCACAAAGGCAAGAAAAAGATATTAGACTCCCTGGGAATTACAGATGGTTGTGAGCCACCATGTGGGTATTGGGAATTGAACCTGAGTCCTCTAGAAGAGCAGCTAGTGGTTTTATTTTTTAAAGATTTATTTATATATTATATATAAGTACACTGTAGCTGTCTTCAGACACACCAGAAGAGGGCATCCACTCCCATCACAGATAGTTATGAGCCACCATGTAGTTGCTGGGATTTGAACTCAAGACCTCTGGAAGAGGTCAGTGCTCTTAACCACTGAGCCATTTCTCCAGCCTGCAGTCAGTTTTCTTAAACACTGAACCATCTCCCCAGCCCCTGTCCTTTGATTCTTTAAAGAGAAATTTGAGCTTAGTAACTTTTTAACTCTGTGGCTCTGAAACTGCATTATTCTATGAACCACAATGTTTAAAACACTACAAGAAAATGTCTTGCCTGTGTCTACAAGAAATTCTCCTTTTTCTTGTCCCCTCCTTTTTCCTTCTTTCTTTCTTCCTTCCTTCCTTCCTTTCTTTCTTATTTTACTTTTTTCTCTTTCCTCCACTTTATTGCCCCCTTTTCCTCCTTTGCTTTCTTCTTTTTGAGACAGAGTTGACTCGATTGCCCAAGCCAGCCTCAGCACCAGGGTGCTAGTAATTCAGATACACATTGTCATGCCAGGCCCTGCAACCTTTTGTAATAAAACTCAAGCTATGAAGACAAAGAGTAGGCAGTCTGAGGACCTCAAGCAAGAGGAAGGCATGCATCTCTGCTGGAGGAGAGCAGCTACTTGGGGAATTATTGCTGAACTTGATTTTTCTGCTGTCAAGGTGAAGGAAAGAGCTCTGGGTAGGTTACATTGAGCATCTGGAAAAGCCCAAGCAATGCATGCTTCCCCAAAGCCTCAGAAGGAGCCCTGCTGCCAGGACCTTGGCTTACATGAGTCAAGGAAATTAAACTTCAGTGAACCCACTGTAAAAAAAAAAATATTACTGAGTGGGTGGAACTGAGTTCAGGCTTTTGATCTTCAGAACTGGGAGATAATAGGATGGTGTCCTTTCAGCACAGTAAGGATGGGGTCATTTTTCATTGTAGCTGTAGGACACAAATGCACCTACAGACTACTGCAAGTGATAGGCAGAGACTCCTGGCTGTCCTCTCTGCTACCCCCCTTAATGTTCCTGTGTACAGTGAATGGTGAGGTGCAAGCTTTCAGGTAGTTGTCGGCCTAACTATTGTCAAACTTCCTTGAGTCACCTTTTAACATCTGTTGCTCCCCTCTATTGGTGACTTGCCTGACCCCATTCACATGCAGGTGAGCAGTGGGCTGATTTCCATTTCAATCAGCAAACACATCTTTGATGCCTCTTCATTGAGCAGGAGCCAGGAAAGTCATCTCAGACTTTCATCCTGTCCAGATCTCTACACAAAGCTCCTTTCTCAAACTGAAGAAGCATTCATCTCTAGTCCAAAGAAACAAATTAATGAATAAAGTTTAAAAAGAAAGAAGTGTCAAGTGGGCACTGTAGGAAGATCAGGACCTTTAATCAGTCAGGTCCCTCCCCTCCTTTCAGAAAGCATTCTTCTTGGAATATCCCTCGGCAAAGGTGAAGGCTAGGGGTTCATGGAAAGCCTTCCGTGTGGTCTCCCTGACAAAGGAGCTTATGCCTTTCATGCAGAGAGCTTGGTCTTTGCATACATAGTCACCAAGGGCTTCTTTGGTGGGGAGGAAAATCAAACCAGAGAAGAAGACTTGACTCTGGAGTGGATGGCAACACAAGTGGCCATGGGAAGCGATGGGTTTGCTGCAGTAGCCAGAAGTCTGATTCACTTCCAAAGGATTAGAAGACTGAGGCTCAGAGAGATTTAGTGACTTACTGAAGGCTATGCCCTCCTTTAACAATGAAGGCCCTTTGCCTTATACATGCAAGTCCATAAACACACACCATATACATCAATGTACATGTGCCTACAATTCCCAAATCTCTGAAAGGCTTATACTAAATGCTCTAGTCTGTCCACTGGTACATTGTTACTGTCTTGGTAAGCTTTGTGCTATTGAAACAAATACCTGAGATAAATCAATGTGACAAAAGAAAGCTGCAGATGATGCCAGTCCCTGGAAGGCTTCAGCCAGAGGACAGAAAGTCGGAAACCAGCGAAACCTTCCCTCCTAAAAAGAAAATTGAAAAGAAAGGTTTATTTCATCTCATATTTTGGAGATTGCAGCCTGTGGTTGGTAGCAGGCCTGTGGCAAGGTCATAGATCACTGCTGGAATGTGTAACAGATGAAGCCACTCACTAAATGACAGCCGAGAAAGAATCGAGGTTGCAGTGACCCATTTGAAGATGTGTGTCTGACTTCCTGTCACAAACCTCCACTTCCCACAGCACAAGCTGGTCGTCAAGCCTTCAGGTGACTTTTTGGGGTACACTTGTACAAACCATAGGACTAAGGCAGTAAGTCAGCCTCTGGGGAATTAACTTAATGAGATGCAAACAATTTAAATGAAGCCTCACAGGGCATTGACCAACCCACGAATATGCAGATATCTGGGTCATCCATGTTATTTGGGGAAGATGTCTGTGAGAAGCAGGAAAGACAGCCATTCCCAGGAGAGCAAAGTGCAGCATAAACCTGGCTACAGAGTTGCTAGGCTCAAAAGTCACTGGCAATTAAAGAGTCAGCACTGGCGCTTTAATTCCACCCCACCAGCACCCTACCATCCGCCTCCAAAAACTGTCTAAAATAAAAGTCAATTTAGCAAAGAGAAGAAAATAAACCAAAGTCATGCAATATTACCTTTTATAAAGAAAGTCTGCTCTGAAATAGTAGGTAAAACAATGGCCATGCAAGTCTGAGGCCCTGACTTCAAATACCCAGGACCCACGTAAAAGCCAGGTAGAGGGCTGTGCACATGCATAGTCTCAGAGAGATGGGAGGTAGAGATCGCCCAGAAACAACAAAGAGTTCTGTCTCACGTAAGGTGGTGAGAAAACTGATCCCCAAGGTTGTCTTCTGACCTAAACACAACACACACACACACACACACACACACACACACACACACACACACACACACACACGGGGCAAACTAGAAAATAAAAACAAGGTCTGAAGTAACCTTTGCTACCCGCTAATGGAGTTATTCAGGACTGGGGTGCTGAGGACTAGAAAATCTCCCAAGGGCAAGTGTCAAACGCTTTCCAGAAATCACTTCTGGCAATGTTAAAACAAGAAAGAAATGAATATCGACAAAACCAACCATGACTTCTCTAAGAGTAAGCCATGGTATTCGTGTTCATCAGCAAGACTCATCTCTCTTCTCTCTTAATGAGAGCCCAAGCTGTTGCTCACCCAGAACTCATCACTTGCCATCACTGTGGTCCTGTTACTGGTGGGGAGTGGGTGTGGCAGGGTCTTGTTTTGAAGGGGGGATAGGGCATGGTCTGGAAACCTCATCAAGTTCAACTTTCAGCTCAGTGGAAGCCTCCCTCGCCCCATCTGCTAAGTCTTGAGAATAGTTTTCTTCACTATATAGCAGTCACAGGGAGAGAGACCACCATTCCAGGACATTCTTCTCACTTAGTGCTCTGTTGGCCCTTGCAAACAGTCTCCTTCTACTTCAGTATACGTGGTGACTAACTGCCTTCCTCAAGAGCCAGGACCCTGAGCCAAGTTTCCCAGAACAACTCACCACCCAGCCAGAAAATCGCTCTGTTTTAGCCTTTGTGCATGGAGATAAAAAGATGAGGAAAATTCCCATCCTGTCCTAGCTCATCCCTTCATGGTTCCAAGGTGAAAGATTTTTCCATCCTGTCTACAGCATGCTTTGAATCTGCTGATTGAGTTTCCAAGTTTGGCAGGATTGAGTGACATATTAGTTATTTTTCTATTCCTGTGATAAAATACCATAACCAAGGCAACCTATAGAAGAAGGGTTTATTTGAGCTCATGGTCCCAGGGTGACGACCACCATCCAGGCAGTGAACCACAGTAGCAGCCAGATGCAACAGCTGGATCAACCGCTGGAGCAACGGCTGAGAGCTCACCGCTCGAATCTCAAGCAAGAAGCAGACAGAGAGACCAATTGCCCTCAGACTGTCACAACTTCAAAGCCCATCCCCAGCGACATGCTTCCTCCAGCAAGGCCACACCTCCTAAACCTCCCCCAGAACAGCTCCATCAACTGGAGACCAAGTGTTAAAACCTCTAAGCCTGTGGAGACATTCTCATCCAAACCATCACAGTAGGCTTTCTCACTGCCTTCAGCTGACCAGGCTGTCAGCCTAGTTATCAAACTTTAGGCCGCTTTAGCATTTTCTTATTACCTGGGGAAAAAGTTTTAAAGTGTCACAACACTCATAGCTAAAAATGTAGCTGGCTTGTCTCAACCTCCAGTTAAGTTTAAACCTTCTTAAATATGCTCCGTCTTCATGCCCTGTAAAAGCCACTTCCCTATTATGTAGAGAAAGTAGCTACACCCCACCTGTACAGAATGGAACGGTATTCTATGGCACTGTTCCTTGAGGGTCTGTCTTCCCAAAATGAGATTATCAATTCCTCCAGAACAAAAGCATTCACTTTCCATCTCCTCTCCATCATGTGTCCCTGCTCCCCTCTCTCCTTCCTATGGTTACCCGCCCACCCAAAATAACAGCACGCTATAAATATGTTGAGGCACTCCTAATGTCGCACAAGAAAGCAATACACACAAAAGTGCTTCTATAAGCTTCTGTTTGTGGCCCTTTCTGGTGCACGCTTCATTTTAAGGACACATGGTGAATGAAGCCATTTTTTTCCCTGACATTGATATTCATGGAATTGTTTAGGCAAATATGGAGGATGTAGAGAAATAATTCCTACTCTGTTTTACAAGGAGCCACACTCTGCCTTTCTGAAGGATCAGCCTTGATGAGGTAGCACGTTATCACACTTAGTAGAAGCTCTGATGTGGTTTCTGCGTAGTTGGTAGGCAAGCTCCTACGAATCTGAGAAGATGGGAGGTTGGGGATTTAGCTCAGTGGTAGAGCACTTGCCTAGGAAGCGCAAGGCCCTGGGTTCGATCCCCAGCTCCGGAAAAAAAAAAAAAAGAAAGAACTGAGAAGATGGGAACCACAGTGACCCTCACACAACGCATAAGTAAACTGAGGCAAACACACAATGACACAACTTGCTCAAGCTCGTGCAGCTTGTCATCAGTAAAGACAGGATTCTGATCTGGGTCTGTCTACTAATGGTATATTAACTTCCTACCACCATAGGAAAAACCTGAGAAAGACACAATCACCCTGGCTCACGTTTTCTGAAGGTTCCAGTCTGTGACCAGTTGACCCCATTGTTTCCAGCCCACAGTGACATTCTGGTGGGAACTTGTGGCAGAACAACAATAAAAAAGCTCCCCTCATGCTAGGAAGCAAAAATGACAGAAGGATCAGAGTATCCTAATGACCAAATGACCTCCTACCAGGCTCAATCTCTAAAGGTCCAGCCAACCTCCCAGTAGGTACCACCCAGAGACAAAGACTAAAGTACACAAGCCTTTGGGGCAGGGAGGGAACCATGCTTGCCTGATATGAATGTCTCCTGAGAGGCTCTGCCAGAGCCTTACTGATACAGATGAGGATGCTTGCAGCTAACCATTGGATTGAGCATAGGGACCCCAATGGGGGAGTTAGAAAAAGGACAAAAGGAGCTGGAGGTTTGCAACCCCATAGAAAGAACAGCAATATCAAGTAACCAGACCCCCCGCCCCAGCTCCCAGGGACTAAACAACCAACCAAAGAGTACACACGGAGGAACCCATGACTCTAGGTGCATATCTAGCAGAGGATGACATTGTCTGGCATCAATAGGAGGAGAAGCCCTTGGTCCTGTGAAGGCTCAGTGTTGAGGTGGGAGTGGGTGGGTGGGAAGGGGAGCATCTTCATAGAATCAGGGGGAGGGAGAGGGGGAAAGAGAGAGGGAGGAAAGGGGATAATATTTGAAATGTAAATATATAAAATATGCAATAAAAATATAACTAAAAAAGGCTAAAAGGTGATTGGCAGGGCCTTTATTCATCCTGAACAAGAAAACAGAATTTATAGTCTGTAGAATTCATGCCTAGGAGCTCTCTTTACCTTCTCCTCTTTCTACTCTATCTAATTATATTCAGGAAATAATCTGAACACATGTATCATGCATACATATATGCTCATACATTATGCATTAATTGCACAATTACTAATACGTGATCTATGTATTATCTAGTAATTGCTCAATTTAAATACATAGACACAAAGACAGTGAGGAGCCACATTTTAATTTTAATTATAATGGGGGAAAGCCGACCCTTGAAGAAAGAAGAGAAAATCCCTGTTTCAGAGCCTGTGAGATGGCTGGCTCACAGGGAAAAGGTACTTGCCACCAAACTGATTTGTTTGTCACCTTGATCTGTGTGGTGGAAAGAGACAACTGGCTGCCGAAATCTGTCCTCACACTTCCATAGGTACATCATGGCAAAGGATACACAAAAATAAGTAAATATAATTTTAAAAACCACTGGGTTTCTATTAATGGAGAATTTGAGATTTGTTAATATGCAAACATCTACATATTTTGTGGATGCTTCCTTCTACAGGAGTTGAGCTGTCCCAGACTAATTTTGTCCGATCATCCTTGAGCCTCTGCATTTCTACCAATCAGATGTGCTGATAGAGAAGGTGATATTTATAGTCACCAGAGAATGAAAATCATCATTTTACAAAAGACCTTAGTCCAGACCAAACTAGCCACATCAAGGCAATTTTAAACATGTCATTTTTCAAAATGTTTCAGATTGCAGGAATCTTTGAAAGTTCATGGTTAAAAAAAAAAAGGATTAATAAATTAGCATGTTTCAAAGAAATGTCAAAATAAGATAATTGCCTCATCATAAATAACGGCTTATCCAGATGTTTAAAACCGGGCTGGAGGTGTGGCTCGGCAGTTAAGAGACTCGCTGCCCTTCCAGAGGACCCAAGTTTGCTTTCCAGGCAGCTTACAAACATCTGTAACTCCAGTTCCAGGGAATCTAACATCCTCCTCTGGAAACCCACAGGTACGTTCACCCACAGACAGACAGACAGACAGACAGACACACACACACACACACGCACACGCACACGCACAAGCACACGCATGAGAACACAGAACTGGAAATAAAACAGATGAGCCACACACATAAACAAACAATTTCAGGGAAAAAGACTAGAAACAACATCCTGTTGGTAAGCCAGAGAGAAGTCCCAGCAGTAGAAGAAATTGCCACTAAGCCCTAGTCCACTCCCAGAACTCATGGGGTACGAAGAGAGACCTGACTATGCCCATGGTAAATACAGTAAGTATTTTAAAATCTAAAATAATTTTCTACTCATGTTTGGATCGCTTGCTCTGTCATTCTAAACATCAGGGAAGGAAGATAGGGTGAGAGTTAAACTGTAATCTCGCTGCTGTAGCCTTCATCGACTGTAGCAGGATGACTGTAAAACAATCAAGCATAGGAATGCTTTGAAAAGTTGGCAGTCAGCACATTCCTCAAGCCTCTTCACTTTGCAAATAAATAAAGAGAAACAGAACGTTTGGCTCCCTGGCTAAACTTACTCTGGCCCTCTCTGCACTCAGGGTGCTCTGGCCTCTTTGTCAGGCATGAACGTGCATACCTGCCAGCACACT
The DNA here is from genome assembly GCF_021556685.1 of Rattus norvegicus. NCBI lineage: Eukaryota > Metazoa > Chordata > Mammalia > Rodentia > Muridae > Rattus > Rattus norvegicus. The sequence continues at coordinate 60,357,459 of NC_141550.1, forward strand.
GTGCGTGCACACACAACCCGTGTCTTTAGAACCAGTGTTAGGATGGATAAGGCTTCTGGCCAGATTCTGCTGTCCTCCGCGGTTATCAAGCGTGACAGAGTTGGAAGGAAAACATCTGGTCCAAGGTCACTGCTGGCCTTTGTAGCTGGAAACACCCTTTGATCTCCCTTCAGAGTTTTCTATTGAGCCTAGCAGTTCAATTAGTTAATAGACCATCCCCACTAGTGGTCCCTCTAGCAGACAGCAGGAATAGAAATGTCTATTTCTCAGCCCTTCCCTTCCCCATTTACTTAAGACAATCCTTTTGTCCCCATTGAATGACAGAATTATTAAACCACTTCAGTTGCTCCTATGGTTAATGAGTCCCCTCTTGTGGGTTCTACCCACAGGCTGGAGCTCCCACCCCACCCTCACTCCCACTCCCCACTCCCTCAATACCCCCCCCCCGTCCACCCCACAACCATGTATGGAAGTATGCCACTCTACAGCTACAATTTCATTCCCTGTATAGTTAAGACTGAGAATGACCTTCACTCCATTATTAAAGTAATAACTTCCCCAGGTTTGGTTAATTCCCTCGGGGAATTGGAATGATGATTTTAGTATCTTATTTTTAAAAGCAATTTCAGAGAAACATCTCGCATTTTCAGATTGGCTTTTCTGACATTACAAAGATCAGTTCTGGGAATTTTAAAAAAAATGTACAAATTGGTTAGCATTTTGATTAATGCTATTTAGAAAAGGAATAATTAGATACCAGGGAACAAAACTGATTTATTTGCAGATTGACATATAGAATTTAGTTAGTTTTAATGATTTTAGTGAGGTTAAGATAGGATCTGTGATTCTATGTGTTTGCCTTGGGTTTTATTACCAAACACAAAATAAATAACAAAATAGGCTTGGGTTTTTATATTTTGTTTTGTTTTGTTTTAAGACAGTCAAGAACCAGCGTGAGGGTAGGCTAGTTGGCTCGTTCAATAAAAGTGATTGATTATAGCCAAGCCTTGACCACCTGAGTTTGATCCCAGAATTCACATGGATGAAAGAAAAAAAATCAGCGCCTGCAAGTTGTCCTCTGATCTCCACATAGGTACAATGGCACAAGTGTTCCCACACACAATAAATAAATCTAAGAAAATAATTTCCTAATCAAAATTGTGTGTGTGCGTGCGCGCACGTGTGTGTGCGTGTGTGTGTGTGTGTGCGTGTGTGCGTGTGTGTGTGCGTGTGTGTGTGTGTGTGTGTGTGTGTGTGTGTGTGTGTGTGTATGTACTACTGTATCAAGGAGCTGGGTTTGGGACCCTACCCATTGTACTTGACAGCAACTACATGGGTCTGACTTGTGTGCTGGGACCAACTCAAACTATGAGGTGTTCACACTACCCCTACTGCAAACACCCAGCTGAGGGGGCGGGGGGCAGGGTAGCCATCTCCCACATGCCAAAACCGTAGGGAATTTCAGGAGACAGAATACAATTATCCCATTTAGTAAAATGTGTTGGTGACTCTAGACATAGCTGAGACATGAGTCTGGAGCCCAGCATGGCTTCAGTGTGGCCCTTTTTATCTCCACGGCACTCATATCCTTTCAGAAAGCTCACGGTCCTCAGGGCGATTGTTTCTATGTCATGTAACTCTGAGTACTTTGGTTTTGTTTTCTATGCTGGTGGTGGGACCCAGGGCCTGGCACATGCTAAGCACAAACTCTTCCATGGCTTAATAAAGTCCCCATGGCTCACTGACTCTGGGACCCAGGAAAGTGGAGAATAGTAATTGGAATTTCTGTCACCAAGGCCTGGGAAATGGCTCAGCTGTTAGAACTGTTTGCCTCCAAACACTGACTGACAGGAACTTGAGCCCCAAGACCCACAGTAAGGTAGAGAGAACCAACTACAGATTGTACTTGCACCTGCACATACATAGCAGTAGCACTCTTGTGCGCACACACACACACACACACCCCACAAGCACACACACACACACACACACACACACACACACACACACACACACACACACCGGATGAATGTCTGCCAACTGCTTCATTAATGCCAATAATCCACAAAAGAGGAAAAGGCAGGATAAAGCAGGAGTTCCAGGGAGCTTCCCGCCATGCTTGCCCTTGGTTTATTGTTGCCCTCTGGTTTATTGGACTCAGGTGTCAGTCCTTTGCTCAGGGCATCCTTGCTGTGACTCTTCCTCCTGTGTCCTTCCTGTTGGCCTTTAGAAAAGCTATCACCCTTCCAAATGACCTTCTAAGGCCCAGATGCTCAGTCACGCAGCAGCCTCATGCTTAAGGCCTATGTCCTCGACTTGACACAACAGGCCTGCAGAAGCTAACACAAATAGTCCCAGAGGCCCTAAGATCAACTCTGGCAATGCCTGCGTCCTAGCTTTCAAAGCCATTGGTATCCAAGAGAATTCATATTTTAAAGAAGCGTGTAGGCTTATACTGATGAACTACATAGTTCATTGGGTGAGTCCTCCTGGGTGACACCCTCCCTTTATGTTTGCTCTAGATAGCAACCATACTCCCCAGGGCAGAACCAGAAAATTCTTCTTTCTCAAGAGTCACTTCATCAAAGTGGCCCAGGTCAGATTTTATGATGTGCCAAATAGTGGAGAATAAACATTACCTCCAAGTCTGCGAGTTGCTTACTTGGGCGGTTCCCTCACCTCCAAGAAAAGTGTTTCAGGTTGCCTTTCTACAAAAAGAAGTTAGTCATTAGGGACTGTAAGCTAGTCCTAAGTTCTTAAAAAAAATTTTTTTTATTTCTCGGTTTTGTGTGAGGGAACTTACATGTGCCATTGTGTGTGTGTGTGTGTGTGTGTGTGTGTGTGTGTGTGTGTGTGTGTGTTGTCTGATGTAGGACAACTTAGAAAAATCAGTTCTCCTTCAACCACGAGGGGCTTGTGGACCTAGCCTCAGACTTAGCCTTAACCTTAGCAGCAAGTTTCTGCTGAGTTTCACTGGCCTCAAAAAGTCCAACATTCTTCCTGGTCTCTAGGGGGACATTTTGTTGCATTATTTTTTAATACTCTCCTTCTCCTCCTTCTCTCCTGTCCCTTATTACCTCTGAGGGCCTTTCTGAGGTAGGACTGAGCTTCTGAACTCCTGTGTCCATCGCTTGCATCCTGGGAGGGTTTAGTCCACGCACCTCTCCTGGAGGGATTACTCCACATGCTGCTTATTTTTTGCAGATGTCATTGGGACACTCTTGGAGTGTCATGTTTCCTCATGTATGCTCCAGGCTGAGACCCATTTAGGAAAGACCCCTTGACTTATGGACTCTGGAAAACTTTCCAGAGTGCTGCCTCCACTGGGTTTTGACTGCCTTGATTAAATCTTTCCCTTTCCTTTGGTAGCCATAGAAATTTACTGTTCTTGCAACCCCAGATTCACAATGAGTTACTGTTCTTTTCTGGACTTGCTTAGAATGCTTGTCTGATCAGTCTCTGAGTGGGACTTGAGATCTGATGACATACAGTGTAAGGGCATGCATTCAAGTCTATCTTATGGGTAAAAGAAACACTGAAATAAAAAAAAAATCCACCTATGAAAGACTAAACCTTACCAAAATGGACTCCATGCTTCCTCCATTGGTCTCTGCCACCCACACTTCTGTAGCTCCTGCTCCCGGCAGAGTGGAGTGCCAGGACAGAACATTGCTTTAACCCCAAATTCAAATACACTCCACTGTTCTGGCCAAAATGAAGAACACTTGCTGTGAAACTTTCAGAAAGTCAGTGGCTATCACCAAGTAGCTGTTGAACCTGAGCCTGTACCTGAAAAAGCACAAAGCATCCAGGAAGCCCTAGTTTTTTCTCTCAATTGTATGTGTATGGTATGCATGCATATATATGTTCACATGTGTGCTTCATATGCAGGGTGTGTGTGCATTCACATATGTGTGTGCATTCATGTGCAAGCTCATGAATATGTGATTTTGCAACTAGGAATGGGCATGTACACATCTGTGCAAACATATGTATTCACACATGAGGACTTGAATGCATTTGCATGTTCATATATGTATGTGCTTATATGTAAGGTGTGTGCATGTATGTAGTATGCAAGCATGTGTGCACATGTTCACATGTAGATGTGCATGCATATGTTAGTATACCCATATGCGTGTATATATGTTCGTATGCATGTATATGTATGAGTTTGCATTAACAAGTGAGTTACATGCACATGATATTTAATGTACATATGGGCTTATATGTGGTGTGCATGCAATAAATGCATGTGTGTACATGTACATGTATGTGTGGGTCTTCACTTATGGTATCTCAGTGCACTTATATATGTGGCATACATGCATTGTGTATGTGTGTTCATATGTGTGATATATATACATATATATATACACACACCTAGGCTTTCTTGGGTGCTTCCTGCTTTTTCAGATACAGGCTCAGGTTCAACAGCTGCTAATGACTTGGATGTATAAAATGAAGCATTCAATAATTTAACCATTGTGTTGCTGCTGATAGTGAGGACATTGAGATGGAACCTTAAAATAAAATGAATCTTTTGAGACTTGCTACTTGGTGATAGCCACTGACTTCCTGAAAGTTTGTACATGCACATGGGTGTGTTAATGTGTACATATAGAGGTCAGACGTTGACCTCTGGTGTCTACCTTCCTCACTTTTCACTCCATTGACTGAAGCAGGGTTTCTCACTACAGATAGCTGACTGGATCTAAAGATCCCTGTTGTGTTAGAATTGCAGCTCGTGTTGGGACAGACCACACCAGGCCAATAACAGTCCCACGTGGTAGAGGATTGTTGGGGATGACAGAGACAAGAGGGGGAAAGAGAGAGAGAGAAGAGAGAGAAAAGGAAGAGAGAAAAAGAGAAGAGGAAAGGGTCAGAAAAGGTCTGCCTTTTATTTGAACTGTGACATAACTGCTGCCAGGTGAAGGTGGGAGTTGAATCAAATGTATGCTGGGAATGTATGGTCATTGCCATGGCAGCGGATGCACAGGTCCCTGTTGCCTGCAGGTGACATCACTGCTAGAGGTGAAAGTGGTTCCTGATACCAACAATCCTTGTGCTGAGATTACAGGCAGACTGCTATATCTACCTATCTGTACGCAGCACATAAATTCAGATCTTCGCTCATGAATGCCAAGGGCTTTAGACATTGAGGCGTCTCCCCAACACAAAACTCTAGCTTTTAGATTCAATGATAATGCTGTCTTTAGGGTGCTCTTTGGGGAGATACAGCTAGATAGGACCTCAGTTTACACACAAAACCAAAGAACATCACAAATGGGATGCTTTTCCGGTATCTTAGGAATATTAAATAGCCCTGTCTAATGTAACAGTTTATTATATATGTAATAATAAAATAAAATTGTGTATGCCAGCTAAGTCTTGTTCAGGCTCCACTGAAGCTCTTCACACACAGGCAGGAGTCCCAGGGAACCTCCATATGTCATGTCACTTCTACTTCTGGTTTTGAGACTGTGGTGTCTTCATGACACCATCACCAACCCAAGCAGCAGAAGGGAGCCCTGAGCATTATCCCTGAACTGGAGGCACACACATGTCAAACCCTGCCTTGGCAGCACGAAGGTAAACATCTTTGGGACTCATTGCAGTTGTCAGAATGTTTCCAATTTGCAACGCAAATTCCTCGGAAGCCTTTCTGCTAGGGAACCGGATGGCCCAGAGAATTGGTAATTGGTAATGAGTCCTGCAGCCTTTCAAGTCTCTATTACCCTTCTGAATGGAGCCCAGCTAATGGTGGGATCACCTGATACTGCTAGAAATCTCTGCAACAGGAACCAGACCCTGGATCCCCTCCATGGCCTAAAGCACCAGAGCAGCATGCGTCTGACGGAAGAACCCAGAGGAAGCTCCGGGATGAGAACTGCAACAGACTGGGAGCCTGTGAGCTGAGGGCTGTTTCAGGACCTCCAGAACATTCCAAGGGAAACTTCCAAGGAATGCCAAGCCTACGGAAGTAGAATTCCTGTCCACCTCACATTCTTGAAGGGCCAGGAATTCCAGTCTTGGAATTCTTATTTCTTCCTGATTACTCTCCCTTAAGAGGCCAACCCACTTCAGCAAACTTCAGAATGAGGTGGATCTCAGCACTTAACATGGGCCATGTGAATCCATATCTTCATTAAGAAACAAAAGGTTTATCATGAGGACTGTACAAACAAACCCAAATCGTCCAAGTTTCCAAGATACAGTTCCACAGTACAACGTGGTCTGCTGCGCTGTAAGAATTTGTGGTCACCCTGGGGAAACCTTCAAGCAGAAACATGGTGCTAATATCACTCGCTACCCTGCCCACTCCACTTCCATATTTATATGACTACTTTTTCTTTACACTCTCGGTTTATAGCAGCAATAATTTTCCCTCATATATAGTCCAACGAACAACCAATTAACAAATGCCCAGAGCGCTCGGCATTCTTGGCCGTCCAGCCTAGTGGGTCATTAATTTGGTGAAGGAAGGGCTAACAAAGTCATAAACCAGGACTTGGATTTTAGAAGTTGGTGCAATTTTACATTATTAAAAAGGAAAATGTAGTAAAAATAATAAGGGCTTTGCCAAAACTCTACAGCAAAGTCAATTAATCTCACAAACAGCATGGACTCTGTGATATGAACCTACATTGGGAGCTGCTTAGCCTATTAAGGTAGCTCCAGGCGTCACCTCTTGCAAATCCTATTTCCTGCTGTGGCCTGAGTGACAACGCCTGCGCCATCCTCAGCACAAGCCAGCATGAGGCCTTGAAGATACAGTTGACATCAGAAGTTCACACAGCAAAAATAATCCTTGTGTGACAGTAAAACAAACACAGGCCTAATTGTAGAGAGAGGCATACACTATGCTTTTAAGATGCTTTTAGAGTAGCAAATGACAATGCTAACATTACACATTTATGTCTGTAATAAATTTCATTTTCATTTAGAAATCAGTTTTCACTGTCTCTCAAGAATCATGTGTGTGTGTGTGTGTATTACATATATATGTATGTATATACGCACACATATGTATGTATGTATATATGGTAACATACTAAAGTTTTGTCCCGTGTTCATAGGTATATTATTATGGGCAATAAGAATCTTTTTGGCCTTTTACTGATCGACAGGAAATGATTAAATACCAAGTGAGATTATTTTCATAGGCTAGTCTCTAAAACAGTTTTCAACCAACTGTGAGAGTTAACTGACAGATTTTTAAAAGGAAAGTGAAGATATATTTCATTAAAATCTAATGAAATCTCCCAAAGTCTTTAAACAAAATTAAACCGAGTCTCTTCAGCCCAGTGGCTCCAGTTCTCAGCCTCAGCAAACGAGCTTTTCAGGAGACGACTAGGTCTAATTAGCTGCAGTTCTGTCTATATTTTGCTTTTTCTCCTACACTGAAAGACTAGCAGGGGGTTAGCCCTGCAGAAAGAAGATTATTAAAACTTTAATAAGCCAAGCCTTTGAACCTTTCCACATTCTTTACCATTTTTCTCACATTTCCAGCCCAGGGTCTACACGGTGTTACAGTGCCAGCCCAGGGTCTACACAGTGTTACAGTGCCAGCCCAGAGTCTACACGGTGTTACAGTGCCAGCCCAGGGTCTACACAGTGTTACAGTGCCAGCCCAGGGTCTACACAGTGTTACAGTGCCAGCCCAGGGTCTACACAGTGTTACAGTGCCAGCCCAGAGTCTACACGGTGTTACAGTGCCAGCCCAGGGTCTACACAGTGTTACAGTGCCAGCCCAGGGTCTACACAGTGTTACAGTGCCAGCCAGGGGTCTACACTGGACTTTGTGTTGACAGTTTTAGTCACCTTGAATATTACTTTTTCTTAAGAAAAAAGATAGGGGTGGAGAGGAAGGAAAAGAAAGAATGGATGCTAATTTTATAGCCCTTCTAAGCAAAGGAATCCTATTAATTTTAAAACTAAGTTTGCTAAATGAGTTCTGTCCATTTGAGTTGTGTGTTCCCAACAGTACAACTGTTTTCTTCCATCTACTGGAGGTAAATTGTCAGGCAGCTTAGCAACCCGCCTGCTTAATCCAGGTACTCTTTCAACATAGCTAAAAGACTCCATGAGAGTGAAAGAGGACTTCACCTTGGAAATTTGAACTCTTGAGACTGTGACAAAAGAAAGGCCCACGAGGAAGCATCTTCTTAACAAAATCAGCCATTTGCTGGTTCCCCAAAGAAAGCAAAGTTTGCTTATTCCCGGAGCCAATCAAACTGCCTTCAGTAGAATTCAGCCTCTCTGTGGTGTTATCCATAGACATGTGCAGCTCCCGACAGCCAATTATTACCTTTTTTACTCTTTTCAGTAAAAGAGTTGCAATTATTCCAGGGAAGTCTTGTCACAAGAAGGATTATAGTTCATCAACCCTCACAGATCTCTGCTGTCTACTCTAGTGCAGGTGAGACCTGAACAGGCGTGTGGAGTGCTGCTCTCAGGAAATCTCCTGAGAGGGAAGGAAGGAAGAGCCTCTTTGCTTTCTGCTGCTCAGGTGTATTGCTATGGTGGCCGAAGTCCAGAAGCCCTGGGAGACCTTAAGTCCAAGAGACAAAAGCAATGAGAGGCTAAGCCCTGAGATAGGAGCCTGGGTGGGAGTGGCTATGGAGCTGCCTTTCCAGTTACTGAAGACAAATCAGTAACTTATTTTTCACATTAAAGAGGTATAAAAGATCTTTATTGTCCAATCCACTGTTATATTGGGTATTTATTCTATGAAACAAAAGTTAGTCCTAAAGCATCGCCTAGCTTATGTTGTTCTATTGGTGGCAATGTTTGACTAGCTGAAGGAGAAGAGCAGCGATGGCCTGTCCACTCGCCTGGTAGAGAGAAACAGGTGACGCTGCCTTGGCTCACACTGCTCTGTGCCTCAGAGTCCACGTCAGCCTGTTGAACATAAACAGTTTAACAGAACATCAGCCCACGACAGTGAAGGGTGAAGAACCAAAAGGGAAGGGGCAATAGCTCCGTGGTTAAAAACACTGGCTGATCTTGCAGAGGACCCCAGTTTGGTTCCCATCACCCACACAATGGCTTGCAGCTAATAGTCTGTACCTCCAGTTCCAGAGTATCCATATACTTCTCTGATCTCCACAGACACAAAGCATTTACATACATGAAGGTAAATACTCATAGAATAATAAATAAACAATAAAATAGAATGATAATAAATAAAATAATAATTTATATATTATCTAGTATATCATTTTATTATTTATTTACTGCATATTAATATATATGTTAAGACATAACAAGTATGGTGGCACCCACCAATAATTTTAGAACTTGGGAAGGATGAGCTTCATAGTAAGAGCTTTCTACCAGCCAGGACTATGGAACGATAAACACCCAGTCTCAAAAGAAAATAATAAAATAAAATAAATATAAAACCATCAAAAAATAAAATATAATAATATAGTAAAATCATTCCATATCTTAACACATGAGCATTATCCAAGTCAAAAAACAGCCATCCTCCCTTCCTACCTATCCTTCAGCCGTCTAGAGATCTATTAAGATACACTGTTGTAAAATTAATTAGCGCATCCAATTCAAACCAAAGTCCTACTTCCTTCAGTTCTCACATAGTCTGATTCCTCTGAGTCTTTTCTGACACCCTCCCTTGGAGACTCTTCTGTCGGGGCAGTAAGGCAGTAAAGCCAATTGGTTCAGGGACAGACAGGTACACGTGCACTAGAAGTCTTTCATCTGTGGGCATCGATATAACAACATAGCAAAGCCTGTGTCTCCCTACAATAGAATACAACTAAGCGTACCTAACAGCCCAACTGCGATTCAGATGTTTTCAACTGAATGGAAGCTTTCGGATCTTGAAAACCTCTCGCCAAGAAATGGAGCATCCGTTTCTGGCAACCAGAATCACTCCATGTGCTTGTGCTGTGCCCACAGCCTAGAACAGACACTCCTCTGGTGACGGGGGTGTGGTAACACAGTAAGCTTAGCTTGGCACTCCTTCAAATGGATGGCCTGCTGCACAGACAGTGGGTACCGCTCAGCACCTGCTCCTCCCCAGCCCTTGGCCCTGCTGTGGGTGACTTGGCCCTGGGCTCTGATCTTCGGACAGAGCTATCCTCTGATCATTTGGCAGCATTCTTGTGACACTGCCTGCCACCTTTCCTGATGATTTTCCCCCACTTACAAATGTCCATGTTTGGGCCTGGAGAAATGGCTCAGTAGTTAAGAACACTTGCTGTTCCAGAGGAACCACGTCTGATTTCTAGAACGCACATGGTGGCTCACAATTGTCTGTAACTCCTGTTTCAAGGAACCCAACACCCTCACACAGACATACATGCAGGTAAGACACCAATGCACCTAAAATAAAAATAAACAATTATGTTTTAAAACCCTAATGTCTACAGTTGGCAGCTCTTCTCACAACACGGGACTAGTCCCTGCAAAGGACTCATGCAAAGGAAAGCCAAAAGCAGCTCAGTGTCCACTCCTAGTCCCCTTCCTCCTTATCCTCCTGAGTCACAGAGTAGATGGCTGCTGTTTTACTACTTGTTTTCTCATCCCATAATTTTTTATTCATTCTTTCACCCTATTTGATGTTTGATGTTTTATTTTGGTGTACCCTTTCAAATTTGCTCAGTTTCCTGTTTTGTATTGCTTTGTTTTGTCTAAGCTATTGGCTTATTGATCACTACACCTTGAATCCTAAATTTGCAATGATCTGTTTTGAATCAATACTTAGCTTCAATAGCATTCGAAAATACCACCCCATATTATTTTCACACGAGCTTACACGTTTTCAGTGTATTGGCCCAAATCCGTTTTTACTTATGTTTTAAATCACAGAGGACCCAATGAGAAACTCCCTAAAAAGCTGACACTTTTAAATTTTTGGACACGAATTCGTTCGTTCATTCATTCATTCATTCATTCATTCATTCATTCATTATTCTATTTTTGTCCACGTTGTCATAGTTCCAGAATCATTTCCTGGTGGCCTCTAAGTCAGGGGCCTGTTACTCCAGCCAGAGTGATTCCCTACAGTGTTTCTCTTCTGACATTCTGTTATCAACAGGAGCCTGCTGCTTTTATCTGAGAATCTTGGAATTTCTTTCAGTTTTGAGGGGGGTGGGGGTTGAGATCCTGTTGATCAACAGTTCTTTCACTTCGGTGTTTTTATCATCCTCCTCCCATAAGCTTCTGGCCTCTGGGTTTCCAGAGAGAGAATGGTACTAATTTTCCTGAGGATCCCTGTTTGTGGAAATTCTCTTGCTGCTTTAAATGGCATATGTAAATCTTTATATTAAAATACGGATTTAATGCAGATTTAAATATTGACACTGACATGAGGAGGTTTCTTTGTCAAATCAGACCCTCCCCTCCACCCCAAATTTGCTTGCTCTTGTTTTTTGGGGGGAGTGAGGGGGTGGGGACTGTGTTTTGGGGGGAGTTGGGTTTTTTTGGGGGTTTTTTTTTGTTTTGGTTTGGTTTGGTTTTTGGTTTTTTGGGTTTTTTTGAGACAGCATTATCACTCTGTAGCCCAAGGTGGACTTGAACTCATGGTAATCTTCCTGCTTCAGAATGGGGCCGAAATTACAGGTGCAGGCCTACAACATCACACCCAGCTAGGATTTGCAATTGTGGACTGTCAGTGCCAACAGCCATCCATTTGTTTAATGACCGTTTCCAACTATACCTGTGACTATTCTAGTCCTTATCATCTACTGCACACACACACACACACACACACACACACACACACACACACACACACACAGGGAGAGAGAGAGAGAGAGAGAGAGAGAGAGAGAGAGAGAGAGAGAGAGAGCTTACCTGTGGCTAGAGCATTCCTTAAATGCTCAAGCCTGGCTGCTTTCAGCACCACCTTAAGCATTTTTCCTGCCTGTATGATTCCACATATTCACCCCGAGGACAACCCCAGTGTCTGCCCAGGTTCCTCCTGAGCACACACCAAGCCCTGTGTATGTGCATTTCACTTCAGCCCCTTGGTTAAGTACTGGTCCATCAAAGCCCTCAGTTCCCCAGCCCCAATCTCAGCACAATAAGCTCTCTCCTTCCCATCCTTCTCTCCAGACTTTTGTGTCTGTCTGATACATGTCTTCTCTATTGTCCTTTGCTCCACCTGACTTTCAACTGGAGCTGATGCTAGGAAACCATTTCAGACCATGACTTTAAAAGAAAAGGACAAGGGCAGAAGATACAAATGGGTGCATCTGTCCACACCAGGATAGCTCGGGGAAATGCCAAAAGACACAGGCAAGAGTTGACCACAGCACATCACTCAATTAGCAGTGTGTGTCTAGAACAGATGAAGCTCTGGGTTTGAATCCCAGTACTGAACATACTGGAAACACACGTGTGCAGGCGTGCACACACACATACACATGCATGCACCACACACACACACACACAGGTGCACACTCATGGCTGTGCACATGCACACGCACTCACCCAAATACAGAAATATGTAAACTAAACAAATGTAATAAAGATCAAATTAAATCTGTTTTAATTCAAGGGCTAATTTAGGAAAAGCAGAGATCTGGGGAAAGCAAAAGATTAAAAAAGAGAGGAAAGGAGGAAGAACCACTGGCACCAGTGTTTAGTCATGGATTCCGTGAGCCGGAAGCACAGCTGAGATCTCGCTGTTGGGCAGCTCTAGTATCTGCCCCAAGGAGTCGGGACTTCCTGAAAACTGCCCTCTGCCCTCCACAAGTGCACGGAGCATGCTCACATCCATATAGATACATAAATATCCCAAAAAGTCCTTTTACAAAAAGCTTCGTTCAAAGTAAGTAAATAAATAATTGCCTCTAAAAGTAATGAATAAAAATCTCAGGACCCTCCCGAAACCCCCTTCAGAGCATTACAGAACCTTTGACTTTCTTGAACATACAGAAACATAGAGAGAGCTTTTTCCTTAAGATTAGTTACTACTTTTATGTATGTATATGCATCTATTAATGTACGTGGGTGTAGTTACCTTTCAAAGCCAGAAGAAGGCGCTGGGTTCCTTGGAGCTAGAGTTATGTGGTGCTTAGAACTTAACTCCAGCCCTCCGGAAGAATAGCAAAGGCTCATAACCACTGAGCTGTCTCTCCAGCCCTGTAAAGCTTTTTTGGAAGAAGAATCGTTGACTCTCCACCAGTCACATCATTTCACTTTATTCTAGACATGTGAATTTTGTTTGCAGAAATAAAAGGACTTTTATGGATGTGAACATTCTGTGTCACTCCGGGTTTTTAGCTGCAGAAATGGAAGAACAGTTCCATGTCAGACATAGGAGCAAACAGTTGTAAGGAGATCCAGTTGCTTAGTGTTTCCCAGAACATGGACCTCCCAGACAAGCAAATCTACCTATACCTGTCAACAAGCCTGGCTGATTTTGGAAAAAAGCTATGGGTCTTTATAGCACAGATTCAAGTCGGTTTTTAAAGCTTAATTCACATAAAGATGACATCTCAAGCTTTCACAAGGTTATCAACTTTATCATTATAACCTCTAGCCGAACATTTGTCAACCGTGTATCCATTTGAACAAAAACCATATTACTTAAAAGACTTCAGCCTCCAGGGTGTGGACACACACAGCCTGAAATTCATCATAAGAACAGTGTCTCAGCTAGGTTTCTATTGCTGGAATAAACGTCATGACCAAAGCAACTTGGGAAGGAAAGGGAAAGGGTTTATTTATTTTACATATCTGGGTCATAATCCACTTAGGGAAGCAAGAATTCAAGGCAGCAATCTGGAGGTAAGAACTAGAGCAGAAGCAACGAGGGAAAACTGCTTAATAGATTGCTCTTCATAACTTCATAACTTTCTTATACTATCCAGGACAACCTACGCAGGGTGCCACACCCACAGTGGGAAGGGGTCTCCTCTATAGATTAATGATATAGACAATATCCCTGCCAACTTGCCAACAGGTAACTGGATGGATGTTCCCTCCTGTCTCTAGTTAGTATCAGGTTGACAAGAAACAAACCAGGACAAACTGGATCCTGAGGACCAGGACTTGTTTTTAGCCATTGTTTTGGGTGAGTTCAAGTCCAGGTGGAAACAAAGAAGGCTGTAAAAGGATCATAAGGGTTCTCAATCTGAGGGGTTGGGGATTTAGCTCAGTGGTAGAGCACTTGCCTAGCAAGCACAAGGCCCTGGGTTCAGTCCCCAGCTCCGAAAAAAAGAAAAGAAAAAAAAAGTGTTCTCAACTCGAGCCATCTGATACAGCTCATCTCTGGTCTTGTATGACAACTTTCTTTCTCTGTCCTTAAATTTTTATCTTATCAAAGTGTGAACTGTATAGTTCACCTGGAGCCAAGGGTGGCTGGAAATACCAAAATAAAATTATACACATATATAATGCATTTTTGCATATGCAGAAGGAGAATGGGTTTTGTTTTGTTTTTTTTTTTTTTTTTTTTTAGCTGTTATTTCTCTAGGCTTGTCTTCCTAAAGTGGTTCAACAGAGTTCATACACAGAAGTCTTGCTCGCTTGTATTCACTGGCCTGTATGGATCTGGTGGAAGAATCTATTATTGTTCCCTAATTCTGCCAGTTCACACTGCAGTATGAACTGCTTCCCTTTAGTTCTCTATTGGCCTTCAATATGGGACAGCTAATTGCCTTTCCTTAGAGAGAGACAAGCCTCAGTCATCTTCCATCCCTCTAATAGAGGACAAACTCTTGAGATCTCTTATGATAGATGGATAGAGACAATGTGCCTGTCTTAGCTTCTGCTTTAGAGTAGACTACAAGGATTACCCATGTATTTGGATAATCACCCCATTTGCATTAATAGCACAGTACCATGGCCTAGAAAAGAGGCTTTCTGAAGTCCTTTCTCTGGGCGAGCAGCCTATGTTAGTGGAGGGGTTCCTGGGCTCCACTCCACATCAGGGTTTGCCTCTTATTGGATTCTTTCTGCAGCCCTTGCTGATGGAACTGGTTCTCTGACCACATAATACAACTTTACTGTACCCATCCTGGGGTCCTCACTGCCAGCTCTGGCATGGTGCCTGACACACTGGGATCAGGTAAGTATCTTCTCATGTTGGAGAAATGAGCCATACCATGTAAGCAACCATTCGAGCCATAGATAATGCATCCTTTCTTTCTTTTTTGAGCTTATAACCCCAGTCACATAGAGTCCCTAAAGGTGTCCCCAGAAGTTAGGCTCAGTTCGTTGGTGCAGCTTGTTTGTGATCTCATGATTTCCTTGTTGTTCCACTCTGCCCCTTACTTCTGCATCATCCTGCACAGAAACATACAAACTCTCAAGCCTTGATTCCACCATCAGATCTTATTTTGTGAAAATTCCCAAAAATAAGGGGAGAGAGAAAAGGAGGAGGAGGGTTACAAGGAGGAAGAGAATATAGAAGAAGAGGAGGAGGAGAAGGAACACATAATATACCTATTTTTACTCCTCACCCAAGGCTTCTGCCTGAGGGACCACTTACTGCATTGCATGCTGTCCTGACTCTTCTTCTTTTATGTGCATATCCATCTATTGCATATTTACCTATATGCAGATCCATCTATGTGCATATCTGTGTGCATATGCATTTACATAGGTCCATCTATGTGTGGATCTACCTATGTACATATATGCATTTACACAGGTTCATCTATGTACATATCTATCTGTGTGCATGTCCATCTATATGCAGATCCATCTAGGTACAGATCCATCAGTGTGTATATCCATCTATGTGCAGATCCATCTGTATGTGGTATACTCACTCTGCTTTAACATTTAATTTCTCTTGTCCATTTGTGACTGGATAGGATACACAACACATTCAAGTTCATGTCTTCAACAGGCACAGCCATATGCACTTAATAAAATCTAACTTATTCCCAACATGATGAGCAAACGCTACATGAATTTTTGCAAGCTTCACATATCTAAGTGATGGAAATATAAACTTGAGTAACCTTCTCAAACACCAGCTTTAACACATCATTTGCTTAAATAACAAAGAGTAGTCCCACCATCATTTCAAATCTTTAGCCTCTCCCTTTCACTTTGGCTTTTGTTCATCTTTAGTTGAGCATCTCCTGGGAGTAGCATCCAGGCTTTTCATCTTCCCCCCTTTCTCCAGCCTTCTCTATCTATACCCTTCTCTGGATAAGAGGTTTTATTGCTGCTTCACAAGCTGTATAAATATTCGGCCTTCAGCACTTCCCTAGACACACTTAGAATCCAACTGATCATTTCAATTGTGGCACACCAGCACTGGAGTGCAGCTCAGTGGTGAAACAATAACTTAGCATATGGCTCAAATTCATAATCCAAACACTAAAAAAAGAAGTAAAAAAAAAAGTAAACAATATGGGAAGAAAGGGTGGGACCCAGACCTGGTGGCACAGGTTATGTAATCCCAGCTACTTGGCAGTCTGAGGCTAGAGATTCTTGGGTTCTTGAATGCAGCATAATATCAAGGCCAGCCTGTGTAATGTAGTAAGACCCTAACAAAAAGCTTTTAAAAAGTACAGGGTTTATAGCTCAGTGGGAGAGGGTTTACCTGACATGTACCAGGCTTGAGTTCAATCTTCAGCAAAGAAAACAGAGAAGCTAGTGGAGAGGGAATAGGGGAAAAAAGGAGGAAGGTAGAGAAGGGAAGAAAGACAGAGGAGAGAGAAAGAGAGAGGAGAAGAAGAAAGGATAGGGAAGGGGAGGGGACGAGCAAAGAGAAGGAAAAGTGGGTGTGAAGCAGTTGTTTAAAATGAGAAATGCACAGCTGCCATGTGATGACCTCTCTGCTGGCCCAAGTCTCTAGAAATCTGGTCATCTTTTAATAGAGAAGTAGGGACACACAGACACGATGGCACATGGAGCTTTTCATTCTGCCTGTAAGTATTTCTTACAGAAGTGCAAATTTTGGTATCTCCTCTTATGTCTGCAGTTACTAAAAGCAATCAGCTCACAGCAATCCTTAGGCCAAAGGCGTGTGTTTCAGTGTGACATCTCCGTCTGCTCTATTACATTGAGGCCAGCTCATTGCTGGAGCCTGAAAGTCTGCTTATTGTTGCATTTCCCTCTTTTCTTTCAAACTTCATTTACTTGTGGGTGTATTTCCAGAGAATTAGAAATGACATCAGCGTTTGACAGCTGGGAGAACCTGTTATGGCCTGACTAACTCTGATAGCCCAGGTTCCTGCCAGACACTGTAGCTCTATGCTCTTCCTTCCCAGCTTGTCAAGGCTGCCCCTGCCCAGTAACAGTGGAGGCAGCTTAGAACCTGGCCGGCTGCTGGCTTTGTCTAGGGGGTGAAAGGAAAAGGAATTGTCTTCTAACAGCTTCATTAAGTGTCAATGTTATGCCTGTAACCTTGAGAACTTTTGAAGTAGAAACACAACTGACAAGTGGCACTGCTCTATGTAAGCCACCTTTGTGACCCTGTGGGGAAAATGTGTCTTCACAGAGCGTGGTTCCTAAGGTCCCTCCCTCATTTTCCCAATAGTGAGACAGCACCAAAATCTCTGCTGCACCAACATCTCCATTCTATCAACAAACTGCCCTATACCTTCTCTTCCCATTGAAACCAGCAGAGTGGCTGGTCTTGGTTTGCTGACAAGACAGCCACTGTGCTCCTCATTCAGAGTGGCCTCATAACACAGTTATTCACCTTTGACTGACACCCACCTGTTTTTCCTATTCTTCTCTCTGTTTCCCAGTTTGAATGCTAGTTAGCTTTAACTGTCAGATTGACACAACCTACAGTCACCTGAGAAATAAGTCTCAGTCGAGGAATTATCCAGGTCATATTGGTCTGTGGGCAGGTCTGTGTAGGATTGTCTTGAGTGGTAATTACACAGGTATGCCCAGCCCACAGTGGTTGGAACCATTTCCTGGGCAAGTGGTCATGGTTTTATAAGAAAGCTGGCTAACATGATCCTAAGATAATAAGCAAGCAGTGTTCCTCCATGTTTTCTGCTTCAAATTCCTGCTTGAATTCCCTGACTTCCCTCAGTGATGGACTGTAGGTTGGTCACAGTGTTTGTCAAAGCAAAAGAGTGAAAGAACAGGTGATATTAACAAACACAGGCAGCATTTTCTGTATCCAGCCACCCACTGATGGGATGCTTGGACTTCTGCAATCGGCTAGCATTTCTCAAGCAGGATATGTCAGCACAACAGAGCTTCATTGCCACCTCTGCTCTGTCTGCTTGCTGCCTTCAGTTCTTGTCTTCAGCTCCTTGTTGAGATGGCTGGAGTCCGCTCTGTAGGTTAGAGCAATTGGAAGCAATTTTATAGCAAAGTCAGATAAGGACATAAATGGGGACCTGGACACAGACCTAGAGAGAAAAACACAGGCTACAAATATACCCAACTACCACAAGGACAAGCAACTGGCTCTCCTAAAGGCCCACCTCACCCTAACAGGCTGACCTGGCCATTGGGCAGCCTGCACCTGAGCTGTTATTGTTCTCTATAAGCTTGAATCACTGAGTTGTATGGAGACTCAGAAGGAATCTTCTGGAAGAAATTTTCCTACTTCTTTTGTTCAAGAAGCCAATGGGCTAGACTTGCTTTTGTTCAGAGCCATGACACCCATCTGCCCCAATGGATGACCTAACAAAGCCTTGCTAGATTCCTCTGGGACTAGTCTTATTTCTGCCACTTCTTGAACCCAAGAACCTGACTCTGATGACAGTATCATAGCAACTAAGGAGATGGAGACAGGTAATGTTCCAACCTAATACTTCATGCCTTCATGGTGCCACATAACACAGAACATGAGCTATGCATATGAAGGGCTTCTAATTCCCAGACGATTAGTGTTGGGCAAGATAAATAAACTCCTGATCTTATGGCATGGGGCAATGACTGATGCATATGAAGACTATGGGCATCATGGAGCAAAATTGAAGATCCACTCCACATGCTCTGCTTGAGAAAGGTGAAGAGTACTTAGGGTACTGATGACAGCTTCAGCATCAGCTTGCCTTTACACCCATGGATGTGGAACCAACTCACTCCAGGGGATGTCTCTGAGTGCTTGCTCTTCCAGTGAGCTTTGAAGATGACCAGGATGGTAGTCTGATGTGTGAGCATGCACATACACTCACCCAAGGCTCTTTGTACAGAAGAGCTTGGAGTCCAGCATGTGTAGCTCAGAAACCACAGGAAAATGTTGTTGTAAAAATATAAAAAATAATAATAATAAAAAAGTATGGTTGTCTTTTACCCCACTAGGTCTGCACCATGGTGCCCCAAGATATCTACTAGATATCTTGGCAGAAACACATCCCAACTCCACGGCAGCCCAGTGTCTCTTGCCGCCACACACTTTCCTACACTCAAACCATCACAAAAAAGAACACACAACACAATAACCTTTGACCCAATTGATAAGATATAATCGCCCACCTAAACATACAAAGCCCGGTACCACCCATCCCTTAGGAACATTAATAACAACCTGTAAATACACAGAGCAGAATCTTAACGTCACCTGCCATGGCTTCTCACCCTCTCCTCTGTCTCTTCCTTTCTCCTCTAGTCTCCTCCTCTTCCTTCAAACTTCTCTCCTGCCCATCCTTCCTTCTCCTCCAATGACAGGCCTCCTTCTATCCTGTACCTGCCCTTCACCTGTACTTTACAAATTCAATGGGGGAGGTTCTGGTGAAGTCACCTGATTCCTAAATATGTGACTAGGCAGCTGTCCTTGGGGCAGTGGAATTAGCATCAAAATACAGATAACTTCAGGGAAAACCACAACATTCCCCCCTTTTTGTCCAGTTAAAAAGCCTTTTCACTTATATATAAATTGAGTACAAGTATTACCATTCTACAATTTATAAAGCATATGATATTCTCAACACCCAGTCCATCACTATATCAGTTAAACAGAACATTTAGTTATCCATTCCAGCTTAAGAAAGGCTTAAAATCTCTATTATATCCTGGCTAGCTTGTATACTATCTGATAACTATCCAATAAAATATGTATATTCAGAGTTATACAGCCTGATAGGCTATGAGACTATAATCAGTCTTCAACCCTGTCAGAAATCTGAGAATGATCAAATATCTATACACATAGGAAGCCTAACATGGCTTCCAGAACTGAGAGGTTGTAGAGACAAATCTCCACTAGCACAGTCCTCTGTTAGCAACAAGTGAGTGCAAGTCTTCAGCCTTCTAACCCAAAATCAACTGACAGACTCTTGAAATGCAGATTTTGAAGGGCTGATCACCCTGTCTTGGCAGAGTTTATCAGTCAGCTATAATTTTCTGCATAATTTGTCCTTTTCTTTTAATGTCACCTGCCAGAGGTGAGAAGCCATGGCAGGTGATGTTAAGATTCCACTCTGTGTATTTACAGGTTGTTATTAATGTTCCTAAGGGATGGATGGTACCGGGCTTTGTATGTTTAAGTGCAATTATATCTTATCAATTGGGTCAAAAATTATTGTGTTGTGTGTTCTTTAATGTGTAGATTTAAATGTAACGGAGTGTGGGGCGACTGGTCTAGGCTGCCTTGGAGCTAGGATGTGTTTCTGCCAAGATATCTAGTAGATATCTTGGGGCACTGCGGTGCAGGACCTAGCAGGATAAAAGACAACATTATACTTTTTTTATTTTTATATTTTTAAAACAACAGGAAAACACCTGCTGAATGTCTGGTTAAGGAGACACGGGATTCCCACTATTTACGTCAGATGAGTTTCCAGAGTTATATGTAGGCTACCAAGGAAAAGAGAATATTTTCTACATTAACCCATGAATGTATTCTATAAACCTTATTAGTGTCTAGTAAAGAAAACTCAGTAAATATTAGTTGCTTTTTAATTTAAATATATCTAAAACCTTGTATCCTGGAATCTCCTTTTCCACTATGGGCTACATGAAGCATATACAGATCCATCTTGCTGATGGGTAATTAAAATCAGTGTATTTCTCCTGCCATAGATTGTGTCACAAGCTTTCATATATTAGGATGATGTGGACAAAAAGACAGATGCATTTTGATTTTCATTTGACTATTAACTTTGAAGTGCCTTTATAAACTAATATTAAACAGCACACACATGTGCAAACAACACACACAGGTACACAGGCACGAAAATACCATGCACACACACACAGTCTTTATGGCATCAGGACTGAAACCATTTATATCTTGTTACCCAAACTCAATTCTGAACAGCTTGGAAAGAGACCTCGAATTTACTACTTTGTAAAGTTCCTCTTTAGGACTTGGCAATGGGCTTGATTGATAACAAGACACTTAAACACTAACTGGTCCCCTACTTTTTCTTGGCATCTAAAGTAGGGCCGACTTCCCTGGGAAGTGAGATGGTCCTCAGCAAAGCCCTGCCAGCTGCATAGGAGCTGCGTCCTTGTCACAGGACCATCATTCCTGTGCTGTGGTCTCCATCTCATCAGGGACCTTCACATCAGTGATTTGTCTGCCTCCTCTCTGGCCAACTCCACCACCAGAAAATGAAACATAACAACAGAAACACCAGAGGAAAGCAGAGCTTAAACAATCCGTACCTTTAAGGAAATTCTAGCACCAATAAAAACAAGACAGAGTCTGGAAGGGTTTTAATCTGTGACTTTTCAAAGTACCTTTAATGATTTGATTTCATTTTCAGGCTCCCTAGCATTTCTGAACTCAGGAAAGGGTTGGAAGCCAGAGTTCCTCCCCGTCTCTCCTCCAGCCCCATCCCTAAAAAGAAGCTGGCCCTCCCTGGTTGGGAAGCCCTATGCTAATGTCTCAGCTCTTGCCCCTACTATGAAATCTATTGTGTTCCTCAGAAGAGAAACACTAGCACACTGGAGGCAAATGCCATTTGGAGACAGGAGGTTAGCAGCTCTCTTAGGTCAATGACCTCTCACAAATTGACTATACTTTGTCTTTCTTTTTCTACTCTTTGTCAAAAGGGCATTTAAAAGCAGTGACTTACTGTCACCCAACAGGATTAAATTCTCCACTGAAGCATTTTCATCTAATCTACCCACTACTATTTAATGCCCTGAGTCAGAATATAAGAAAAAGTTTCTATTTTGACTCAAAAAACCATTCTTAGAAGTTCCCTGGGTTTTTGTTTGTGCCCGAGGCTGACCCTGTGCCACGGCTCTCTGTGCCTGAATCCTGATGGGAGAGAGCTAGTCTCCCAGGAATGCTGACACACCCGAGAGCACAGGCAGGACTACCACTTCTGTCTGAGGGACCTGCCTGGAGTCCTTGGGACACAAGAGCAGAGGAGCAGTCTGGGACAGGATCACTCTGGTTTCTATCTGCACCCAGAGCTGACCCTGTGCCACAGCTCTCTGAATCCTGATAGGAGATAGCAGATCTCCCAGGAGTGCCGAAACAACTGGGAGCACAGTTGAGACCACCACTTCTGCTCAGAGGGACCTGCCCAGAGCCCTCAGGATGCAGGAGACAAGGAGCATTCTGGGACAGGATCCTTTCAGTTTCCTTCTGTGTCCAGAGCTGACCTTGTGTCACAGCACTCTGTACCCAGATCACGCTGGAAGAAATCTGGGCTCCCAAGAGTGCTGACACAGAGAATTATAGGAAGGGCAAGCCACTGTCAGAGACAGTAAGAAAAGCTAACACCAGAGACAACCTGATGGTGAGAGGCAAGCACAGGAACCTAAGCAACAGAAACCAAGACTACTTGGTATCATCAGAGTCCAGTTCTCCCACCAAAGCAAATACTGGATATCCCAACAGACTGGAAAAGCAAGATTTGGATTTAAAAATCACATCTGGGGGCTGGGGATTTAGCTCAGTGGTAGAGCGCTTACCTAGGAAGCGCAAGGCCCTGGGTTCGGTCCCCAGCTCCGAAAAAAAGAACCAAAAAAAAAAATAAATAAAAATAAAAATCACATCTGATGGTGATGATGATGATGATGATGATGATGATGATGATGATGACGACGACGACGACGACGACGACGACAGAGAACTTTAAGAAAGACATAAATAACTCACTTAAGGAAATACAGTACAGCACAGGTAAACAAGTAGAAGCCCTTAAAGAGGAAACACAAAAATCCCTTAA